>NW_026126418.1:74592500-75057500 GCF_943737965.1 Phodopus roborovskii
GTTAATTTTGTCTTCTGCAGCGTGAAGTCGATCTGGGACCATGAGTCCTAACCCTGGCTCGGAGCAGGCCATGTGCTTCCTCCTTTGGGAGCAGAGCAAGGTCCCTACGGCTGCTCCTTACTCAAAGGGCTTGGGTAAGGCTCTGGTGGCTTTAGTGAGAGGGAGTAGGTGACAGTCCTCTGGGGTCTTTAATCACACCATTCATATGGCAGACAGCTATAGCTGCTCCTGAGCTAAGTAAGGTCCCAAAGAGACACCAAGGGAAGGACTCTACACTCAGCATCTACTTAGAGTACAGTGGCTTTTGTGACCCCTAGTGAGACAGCTAGACAGAGCCTGAGGCAGCTGGGACAGCTGGGGAGCCAAGGCAGGCACTCAAAGTGGTATCTGCAGGAATTAATGTGGAGGCCTGACAGAAAGACTCAGGTCTGAGTCTTGACTCTGCTACTTAGTGGTCATGTGGACCCTGGGTGTCTGCTCATCTGCGGAGAGGGACAATACCACAGCCTTCCTCATCTTGTGCCTTGAGAGAGCTGACAGGTGTGGCCTCCTGCACAGTGGCCTTGAGGACTCTGCAGGCTGAGAGTAGGGTCTGCGGGGAGGGGAGGGATGCTGGCTTTGGGCCCATCTCAGGGCACAGCTTCCTAGGAAGCTATCAGGTCAGCACTCTGCTGGCAGGAAACCACTTCCCACATGTTTAGCCCAGGTGCCTACTGCTATCGGGCAGAGGGGTGGGGGTGAGCATGGAGGCGCAGAGGCGACAGCCTCATGGCCAGATAGTGGCCCGATAACAGGGCTTTCGGGACAAAGCTATCAGAGGCGACGACAGGATACTGAATGGGCTTCTCCGAGCGGGTGCGGAATTGCATTCGGCTTGGATTTAATTAAAACGACTCAAATCTTTCTGATAATCCTCCCCGAAACAGCCGAAGCGGGGCCTGCAGCAGGCTCCCTGGCAACGGAGCGCACCCTGTGATAAAGAACTTTCAGGGGAGGAGATTGTAAGACCCCTGCTGCCGCCCCGCTATCTCCCTGCCCATCGCTGCGCAAGGCCAGAGTAGCAGCTGTAGCCCCCGCCTCTACCGCTATCCTTGAGCCCTTTGTGCCCCACACTGCTACAATACTCGCTGTGGGTGTCTTTGTTCATGGCTGAATCCTCTGCCTGGCATCCAAGCTCCTTCCCTGTAGCTCTGGGCTCCTGCCTCCTCCCGACGATCCTTGCCCAGCTGCCTGCAGACTATGTCTCTGTGCCCTGGAAACAGTTCAACCACCAGCTCTGCTCCAGGTCTAAGTGTGCTGAAGGAGGTCGAGGTCATACATTGGTCTCCCATAGCACTGCCCATCCCCAGCCTCTGCCTGCCCGTCTCTGTACAGCCCACCTTCCTTGCCCTTAGTTCCAGCCTCAGAAGCCCCAGACCCAACTCTGACTTACAGGTGAGTTTCCCCCTCTGGAGATAAGAGCCTGGCAGGGAATGGGGCTCAGTGATGGTTGATGAATGAATGAATGAGTGAATGAATGAATGAATGAATGAAGCTGAGCCTGCCATAGTCCCAGGGCTCCTGAGTCAGTTCTGTGTATCAGTCTGCCAAGCAAGTGAATTGCTTCCTGGCCAAAAGTCTCCCCATCTCCATCGCCATGGGTGTCCCTATTGACCCTTGGAGGCTCTACCTTGGGATGACTCCAGAGAATCAGACTATGTCCAGTGGCTGTCACCAGGACTGCACTTGCCATGCCCGCTGGCAGGTATGGATCCTGCTGGACTGGATTGGGGCACTGGTTCTAAAGGCAGACTGCCAGGATTAGAATCTCATAGTAGTGGTCCCAAGAGCCCTGTGGTCACAGACATCTCTGTTGTCTGGGCTTTCTCATCTGAAGAGTGGGGTCATTGGACTTTCCATGGGACCTACTTCCAGGCTGACAGTGAGCAGGCAAAGGCTGGTGGCACATGCTTAGTCCTTGTGAAGACCTCTGATGGGTAGAGCTGGATCTGAAGCCAGGCTGGTACCCTACATCAGCAGCATCTGCCTCCCTGGGCTGCCTGCTGTTAGTGATGCCTTCTCTGCCCATGGAGTGAGTTTGGGGCAGAAGGGGTGATGGGAGCCAGAGCACTAGTATGGAGACCTTAGGACTCAGTGCAGGCCAGTTACCTCCAGACTCACTTGATAGTGGGAGCATGGACACATACCTGGGAAACAGGTGGCAGGAGTTAAGGTGGGGGGAAGAATCTCAGCCCAGAGCTTCTCGTGAAGGTGGCAGGGGTGGGGTCAGTTCCGGAAGAGTGAGACATTTTGCGGAATGGAGGGAGAGGGGCCTTCGAGTTTGAGGCCACAGTGGTCTGGGCTAATCTCTGGAGAGCCTGGCTGGGGACCCACAAGGAATGTTTCTAATGAGCTTCTGGGGAACCTGACACTGGCTCAGGGTGGAAAGATGATGGCGGGGAAGGATGCTGAGGAATGAGACTTAGGGGAGAGAATATCCTGGGCAGGCTGCACCATGGGATGTCAGCCCTTGACCAAGGCACATCCGGCTTCATGGTATCACCAGGTGTCAGTTTCTTGGCCCATTGGTCAGACCATTAACTGAATCTTCTAGGGAAACTATTATGTCCATTTTTCAATTGAAGAAAACTATGTAAGCTGGTGAGATGACTCTGTTGGGAAAATGGATGTCTTGGACCCGGGAAAAAGCTGAGTGTTGTGGTACAGATCTGTCACCTTAGTTGGGACAGTGGGTGTGGACATGGAGCCATGCGTATCCCCAAAGCTGGTCAGCCTAACCTATTGATGAACTCCAGGCTCAGGAGAGATCCTACTTCAAAAACTGCTCAGGAGTGAGAGCAAAGACACTTGCTATTGACCTCTGACCCTCATAGTACACACCCACGTGCACACAAACACAACCAAAAATATGAAATACACAAAATACCTACTACAGCAGTGGTTCTTAACCTTCCTAGCACTCCAACTTATGTTGGAGTGATCTCCAACCATAAAACTATTTTTGATGCTACTTCATAACTGTAATTTTAATACTGTTATGGATTGCAATGTAAGTCTCTGTATTTTTTGATGGTCTTAGGTGACCTCTGTGAAAGGGTCTTTCCATCTCTAAAGGGGTTATGACCCATAGATTGAGAACCATTGTTCTAGAGAAACCTTAAAGGAAGTAGGATAATAAAATGAACATAAGAAAACAAAAGTATAAAATCCCACCACCCACTACACTTAACACACAGGTGTTAACAGTCTAAGAATATGCCGTACTGGTTGATGAATATTCATGAGCACAGCTTGAGTGTGAGGGTGAAAGGAAATGTTGAATCAGTCAAGCACTGACAACACTTGCACAGAAATGCTGGTATGCAGGCATGTGTACTCATATGTACATACACTTTGCCAGCCTCTGCCTCCCAAGAGCTGGGATTAAAGGCATTGAACATCATGGGGGGGTTGTACTTCAGAGGTTTTTTTTTTTTCTTCCCACACTCAAGAGTATATAAGTATTCATCAATATTTTCTTTTGGTAATCTAAACAGTTTCCTTCTGAAGCCTTAAATCTTTAATCGACCTGGGGTTTATTTTCTCATCAAAGCAGGGCTCTGACATTATCTTTCCCTTTGTCCTCCCTTTTTTCTTTTTCTCAGTACTGGGGATGGAACCCAGAGTTCCACTGACCTATCCCCCAAGCCCTCCTTCCCCTTTTTATGTTGAGATGGAGTCTCACTAAATTGCTTGAGCTGGCCTTGAACCTGTGATTCTCCTGCCTCAGCTTTTTAACTAGCCAGAATTACAGTCCTGTGCCACCACAGTTTCACTTTTAAAAAGTGATTGCTTTTGATGTATTTGTCTGTGTGTATGTGCTGGGACGGCTACTCTTGGTCATCAACTTGGCTATATATGAAATTAACTAAAATTCAAGGGGCTAAATAGTCCCGTGAGGGATTTTTCTTGATTGAATTGGGTGGGTAGACCCACCCTAAATTCAGATTTTTGAGGTGAGAAGACCACACCTTCTGCTGGCAGCCAGTATAAAGGATATGGAAGAAGGAAGTTTTTGCTTTGTCTGCTTGCTCTGGATGGCTAGTCCATTCCTTCACTGGCATTACAGCCTAATTCTTTGGGATTCTGGCATATACTGAAGAGAGGAAGAGAGATCCAGCCTTTCAGACAAGCAACTACTGGATTCTTGGACCTTCCATTGGTAGACAGCCTCTGTTGGACTAGCTGGACTGTAGCCTATAAACTGTTCTAATAATATCACTTCAATCTCTCAGTTCTGTTGCTATAGAGAAACCTGACCAACACAGGTGCCTTTGGAGGCCAATGATCCTCTGAAACTGGAGTTCTAGATGCTTGAAAGCCACTTGATGTGGGTGCTGGGCACTGTACCTAGGTTCTCCTAAGAGCAGACAGTGCATTTAACTGAGGAGTCACTGATGCTGTCCCCACACTTTTAAGAACAGAGTCTCCATGTTACTTAAATGAGAGCAGCCAATTTAATTACAGTTAATTGGAAAAAGTACATTTTAGAATGTTGGATTATATGATTTCCTTCATCCAGACCTGAAAGAAATCACAATGCATTATACTTTACAAAACATTTAAAATTACATTTACTTATTTGTGTGTGTGTGTGTGTGTGTGTGTGTGTGTGTGTGTGTGTGTGTGTGTGTGGCTACAGACAGATATGAGGTGCCCTCCTCTTTCAGTCACCACCTTATTCCCTTGAAACAAGGTCTCTCATTGAGCCTGGAACTAGGTGAGCAGCAAGCCCCAAAGATCGTCCTGTCTCCATCTCCACGGTGCTAGGGTTATAGGTGTGTAGGCTGTTTACATGGGTGCTGGGTAGTTGCTGCGATCTTCCCAATTCCTTGGGAGCATATAGATGACACACATATTCTCTGTTGTTTTCAGAATGCAGACAACTATCAGGTCCTGGGGCTATTTTAGAGTCATCATTTTAGAGCTGAAATCTGGCTAAATTCAGTTGCTTCTCACTGTCCACAGATAAAACACAGAGCCAAAGCTCCTGCAATGTCAACCCCATGTGTCTTTTGATTCCTTTCTCAACACCCCTGCCATGCCTGGCTTCTTCAAATTCCCAGACCCTAGTCTGCTAACTGCAAAGTTACAGTCATTGTCCAACTTAGTGGCCTTTGTGTCGGTGCTCATTGCAGCACCTGGAAAAGACACTCAAGATACACAAAGTTCTGAGCAACTAGAGCAGTGTGCACTTGCAGAAGGCTGTGTGGGAGGCAGCACTAGGCTGGCATGGGCAGGTGAGCCTGGGGTGGTACAGGGTGCCAAAGCCTTTCCTTAGAGTGGAGAAGGACCAAAGGTTGGAAATCTGCATGGGGATGGTCACAAGGCATCTGAAGGAGGGTGGGCTGGAGGGCGTGAGGGAGAGTGCTAATGGTAAGGACTCAAGTGCAGAAAGGTTGGAGTTGGGGCTGAAGGGACAGAGAGAAAGCCTGAGGTCCAGTCCTGACCATGGAGATGGAGAGGTCACACTTCCTAGTGTGAGCATCTGCTGTGGAGCAATCTTTTTGTACAATATGAATATGTATTACTCTCATTATTAATAAAATCTGATTGGCTGATGACTAGGCAGAATTTTCAGGATAGAGAGAATGCTGGGGAGAAGAGAGGAGGTCAGATGAGTTGCCAGCCAGATTCAGAGAAGCAAGATGTGTACAAATGAAGTTATAAGCCATGAGCCATGTGGTAGCACACAGATGAATGGGAATGGGTTAATTTAAGTTATAAGGGCTAGCTAAAAACAAGCCTAAGCTATGGACAGAGCATTTGGTTATTTGGGAGCAACTGCTAGGACACAGAAAAACTCTGCCGACAGGGGTCCTTAATGGGTGCCTTTGTCTGGGACGTCAGGCCCTGGGAAACTATGGAGAAATCTGGGAAGCTGGGTAAGGACTGACACCAAACACAAGAAAGCAGCATAGGGACTGAGTTGCCATCATCTCCACTCTTACAATTTCTACCAGAACAATTAATAAATAATGGGATTGGAGAGAAGGCCCAGTGGTTAAGAGCAAGGGCCACTCTTCTAGAGAACCCAGGTTCAATTCCCAACACCCACATGAAAACTCACAGCTATCTGCAACTCTAGTCCTAGGAGATTTGGTGCCCTCTTCTGGCCCCTGTGGGTCAGACACCCACATGGTACACAGACATTCAGGTAGGTGAAACACCCATGCACATAAAAATAATGAAAGAGACAATATCTTATCTGTCACATTTAGTTATTTACTTATTTATGTGTGCATATTACACCATGCACAAGGAGATTAGGGGGCAACTTGTGAGAATCGACTATCTCCTATCACGAGGGTCCTGGGGATGGCACTCAAATTGTTTGTTTAGCAGCAAGCTCCTTTACTAGCACAAGAACAATTCCATGTATGTATTATGTATGTATGTATGTATGTATGTATGTATGTATGTATGTATGTATGTATGTTGTTCAGTACCTTCAAGACACTGCATACAGAGCTCTGGGTTGATTTTCCTATTACTGCATTTCTAGATCTCACAATTGGCTTTCCAAAGAGAAAGGCCCTGATTTGCGGAGTGTGGTTTCCATGGGGTAAACTCCAGAGGTGGGTGGCTGATCTCCAGCTACAAACAGGAGCTCCCTGAACATGCAGTTGGGTAAAGTTAGGGAACACCGTGCACAGTTATGGTCTTACGTGTCGCTCAAAGGCCCACATGGTGCAGGCTTGGTGGGTATGATGCCACTGGGCGGTGTAGAGGGTGGGGCCTAGGTGGAGCCATTTAGATCATTGGGGATGTGTGTTCAAAGAGGATTGTGGGACACTGGTCTTTTCTTCTTTATTTATTTTTAGAAAAATTTTATTTATTTATTCATTCATTTAAGACAGGGTCTCTCTCTATGTCTAGTCCCGGGCTGTTCTTAAACTCGAAGAGATCCTCCTGTTTCTGTCTCCCAAGTGCTGGGACCCCTACCTGGTTACTTTTCTTTTAAAAAATTATTGTGTGTGTGTGTGTGTGTGTGTGTGTGTGTGTGCGCGTGTGCGTGCGCACATGTGCGCAGGCACAAGTTGTGTGGGGGTGACTGTGGTGGCCAGAAGATGGCTTTGGGTCCCCTGGAGCTGGAGTTACAAGCAGTTGGGACCCACCTGACATGCTGGGAACTGAACTCGGAGTCCTCAAGGTGGAGCCATCTGTCCAGTCCCTCTTGTTTCATCTTCACCTTCTTGGCTGTGCAAGAGGCAGCGGCTCTGCCTCACCGAGGGACTGTCCTGAGGCATACATTGCATGCCTTCCATGCCTACCACAGGCCTAAAGCCGTGGGGCCCAGAGATGGTGGACCAAACGTCCCACACTGAAACAATTAAACCTCTCTGTGAGTCCATTACTTGAGAACAGAGTTACCCTGCCACTTGCATCATCCACAGATTTCACACCATAACCTTGGGCAACCTCCAGATCTTGGATGGCAGGAAAATGATGAGCTGGGCGGTTTTATTACTTTTGATCTGAGTATCACTTATCTAACTGCAAGTTTAGATCATTTTTGTGTGTGTATGGGTGAGTGTGCACATCTATGTTTGTTTATATGTGCAGAGGTCAAAGGATAATCTCCGATGGGTTCCTCAGGCAATATTCACCTTTTGAAAATGTATTTATTTTATTTTATGCATGTTAGTATTTTGCTTGCATGTATGTATATATAGCATTGTGCACAGTGCCTAAGGAGGCCACAAGAGGCATCAGCTCCCCTGGGACTGGAGTTATAGATGGTTGTGAGCTGCCCTGTGGGTGCTGGGAACTGAACTCAGGCCCTCTCAGAACAGTAAGTGCTCTTGACTGCTCAGCCATCTCACCAGCCTGAACTTTTTTGGTTTCTGAGTCAGGGCCTCTCACTGGTCCACAATTCACTAATTAGACTTAGGCCAGGCAGCCGGGGAGCCCCCTGTCTCCACAATCACAAGTGTGCACCACCATACTTGCCTTCTTATACATGGCTTCTGGGGATTGAACTCAGGTCCTCAGGCTAGCAAGGTGAACACTTTACAGACCCAGGCATTTCCCTACCTTCCTGTTTATATAATTAAAAACCTTAAACACACTCTCAGTTCACAACATTATTTCCTAGATGTCTAACAAGAAGGCCTCATAAACCAGCATGAACTGCTTCTACCACCAAGAAGCAAACCCAAGTTGGAGATGCTTCTACTGAGGAGGTGAAGCGAGTCACCCAGACAGTAGATAGAATAGCTGGGTATCTCTGAACAAGCAAGTTCCTGTTTTGGAGCCTCAGTTTTCTCATCTGTGAAATGGAGACAAGAAAATGTACCTCCCAGAGTGTTGTGGGAGACAGCTATTTCCAGAACAATCAGCAAACAGGAAATGCTTGGTAAGTAGGGACCAGACCACTGTTGTGATATTGTTGCTTATTCATTTTAAAAATTTATTTTTTTGGTGTGCGTGTGTGCGCACGTGCAAGCACACACTCACGTGCATACAACTTTCAGCAGTCAGTTTTTTCCCTCTACCATAATCCCTAGGGATCACACTCATGGCTTCAAGCATGCCTCACCAACTGCCTCATCTCTGCAAAGGCTTACCTTACCAGGTAAGCCATCTTGCAAACCCTCATTATTTTAATAATAATAACAAACATGGATCATGCCCTTAAGATTTACATATTCAATCCTAGCACTTGAGAGGCAGAGGTAGGCCAGTCTCTGTGAGTTAGAGCTTAGCCTGGTCTATAGTGAGTTCCAGGACAGCCAGGGCTACACAGAGGAACCCTTTCTCAAAAAAAAAAAAAAAAGATACTCATGTTCTAGAGAAAGAAGGTGAATGACTCTGTGTGTGTGTGTGTGTGTGTGTGTGTGTGTGTGTGTAATTAGATCTTTTTTTTAAAGTCAAGATTTCATGTATCCCAGGCTAGCCTCAAGCTCAGTATATAGCCAAGGATGATCTTGAAGTTTTGATCTTCCTGCTGATTTCCTCCTGTATACTGGAAATGCAGTCATGCACTACCACATCTGGTTTATGCAGTACTGGGGATTGAACCAAGAGTCTTGTGCATGATAGGCAAGCACTCACCAACTGAGCTACAGCCTTAGCCCTTCCAAGGGTTCTGATTGAGGAGAAAATCCAGAAGGAGGCAAGAGTGTCATGGCTGTAGTGGCTGTCGGAGGTGCCCTTGACTCCTCCTTCCCTGCAGATGGAGTCCCTCCCCCTTAACCCTTATCCTAATCCTGGTGACACTGGGTCCTAAGGCTGGGGTGGGGCAAGCTGGGCAGCTGGCCTCAATTAGCTTGGGAGGCGGGTCTGGACATTGTCATTAGGAGAAAACCAGAGCCCGGCCATAAACTCTAATGAATGCATTAATGGAAGGCTTGTGCGCCTCAAAGGGGGGAAAAAGCAGGTCTAAATAAAGTCATTAACACAGCCCACCTGTGCTCGGCCCTCAGCCGCTATTGTTCAAATAGCCCATTAGTTTCCCTGAGCAGCCTGGCTTGGAAGGCAGCCCTGCCTCTCTGAAGCGGCCGTTTAACTGCATTCATATAATTCAATTAGATTCCTCAGCCCTGGTCCAGAGGCATGGCTGGGCTTTCATCTTGGTAATGACCTGCAGGCCAGAGTGGGGAGCATGGGGTTAAGAGAGGCTTGGACCCTGCCTGTGATTCCATTCACCAGCATCAGAGGACCCTCAAATGCATTTCCTGGGGTGGCACCCTCTAGTCCTCATCTGTCTGGCTCAAGATTTGCACTCAGACCCAGGCATTATCCACCCGGTGTCCAGCCCTACACCTCTGGCTCACTCCCTGATCTACCTTGTCTAAGCCCATCTCTCCTCCCTCCACGAAGCCAGCCCTATTAATAAAGAGTTAAGAAAATTCATTAGAAGTGAGCCTTTTATAGATTCCGTTAAAGCCTTCTTCCTACTTCTGTCACTGAAAAAGGGATAAAAGTCCCTTTATCACTCTACAACTTGTTAATGCCCCACCCCGGGAGCACTTCATCTGTAATAAACATCTTCACAAAATATGCGTCTCCAGGGAGGAGCCGTTAATTTCCTCGAGGCCTCACACATGTGAGGGTTTTTATTGCCTGCAGGTGCTCCTGTGGTATTGCGGGAGCCACTAATAAACCACCAGTAATCTTCAGGTAACCATGGCAGACCAATGGGGCTGTGCACCTGTCCACCAAGGCCCACAAGGCCTGCCTCTCCCTCCTGAGGCCCAGACTTGGTCTGGTCCTGTACCCTAGTCTAACCTGCCCCCAACCTGTCCCTGGAGACGTCTGTCCAACAGGTAAGTTCTCCTTCTCTAATCTCCTTGGTCCACTCACAGAGCCTTGGGAGGGGCTAATTTTCTGTCACCTTCTTCCCCTGACCCCGCTTGCCTGTATTTGCCAGTCCCTCTTATTATTGGCACTGAGGAACTATGATTAAGGATGCACTTAACTTCACATTTTCTTATAATCACTATGGAGGGGAGAGAGAGCTCTTCTCTCTTAAGTGGGGCTCCTGCAAAATGCGGCTTGCATATCTTAAGGGCAATTTCTCAAATGTTACCAATAATTGCTAGAAACATACTCTGTAGCTCAGTCAGTAGGAAAAAAGCTCAGTTACTAAAGGAATACTAAGAAGTTTGCATTTAATAAGTATCACTCTGCTCTTGGGTTCATTCTAGTTTTTGATCACTGAACAAATGGTGAGGTCTGTGCTGGGCGGGTGGGGCTCTGGATGTTGTGGTGAGGCTGCTGTGGATGCCCTTTTATGCCTGCAGGTGTGAGTTGGGGACAGTCCTAGGGTCCTAGGGAGGCCACAGTGAAGAGAGGCAGAGAGGGGCTGTTCAGGCCATGAGCTGAGGGCTTGCAAGATAACTCGTGCAGCCCTTCCCGGGACACGGTGGCTCTAAGGACCAGGTCAGGATGGTTTGACCACTTTTAGATCAAAGTAGTGTGTACTGTTTCTGGACTTGAATTCATTGGTATTTGCTGGGCCCCTCCATGGAGGTGGGGCTCAGAAGGCCATGATGAGATCAGCATGGTGGCTGTTCAGCAGCTCTGTAAATGCTGAGTGTGAATAAGCTTGGAAAAGCCATCTCTGGGAAACCACCCAGCTGAGGACAGAGGAGAGACACCCATGGATTTAGGCTTCATGTGGGGTTACTGTAGCTAGAGAATCATTGAGAAAGAGGAGATCCTTAATAGGATTCTACTATGCTGTTTGCGGGCAGGGACTCTGGAAAGTTTCAGCAGGCCCAGAATCCAGTCAAGCCTGGCAGGCACTAGCCTGGGCTGGGGCATATCAGCATAGGATGTGGTCACCAGGGCCAGGCGTGTTTTGTACTTCTCCCAGCACTCACTGGTGTCCGGTCAGTTGCTCGGTTCACCTCCTGAAGGTGAGGGGTGAGGATGTGGAGAGAGAAGAGTACCCTGGGGCACAGGCTGAGGGCCACACCTGAGCCACCACTGGCCCCTCTGGCCAGCCTTCTCAGCAGGCCAGACACTCACCTTGGCCATGGGGGAGCCTGGCCCTGCATCTGCCCCCTTTCCTGAGGCATGGCTGCCCTCCCCCCTCCCTGGTCAGCAGGAGAGAGAGGTCACTCACCCCTGCCCCACCCCTGCCGGCCAGCCTGGCCTGGCCCAGCCAAGACATAGGAGGGCCAGGGACCCCTGGAGTGGCTTCAGAGGCACACTGGCCATGATGAAAGCCTGAGAGCATGGGGCCCAGCCCAAAGGTTAGAGGAAACAGGATTATTCCGCCTGGGGAGCGGAAGGCCCAGGGGGCAGGGGCCCTGGCTAATGGAGCATACCAGATGCTGGCCAGCTGTTTTCTGTCTCCCTGGAGGCCAAGCAGGACCAAAGGGGTCGTCCTACAGCAGGATGGAGTTAGGGAGGATAGGAGAAGGAACTGGCTAAATGAATGGGTGGAACTGAGGACAGGGTGTAAGAGTGGGATGCCAGCTTGTGGCTGGGTCTTGGGAGCTGAGAAGGGCCTAGGGCCAGAACTCTAAGACTGGTCATTGTGCCCTCTACAGATGTCAAGAAGGGGACACTCAGAAGAGATGATCCTAGAGAACCTACAACCTCCTTTTTTCAGGGATGTGTTGTAAATCAGAATCCAACTGTGCCTATGTCTCTGCCATGGAGATCAAGATGGCCCCTGGCAGGCCTTTGGCCTGAGCTCTCACCCTTTCCACAGGGCCCTCTGAAGGTTCCCTTCTGAGTTCAGTGCAGTAAGAGATGTTTGAGAGACCTCACGTTTCGGGTCTCACAGGGAATCGCTAAGTCAAAGCCTTTGTGGTTAACGCCTCTGAAAAGCTCTGGTGCCCCACCCCACCCACCCTCACTCCAGAGGCCATCCAGATCACTTTAGGAAGGCCTCCAAGACCTGTTCTTCACTCAGAAGTTTACAGGTGCCAGGGTTTGCTGGTTGTACGTGCATAGGACTGTCTAGTGGGGACCCAAACCAGCACTGCCTCTTTAGAATCCTCTTAACGCAGAAGCCCTACAAGACAGGCTAAACCAGACACAGAACCTTCCATGGCTGGCTCCCTCCCTCCATCCGTACCTACTGATTTTACCTACTCTGACTGTCAAGAAAGGACACCAGGGCAAAAGTGTCCCTGTCCCAGCAGACCAACGGCCAGCCATGGATCACCTGCCTCAACAGAGAGCACTGTTTCCTGGCTGGGCTCTGTTTCTAGATAATAGATTCTTAGATCAACTGGTCAATCCATAGACAGACAGACAGACAGAATGATTTAAAAAAAATAGAGCTGTTCTCACTCAACCTTAATTAGCCCATGTAGAAAACAGGGCACCCTCTATGGCAGCTGCCCTCAAACAAACAATTGAAGGGCAGGGTTATAGTGTTAGTCTGTATAGTACTTTTCTTCTGAGCTCTTTGGGATATAACTGAGATTAAAAAAAAAAAAAAAAAAAAAAAAAAAAAGAAAAGAAAGAAAGAAAAATAAAAATAAAAGAAAAGAAAGAAAATTCATCCCTTATGATGTGGAGCATCTTCATGTTTTACTTGATAAATTTGTCTGTCCTATCCAGGGTCCCTTCCCTGGTGGGATGGCCCCTTCTGTGGTGACAGAGACTGCAGTGAGACAGAGGTGCTTGCTCTCAGCCTGCAATGGCATCAGGAGATTGAAGGTGCCCCTTCCCTGTTTCAAAGAGCAGAAAAATGCATCCTTTATAAATATGTTTATTATAACACACACACATATCTAAAACATATAATATAGATATGCAATTGGAGCACTCTCTCTCCAGGGAATTTGTTCTTGGTGGACCTCAGTGCAGTGGTGTGTGTGTGTGTGTGTGTGTGTGTGTGTGTGTGTGTGTGTGTGTGAGAGAGAGAGAGAGAGAGAGAGAGAGAGAGAGAGAGAGAGAGAGAGAGAGAGATAGAGAGAGAGAGAGAGAGAGAGAGATTTTGGTAACATTGCAACTTAAAAACAAAATAAATAGTGCCCAGGGCACAAAGATGAATTTCCTCACTAAACTTCTGGACTCTTAGTGCTTCAGTTACTGTTCACTGGGACACAGGTGGGTTTTTTAGTATTAAACATGGAAAGAAAGGAAAATTCAAATGTGCTAGTTGAGCAGTCTGCCGAATGGCCCTGGGTATATGTACTTCCTTGCAGCAATGCAGTTTCATTTTTAAATTGTTGAGGGATTTTTGAAAAGATTATTTCCAAAAGGGCTGTCCCATTTGCTCAAGAAGGCTTTTCCTTCTCTCTCTTTGGGCCTCTCTCTCTCTCTCTCTCTCTCTCTCTCTCTGAGCACAGACAAAGATGCTGAAGACAGACTATTTGAACTAAGCAAACTATTAAAAAAAAAGCTAACCATTTGTAAGATGGATAAATAGCAACTGAGTCTTCCTATTAGAGTTTCTTAAAAGTATTTTAATGTTTGAGTTTCGGTTTTGTGCACCACTAGCCAAATGTGTAGATGCAGTAATTAACATTTCCAGTTCAAGTCCTGGCCATTTTCTCACAAATTCTTTCTAAACATTTGATGGCTTAAAATTTTTTTTTCTGAAAAAAAAAAAAAGAAAAATTTTTTTTTTCTGGGACCAGGAAAAATATTGCAATGTTGGAAGCTGAACAGTTTCCAAGAAGCAGCCAAGCTCTGATCTTAAGACATTAAGTTTGGTAAAACCCTAGCTCTGGTTCCCACCACTGTCGGCACTCACTACTGGACACACTCAGCAGCAAAGGCAGATGAACAGAGGGGAAGTGTTCTTGTTGCTGAGCACAGAGCATGGCTGCAGCCCAAGCAACTGACTCAGGACCTGTACCAGGCCTGTACCCCATTTCTCATCCTTTCCCACTTCCTCTGAACTCAGATCTCTGATGGGAACCTCAGTGGACCCGGGAGCTTGGAAGACCTCACGATATTGTGTACAGCCCAGTGCTAGTGGTGTCACCAAAGAGTTAACCAGGATGTCCCAGTGCGTAAATGTGGGATAATTGGGAAACAAATTCTACAAACATCTTGAAAGAGGTAAAAGACCTTTGATCTCACCATAGAGAGGCAGACATCACCACGCTGCCGGCCTTTTGGGGCAGGCACACATCTTATACCAGGCTAGAGGATGGTATCTTTCTGAGAAATCAGCCGACACCTAATCCCACAGTCCCTTAATTATCCTAACTGGTTTCGCATGGCCTGAGGCATTTTCCCCAAAGATTAGAGCTGGAGGAGGACTGACACAATAATTAAATATGCAATTTGCCAAGCGTGGGCAATATGGCTTTGAAATCACCTTTGCAGGAAGCTTTACTGCTTGTTCAATGACATGTATATTGCAGGCTTCAGACGTTTATTTAAGCTGTTTTGATTGCCTTAATGGATTAATATGAAGCACCGTCAGTGAGGGGACAAAGACTTGGGGCTGTTTCTAATTTCAAAAATATTGCGCCTGCTTCCTCTGGTGTTGTGACAAAAACAAGTTGTGTGGAACTAAAAGCAACAGGCGGGTCCCACAAATAATGGCTCGCCATAAGAAAGTGCACCTCGTGCATGGTGTCACAGGGAACTTCCATGATGCCAGGCAGGACATTGGCTGGGATGTAGGCAGGCCTGGGTTGCGTGCTTTTGGCACTTGGCACTATTTGGGTGGCATTCTTGAAATGAGCCCATTGTCTGTGTGGAGCAGGATGGCGTTCACATCAGGGCTTGGCAGCATCCAGGAATGTGGAGGAATGTTACTGTCCTTGCTTATAACTCCTGGACATTCCTGGGGGTGGGGGAACACCGAGCCTACTAGCTGGGATTTGAAGAATCTCTATCAGTCCCTGCTGCTAGCATCTGTGGGAGGATCCTGGAAACCTGAGCCTGGAGCAACTAGCTTGTTTTATGTGCTTGGATTCAGGGGAGAATCTGAGCTGGGGACAAGGACTCTGAATGGGAAGGAGACTGCACCCCACTAGTCCTTTCATCAGGCTGGGTGCAGAAGCAGGTCCTGGAGTCTCCTCCCAGGTTGGGGCCAGCTAAGAGGGATGACACCTTGAGAAGGTTCTCCTTGTGGGCAGACCATATACGGGCTTGCAAGGAGATTGGTGTCAAAGCAGGTTAAAGGGCTGGCAGGGAAAGAAGAGACTGGAAAAAGAATCATCAAGATAAATACAGAAAGATCAAAGAGCTGTAGTGGCTCCCCCTGCGGTCTGAGCACTGGGGAAGATCATCTTGAGTTTGAGGCTAATCTGGTCTACATAGTGCATTCCAAGCCAGCCTGGCCTACAGCGGGAGAGCCTGTCTCAGAAAACACAAAACTAGCTAGAGATAAAGAGAGGAAAGAGAGCCTCGTATAGATAGATGTGGTTGCAAGCTCCTGCCTCATGCGAGCAGGGACAGTGGGTTCTTCGCCTTTGAAGGAGAGACAAGGCCTAATTGTCACCACGAAGTCATAACAGCTTGACTTTTCATTCTTTCTGAATGCCCTAATGAGGCTGTGGCCTCGCACTGGGAACTTCACTCCTGAAACCAGCTTTGATAAAGTGGACAGGCCGTCTGGGACGAGTTACTGGGTTCCACTCCTTTCCCTTTTGAACCTTGTGGTGGTTCTTTCATGGCCAGCAGAGTGGGGACAAAGTGTCTGACCTCTGGCCTCAGTTGCACAGGCAATCCTACCTCACAGGACACCCCAGTGTTGGGGGATAGGGTGACCATGGTGATTAACAGTGGGTGAAAAGGGGACTTGGGGTAACTGCATATTCCAATGTCTATGTCCATCAAGCAGGGGCTGCCTGCCTGGTGTAGGCAGCTTAGGAAATCCTAGCAGCCCTTGGGCCGGTTTTGGCTGCAGTCACAGTATTGATGCTGGCAACTACTGTCTGTGGATCTTTCTGCACCAGGCTTGGAGCCAACGGTCTGACAAGGGCCATCGATTACAGCCTCCAAGCAATCATGCCCTTTGGTAGAGGAGAAACAGATTTAGAGAATTATATGGGCTATTGGACAGAGGCAGGAGGTAGAGGCCCCTTGGTTAGAGCTCCAAGTGATTTTCGGGCTCCCGAACACCTCAGTTTTTGGTTGTGCATTGCTCTTGCCTGTATTTGTTTTTTATTAACATCAAGACCATGTCTGTGCCTGTCTTCACCTCTCCATACCTTATGACAGACTACAGCGTCTAGACGCCTCTGAACCCTCACCGGCGTGCAAGACTCTGGAAGAGGTGGCTTCTGAGCTAGCCACACATGGACAGGCAGGAGGCAAGGGAAGGGCCTGTTGCATGCTGCAGCTGTCCCCTGAAGGGATGGCAGCCCAGTGGGCCTTGGCTTTGATCTCTGGTGATTAAAACCAATTCCCTCTGGGTAGGCGGCTACCCCTTTGAGGATGCCCTCCTTCCTGGTCAGCAGACATCCAGCAGATTGTGATTGGTATGTCCAGTCTGGCCTTGATTCCAAGGCAGCTGTGAAGTGCCCAGCTCTGGTCATGGCAACCCTGTCTGTAGCTCAGAAGCCTGCGCCTCTTCTGCTGATTCCAGCTGTTCTCCTCTCATCTTAGACAGCAGCTAGTGTTGTAGGCTTCTCCACTAGGGTCCCACATCCTCCTCGAGGGCAATGTCAGCCTGCTTGCTTGCTTATGCCCCACTGCTGTTACCCAAGAAGGCAGGTGGCAGGGTGCCCATTCCCCTGCCACTGCTGGCCACTCACCTCTTGTCTCTGCAGGCCACTGCTCTGTCGGGAATAACCTGGACTTTCTTGCAGCTTGTGGGAAGCAGGACGCTGGATGAGAGTTGTGAGTGCTCTCTGGAGCATCACTCTGTGTCCAGGAGGCAGTGGGGGTGGGGGTGGATGTGGCTCCTGTGTCATTTTCTCATCTGCACAGATGCATGCGGTGCCCCAGAGTACGGCCACAGTGGTAGAGGGACCCTCTGGATTGGTGTCTAGTTGCTGCTCTCCTGCTGCTTCTGGGGAGGGAGGGTGTGAAGATGTCACACTGGGTGTTTCATGCTTCTGTCTTGGGCGAGCCCACAACAGCTCACGGGCAGACCTCAGGGCGTCTCTGTGAGGAGCAGGAAATCTGGACACATCTTTGAGCACGGCTAGGTCCCTCTATGGGTAGATACCTACAGAAAGAGATGTGAAAAGCGGATATGGGTACGGTGAGAGGGAAGGACTCACTCCATCCTCCGCTTAAATTTTTTCTTTATTTTTGATAACTTCCTATATGTATATAATGGAATATGGTTCTTTCTCCAGCCCTCAATCCCTCCCTCCCCTGTTCCCTCATATCCATCCTCAACATGTCTTCTTCCTAACTTCATCTTTAAAAATTTCCACCAGATTTTGAATATGAAAATATCCAAATACAGAAGAGCTTAAAGAGCATGCTAGACCCTCCCCCCTTGCTGGCCATCTTGTTTTCTACCATTAATCTCTGTAAAAACCCTGGGTCCCAAAATATAAATACTTGTTATGACTCACTTGAAAAAAGATCATGTTCATATAACTTTTATTTATTTTTAAAAATTAAATTCATGTATTTAGTGTGTGCGTGTGTGCGTATGTGTGTAACGTGTGGAGCTCAGAGAATACCTCACAGAAATCAGTTCTTACCTTCTATCATGTGGCTTCTAGGGATGGAGCATAGGTCAGGAGCAAGCTCTCCCACCTGCTGAGCTAAGTCCCTTACATAACTTTAATTATATTGTCACATTATTTTATTATAAGATATTACTGTGTATATTTATAAAAGAAACTCATCATAGGGACATAGATAAGAACATGCAATATGTACATAAATACTTGAACACACAATGCCCCCCCCATGACCATGATCCCAGGCATGAGAGGATGATTTACTATGTATCTTTGGTGGATGAGGGGGAGTTACTACACAGTGAGTGCTCACATGCTGTCGTGGGGAGCTGTCCTCCAAGCCGAATATGTATCGTTGTCATCAGCGTGCCAGTGCCCACTTCAGGTGATGTCCCCCGCACAGTAGGAGGGTTGTGGGAAGGACCATGGCACCCTTACCTCATCTCAGCTGCTCCCACCTGCACCTCCCAGCTATGTGTGTAGCTCGTCCTCACTGCACATGGCCTTGTGGTCACAGGGTATGTTAGAGCATGTGAGTGTGGAGGGTGAACTGAAGGGGAATCTCATCTCTGCAGCCATGGGGAAGTCACCACCTGTACTAGAGTAAGACTTTTGGTGGGAGCAAGCCCAAGAATCGCACTGGTTCCCCAGGTAGGCCTTTGGTAGAATGACATTTTGATTTGTCTTTGGGTGTTCTGCCAGGAGGGCAGAGTCCCTGAAATGTCCCCCATCCCACTCCCTCCATACAAGTAAAGCCGTGGCTGCCCAGGCACTCCGTCTGTGTGTACACGTGTCTACACTCTTTGGAAGTAAGCTGCAGACGCCATCCTTAAACACTTCAGTGTGCTTTTCTATGGGCCAGGGTATCCTCTTAACCACAGACCATTTGAAGAAAATTAACAGCAATCGGAGAGGGAGGAACCCGGGGTTGTTGGGACATCAGTATAGTACCACACTGTGAAATCCTAGGCTTTACAGAGTACTATTCCATGGAAGCCTCCCTTTGGTTTTGGTCTCCTGCTGGGCAGCAGGGGGAAGATCAACACACGCTTGGATTATAGAGTCCGAGCTGGAGAGGCTCACAGAGCTGTGCCCCTGACTGTGAGCAGAAAGGGACCCTCTCCCCCACAGGGCCTGGCCTCGGATTGTTGTTTTAACTCTGCCTTGTCAGAGGAGAGGGGCTGGCGGGAGAGGGGAGCCTTGCAGGGCCTGGACTGGGCTTGATTTCCTGTGAGACTTAGGCTGACTAGGGTCCTGGCTCGCCCGGGACCGTGGACGCTGAGTTTAGACAAGACGCAGCAGTGGCCCCTTCTGTGACCCCTGAAGTGGGACCCCAAAAAGGCACCCAAGCGACCCCTCTCTCAGTTCTGTGTGACAGCCAAGAGCCTGCAGAAGCTCCCACAGCCCTTCCAACCTGGGCAGTGCGGCAGGCAGGGCTGCTCACCTGGCCTCTGTGTGTCCCCCCCCAACAAGTGTCAGCATATGGAGACTACGTGGTGTGCGAATGTGGGCCCACCTGTAAGAAAAATGGAGCAGAGTGTGTACGGTAGTGACCACGTGGGGGGCGTGTCTGAGTGGAGCCTTGTTTAGGAACATGGACCTGCATTCCTGTGTGATATTACCAATAGGCCCCCAAGTCAACTCAACAGATTTTATCCTTGAAAAGGGAGGATCAGACAGCTGGATGCAGGGGTGCTCACCTGTAGCAGGAGGAGCCAGAGCTGAAGCTTTCCCCCTTTGCTACACAGCCAGTTCGAAGTTAGCCTGGGCTATATGAGACCATGGTTTTTGTTTATTTTTTGCAAAAAGGAAAGATAGTTTTGACCAATGCGTGGCATAGGTAGAAAGTTTTCACCGATGTGTGGCATAGGTGGGCCTAGGAAACTTTATGCTAAGTGAAAGAAGGCAGTCATGAAGAGAAACAGCAAGGGACATCAAGGTGTGGTAGCTGGAGAGAGGTAGAATGGCAGCTGTCAGGCCTGTGAGAGAGGGGGAGAGAGAGACAGGGAGGGAGAGAAAGAAAGGGAGAGGCAGGGAGAGAGAGGGAGAGGCAGGGAGAGAGAGGAGGAAAGGACAGAGAAAGAGAGAGAGGGAAAGGGAGGGGGAGAGAGGGAGGGAGGAAGAGGGGGAGAGGGAGACAGAGGGAGAGACAGAGAGAGGGAGAGAGAAAGGGGGAAAGAGAGATGGAGGGAGAGACAGAGAGAGAGAGAGGGAGACAGAGACAGGGAGAGACAGAGATGGAGAGAGAGAGAAAGAGGAGGGGAGAGACAGCAAGCTCAGGGGTTTTGTTTTCCTAGGATGGGTTCTGGAGCTGGATGCTGACAAGATCTGCACAGCCCTAAGAGTGTGCCCAGTGTTACTGAATTATAGTTACTTAGGAGGGAAATTCTGTTACACACATTGAATGGAGCACAATTAAACAAAACAAAACAGGTGAGATTTGGTATATGGCTTCCCGGTTCACTGATGATGGTGCCATCTCCTGCCGCTGTCTCTCAGGTGACATGATGGCTCACCATTGTTCTTCAGTGTCAGAAACACTGCCCTGGAACCAAAGGCAAGGTTTGAGGAGCGTGTGGGTACCTGGTCCTGAGACCCATCCCTTCCGCCTTTGGAAGCTTGTCCCTCCAGCCAGCAACATTGGAGGCATTTTGTCAAAGGCAGGAACCTTGATGAAAAACTGTTTTATGAAATCTGAATTCCCACATGTTTGCACGTTCCAGTTTGTCAGAACGAAGGGCTGTAAATGTTAAGCATGTTGTTTCTTATTGTGCACAGCAGATTTCTTTATGATGACAGTCTTACTTAAAAGTTCATCATAGACTGACTGCAATTCTCTCTCTCTCTCTCTCTCTCTCTCTCTCTCTCTCTCTCTGTGTGTGTGTGTGTGTGTGTGTGTGTGTGTGTGTGTGAGTGTGAGTGTGAAGGGTCCCAGAAGAATTTAAAGAACCATGGGGAGAAACAGCTTTTATTTAAAGATTAAAAAGGCTGAGGCCCAGCCTCTCTTTTGTCAGGGGTGTGTGGCGCCCTTCTGGGGCTCCTGGACATGGAATTTGGCTGGTGATTACTGATGGCAACCAGAGTCTGGGGGAGCTGCTGCCCACTGGCTGGTGCCTTGGTGACATGCTCTGACTCTCTGCCCCTTCTTTGGGTGGCTACTGTCCACACTGACTTCTTTCCCTTTGTAACTCTTCAATGGGGGTTGAGCTCAGCCCGGCTTTCAGTGTGCTGGGGTCTGTGAGAGTGAGAAGGGACATAGAGCTACTCCGCAACTGGCCCTGACTCCCGTTAGGGCTGCTGTTCTCCTGGGCTGAGTGCTTGGAGGGGATGGCGGGGATGCTCCACCCACATCCACAGGCCTGCCTTCTAGCTCTGGGTCTGTCTGACTAGTACTTGTCCAAGAAACTGTACTTGGCTCACTGGGTTGCTGGTGTGGGTGCTCTCCACACAGGAGGTGATTCTGACCCTGATTTGGTGGGTGGAGGATGGGAAAGGAGTCTGCTCTGAGCAGAGCTAAGTGGTCCTGGCCATACCAAGGTAGGTCCCTTTGCAAACTGCGGGAGGTCTGTCCTCCTTAGGAGGAGTGAGTGCCTTTAAGCTCTGTCTGTACTCTTGGCTGAAGCCCCACCCTGCTTCAGTTGTGACTTGGGTTTTGAGCTGGGAAACCAGCTCCTGGTGGCTATACAGGCCTTTGCAAGAAGGGAGATACAGGGGCAGGCATGCAGAGCAGTTTCGTGCTCTCTCTTCCTGGGATGAACTTGGCAGAACTAGGGGAAGCATCTTTTATCACAGTACTCTGTCTTTGGCTGCCACCTCCTCCTCCACTTTCTGTTTTCTCCGTTGGGCATGTAATGTGTTCCTAACCCCAGCAACCTCATGCACCACTACTTTTGTGCACAGATTTTTGGACAAGAGGAGGCTGTCCCTGAGTTATATTGATTCCTTCTGTCCCCATACAGTCCAGAATCACCATCTAGCCAACCATGCAGGACTCCTGTGCCTCTAAAGAAATGCTTTCAAGAAAGACAAGGATGAGGGACAGGAGACATCAGATAGAAAGCCCGATGTCTCAGGCCCTGCCTGGCTCCTGCTACTTCTGTCCTGAACCTCTCCCAGCCACTGCCACCACCACAGACCAAGCTCCACAGCTGAGCCTCTGTAAAGGATAAAGGAGTGTGTTCTTCACTTTTTAAGTTGCACAAAAGCTGTATGCATAATTAATGTGCAATAAACGTGAGCGGCTGGAAATTAACTAAATGAAAAAATGAATATACTTAACTGTGAAAATGTAATTTTGCCTGCCTTCTTTCTGCCTTTCCTCCGCCTCCCTCCCCTTGCCCCTGCCCTTTCACAACTTGTTATATCCCTCCCAGAGACAATACTGTGAAAGGCTCTCCTGCTGACCTTTCTCCAGGGAGCCTCGGCAAAGATTAGTTTTAAGCCACAGTCCCAGGCAGTGACTTGCAGCCCAGGGTACAAGGGTACCCATGAGTCAATGCTAGGGTGGGGTTAGCAGGGTGGGGTTAGCATGGCCCACAATTGGAGTTCTTCCTTGAGGGACCTCATGAACTCTGACTGTTCAAAGCTTTGTTGCATATAATTTTGGAAAATCCATCGTGGTATTTAAAATTTCTAAAATAAATCTGATGCTTAAAAGACCAGAGGACTAAATATACTTACAACTGTTCAAACACAATGCATCATAAACAACAAATCTACTGAGGACTAAATATATTTACAAATCTTTGAACACAATGTGTCATAAACAATGAGGACTAAATATATTTACAAATGGTCAAACATAATGTGTCATAAACAATGAATCTACCATGCATTTATTTTTCTAATTTTTTAAAAAAAGGATAAGACTTTTCTAGGTGGTGAGGTTGACATCCCAGTGGGCAGAGAAGGGACATGGCGACATGTTCTCATGACCATGTGAACCCTCTTAGTAACATATTTGATTTTAAGAAATATCCGCCCACATAAGAGAACATGTGAACAGATATTTTTTTTAAAGAGAGATAATAAGACTCTACCAATAGTTATTTAAAAGTCTGATTTATTGCAGACATGTAACAATAAGTGAAACTATCAAATCCTTGGAAAGAAATCCCTGCTGATCTGCTCTCCCTTTCATGCCTGCTTCTGCTGCCTTTCTGATCCCAGTTGTAGCTGTAGATAATTATCGAACCAGTAGCAGGACGGAGAGAGATGAAACCCACAGCTGCTCGGCTGCTTAGGCAAGCCCGGCGCTTTCTAAGAGTCCTGGTTTGTTGTTGTTTTGTTTTGTTTCCCCCATGTTCTGCTATCTGGTCTCTCTCAAGTCTTTGCAATCAAGGATGGACTTGGATAATCCCATTGCTGGGTTCACTTACAATCAGAAAAGACATATTCCATACAGTCCTCTTGCACTTGTCCTGTAGCTGCCTGATGGCCGGGGACCACAGCCAGCTGTAAATAACCAGGTCCGTGGCTACGGACACCACTGGCTGGCCAGCCATGTCGGCTCCACCACAGTCCAGCTGGCAAAGTCAGCTGCCTCTGTGAACAGGAAGCCGAGGACAGGCAATTGCAGGCAGGTTCGCAACCTTCACAGATCTGCGTGGTTCCTGTCCGTACTCTGCATGAGTACATGGCTGGACTCCACACTCACACTAAACAGTTTCTGAAAGTAGGACCAGAGTTTGCTGGCATTGTCGGGGTCATGCAACACCATCCTCAGACCTCCTTAATTGCAAACAGGGCTCAGGACTCTTCCCAGAGAGATCTCTGTTCCATTTGTATTGATGTCTCCTTTCCTGGGTGACAAGTACGGCCAGTTAGGTACTAGTTAGTACTGGCAGGAAGGCATTTGTTTGCACAGTAATCTGGAGTACCCTGAGATGGAGCTATGGTGACAGTTTTGAGGTTGAGACAGAAAAGCTATAGCTAGGATGCAAGATTACAAACCACAGCCCAAGGACATGGCCTTGATCTACCCAAGAGTTAGTGGTGTTTCTAGAAGTTTGTGCTGTGGGTGATAGAGAAAACACAACAGTACTGCTTGGAAGACATCAAGAAATGGAGCTGCCATCACTGAAAATGGGCTAAAGAAGAGTAATGGTGAACAGATAGTGACTGAATGTTGGTGGTCACATATGAACCTATTTCTTCTTCTTTTTTTTTTTTTTTTTTTGTTTTTTTTGTTTTTTTTGTTTTTTTTGTTTTTTCGAGACAGGGTTTCTCTGTGTAGCTTTGTAAACCAGGCTGGCCTCGAACTCACAGAGTTCGCCAGCCTCTGCCTCCTGAGTGCACCACCACTATCCGGCATGAACCTATTTTAACACCTCTCTTGAATGGAATGGCTTACAGTTTTAGGAGAGATGGAGATGCCACCCCAAGATATATTGTTAAATGAAAAGGCAAGCTACAGAGCTGTGTACCAGCTATGTGCGATGTGTGCTCCAAAAGACACACACCTGTCTGCTGATCTCCACCTTCTAGACAGGAAGGGCATGAGAATTGTCCAAGGCTTACCTGGAGGGCTGGAAGAGGAGGCTGAGGGCAGGGTAACAGTGAGCTGGCTCTTTGTTTCAGAGCCTTTGAGCCACTTGAATGCCTATGTGACAGCAAATAGGTCAACATTTGAAACAAAGATGCAGGTGTACCCAAGCTCTCCTTTCTAGATACTAAGGGCTGAGCAGGTTCTGTGGGCAGACAGTTCTGGGCTTCGGGTCTCCATCTCACAGCCTCAGTTTTCCTCATTCATCAAGTGGAGTGGCACGTAACAACAGTATTCACATCTCTGAGACACAAGCATGGCTCAGGGAAGTTGCTAAATGCTGCTGGGTTTATAAATGACACGTAAATCAATCTGCACATGATAATCCATATATTGACGGGTGTGTCACTTTGGTCTTCCTGGAAGAGACCTGAAAAATAGCTTCATGTGTTCCAATCCAAAGCTGATGTGGCTGAGAGTGGTGTTGTCTGTCTGGGGGACTGTTTCACTGTGTGGTCCATGCTGGGTCTGCAGAATGGGGCTCACAATTATTTTCTGAACTGGTAAATGGTCTTCCGTGTCTCTATATACACAGGCAGGTGACCTAACAGAATTAAGCTTATTGGCTTAATTCCTTTGGGCCTCCTTGGTAAGGGGAGAGCAGCTGGGTGAGTGTTTTAATTAAGCTCTGACACCCAGAAGTCCAAGTCTCGGGTGGTTCCATTGGGCAACGGCTCAGTTTGGGGTTTTGATCAAGTGCGCCTTTAGAGTTCAAAATTCTTCCTGGACAGAAATATGTCATTAGGCATCCAAGATTTCCACTGCAGAAAGAGAGAGAGAGAGAGAACGACTGTATTTTCTCTAGAGAATGACACCATGATTCGATTAGCCCCTTTCCTTGACATTTTGCCCACTTTATTAACTTCTGCTCTGCTTTTAGGCAAGCAACTACTGTTTTACTTCCCTGAAGAAGCCCATAATATTATAATTCAAGTGTCAGGACAGATTAGGTTAAACGAACTGTGTAATTCCCGAAGGAAAACAAACTTCAAAACGGACGCTGTTAGCCTTGTAACATACCATGGATTGCATTAGCGTCCAGCCGGCGAGCCCGTCACCTAATGTGCTAAAGTTGGCTCTGATGTCCCCTTCGCTCTGCAAGGTGAGAAATTACTTAGCTAACAAAATATTCCATTCCCCCCACCCCTCTTTGCATTCTTTCTTTATGAGATCCCGAATTGTGACATTCGCATAGAAAAAAAAGCTCTGCGCTTATTTGTGAAAAATGTATATTAAAACCAAAACCCATCACATGGAGAGAAATCCCAGATGGTTTTATTCACAAGCAGTAGAATTAATGGCCTCTCTTCTCTTTATAAATATTAGAAGCAGATGAGTTCATTAGGATTGTGCTGTAATAAAGAAAACCTGCTTATTCTGACAAGACAGCCACTTATCTAATCTATCTACTAAGTAACAAAGCTACTTCCGGCCTGTGAAACACAGCCAAAGTCATCGGTGTTACCTGGGCTGTTTTGAAATTAATGAAAACCACGCCAATTCCACATTCTGCAAAAGAAAGTCTTCGTGTGGTGGTGGAGGGGAGATGGAATTCAAGGGATTTTTTTTTTTTTTTTTTTTTTTTTTGGAAAATGCGAGTGATTTTGAAAAGCGAGGGTTTTGAAATGTTTACTTTGTGGTGGTTTGAAATTTTTACATCTTTCAACAAAGAGGCCAGAGAAGTGAAAACACGTGAAAAGGCTGTTTAAAAAGCACGATTCAGCAGAAGTTGGGTGAAGCCGCTGAGGGCCCTTTATCTGGGGCAATCTGTGCATGTCATGGGGTGGGGAGGCCCAGAGCTCAGCCTCACTGGCCCACCCCAGCCTGAGGCCTCGGCTCCCGCTTCAAAGCACAGTTAGTGGAGCGTCTTGGGAGGGAATTGGACACCTCACTCTAGGGACCTTTATCCCCAAGACTGTCGCCTGATGTGGTCATCTCGTTAGTCATGGGAAACCCGGAGAATTTCTGTTTGTGCCTCTTTCCACACTTATTAAGCAAGAAGCGGGAGGCTGACATGAGAAACCAAAAGATGTTTGTTGTCCCCTGGGCTGCAGCACAGCCTATCTGTCACTGCAAAGGCCTTACGGAGAAACAGAAATAGTCAACCCTGCCCAGAGTGGGAGAAAGTGAACACTCAGGGCCTCCTTGTCTGACATATCTTGGCTGGCCTCCCATGGAAGGGCATGAGCTCATATAGTCTGAGAAGGGAATGCCTTTGGGGGAACCAAGCCACAGCTTAGGATGAATGGCATGTCACCAGGTTCTGTTGGCCCATTGTGTAGCTCAGACCTTTCCTCCACTTTCCCCAGCCAGGGACCAACAAGAAGCTGTCACGCAGAGCTCAGACACCTGCATGGACCTGTCTCTGCTGTGGAAGAGGGCCAAGATGCAACTCCTCTCTTCTCCTCTCTTCTCTCTTCTCCTCTCCTCTCCCCCCACCCCCGTCTGTCTGTCTGTCTGTCTGTCTGTCTGTCTGTCTGTCTGGTCTATCTGCAGTGCTGGGGTTGGGATCCAGTGTTTTATGCCTGCTAAGCAAGTGCTCCTCCACTGAGTTGTGTCCCACCCCCATAAGTCCAGAAATCCAGTTTCTAAGCATCCTGTAGATCACCAAATACTAGTACCTCCATAGTGGTCCAGAGCCTGCATCTCTCCCAGTACCTCCACATCAGTTCAGAGCCTGCATCTCTCTGGCCATCTTGTCTCGTGTTCTCTTCCTCAAAGTACAGGGCTGTGATGCTCTCCCAGGCCCAGGTGGAATTCTGAGTCGAAAGATCATCAGAGTGCCCCCTCATGTCCCAGTTGCACATGTATCAAACTTCTGGGCAGAATTTTGGGGGAAGCAACAAGTTTGAGCCAAGACCCCATGATTGAAATTCTCCAATAAATCCCTCCCAGCTGAGCCCTAAGGGTCTGCAGCCAGCTTCAGCAAGCAGAGGTGGTGGG
The DNA here is from genome assembly GCF_943737965.1 of Phodopus roborovskii. NCBI lineage: Eukaryota > Metazoa > Chordata > Mammalia > Rodentia > Cricetidae > Phodopus > Phodopus roborovskii. Next base: position 74,620,050 of record NW_026126418.1, read on the forward strand.
GAATTTGCAAACTTCAAACAAGACCTGGGGTTGCAGAGGTGGGGGCGGGGTGTGCTGAGAGAGGAGGCCACCGATCAAGGGCTCAGAGTTAATTAAAGAGACTGTGCCTATACCTATAAACTCAGCCTCTCTATATATTAAAGCTTGCTGCTTGCTTTCTAGAAGGGTCACCTCTCATGGCAAGCCTGGAAGGGGAAGGAGACTCAAGCCACATTGAGAAGGTTTTGCAATCTCTGGAAGGCTCTAGCCAGGTTACTTTTGCCCTTCTCCTAGAAGCTAAGACTGTGTTCAATGCTTTATCAAACACTGAGGATCTACAATCTTCCAAAGCAGGCTTGGGCACATCCCTCAGGATGCATGGGCCACACCTCCCCCATTTGTTGGACAAGGAAAGTGAGGCTCAGAGAGGCAAAGTGATCAACTCAGGAGCATAGTGCAGTACTAAAGACGTCAGGACTAGAGCACCTATCTTTATGTCAATGGCTGGAGAAGGAACCAGCAAAGGACACAGCTACTCTCACCCAGCCCTGCCCCCTTCACTGCCCATGACATTCAATCAGGTGCTGGTGATGCCTGGCCCAGCAGTCCAGGCAGGGCCTCCTTAACCTTCCAACGACAAATGGTTCTCGTTTGAAAGGGAGGTTATAAAAACACTTGCCCAGAGACACTGTCAGGGAACCAAGGATTAATCTCACTTCAGTCAAAAGACCATTCCAAATATTTTTTCTGGGGGTGGGAGGGAGTGGGGGTGGGGAGCAGCCCTATCTGGGAAGGCAGTCAGGCTCCTGGGGTGCTCCTCAGCCTGGGCTCCAGGAGGCAAGTTGTGGTGCAGACCCGCTGGGGCTCAGGTTACTTGTATGTACCTGGTGAGGCTGGGCCCAATCAAGACCACTGCTTTGAGGCACAGGTCCCCACAGCTTGCTTTGCAGGAGGCCTCCATGCTGGCTTGCTTGCTCACACCATGTCCGAGGGCTTGGCTGTGTTTCAGCGCCATTTATGTTGCTGAAGGGAAGGATTAGCCGTCTGGGACATTTTCATTTTCTGGATGGTGTCAAAGGCTGAGTGGTTTTTTTCTGGCCTCTGGAGTAGAGAGGGCCCTGAAGACCAGCTAGGGGAGGGCACTGCTCTTTGTCATTTACCTAGACAAATAGGCCACACACCAAGTCACCCAGAAGCACTGGCTTTTCAGTCTCCAGACTCGGGGAATCTAGGTCCTTCCAAGACTTTGGAGTTCTAGGCATAGACTCTTTGGGTGCAGGCTCTCGGCTATGCTCTCGGCCTGAGGCTTTACTGTAACAGTCCTGTTTAGGAGGGCAGAGAGGTCCTATGCTGTGTTACAGGTTCATCCATACCCTAGAGGGAAAATCCTGAAAGGGCTTTTGTTGAGCCCATTTTCCAACAGGACAAATCAAGGCTCAGGGATGTGCAGGTGGCTTGCCTAAGCCCTGGAAACCAAGAAACAGTGACACATTTCCTTAACCTTTTAAGCATCTTTTCAAAGTAGGGACTGTTAACTCACTGTGTTACTGATGTAGAAGTTATCCAAGCCCCGCCCTGCTGGCAATGGTTGGACTCCCAAGCAGTGAGGACGGGGACTCCACTGTGGGCTGGCCTCTTTCCAAACACACGTCCCCAGCATGCAGACAGTAGATTTGTCTCCCATCTGTTAAAGGAGTCCATGCAGCTCTGCTCTCCCTGTGAGTCTGAGGGCCCTAGATTCATGGAAGCACATGTGAGGTCATGGGATCCAGTGAGGGCTGGCACCAGGCCACACGTGCTTAGCCCAGCAGTCCAGCGTGGCCTGACCAGGCGCAAGCTAGGGCCAGGGCACAGGGGGCTCCATCCAGGCTCCCCCACACCCTTCCGGAGGGTGCTAACAGTCCTCGCTTTATAGAAAAGGACCGGAGACCTACTCCACAGCCACTCACGGGACCTGGTTGTGAAATGCCTCTTCTCTGAGGACCTAAAAGAGGGATTCCTGGTACTGCAGAGACCCACCCTAGAGCCCCCTTGAGGCAGTAGAGTCCTGTGCTGGGGTCCTGCAGCTTTGGGTAAGTCCACTGGATTTCAGTTTAGCTTGAAAGTAGGTTTCAGACAGGATCTGGAACTCTTTGTCAAGACAGGGTGGTGAACAGGAGTGGAGTGTCCATGTGCACAGGTGTGTGTGTGGGAGTCACAGACTTATCTTCCTGCCCACAGTGGAGGGGTCTTTCGGGACCACCTCACTGGTTGCTGTCTTTTTCTGGACACTCCCATTCCACTGCTGTTTGCTTCTTCTTCCTTCTCTTTCTTTTTGAGCTGGGATTAAAGGCGTGCACCACTGACGCCTGGCCTGGTTTTCTTCTTATTAATGCCCCTCAGGAGTGTGGAGCCACAGCTTGTATTTTTAAGATTGGCTTTCATTATTTTAAGTTATACATCTATCTGTGCACATATACAGTGCTTCCGGAGGCCAAAGGCATCAGATACCCTGAAGCTTCAATTACAGATGGTTGTGAGCTGCCTGGTGTGAGTGCTGGGAACTGAACTCGGGTCCTCTGGAAGAACAGCAAGTGCTCTTAATTTCTGAGGCATCTCTCTAGTCCCTAATCCAGTGTTTTCATTAGTATCTATATCTGGAAGAATAAATCCCTCTTTGAAACATGTTTAGGGCTGGGAGTATAGCTCAGAAAAAGTGCCCTTGCCTGGCATTCAACAGGTTTGGGTGACATATATTTACACATGCCAAAGATGGCTCAGTGGGTGAAGATACTTGCTGTCAAACCGATGACTTGAGTGTGACCCCAGGGCCCACATGAAGGGTGGAACTGACTGCTGGACATTGTCCTCTGGCCTCCACATGTGCATTGATGCACTAATGTGTTTCCAGATATGCACAAATAAACATAAAAATATTTTTGGAAAAGCTTAATGTAGACTCTTATTCTTCATTAAGCACTTTAGCACTTTAGAATAACTGTCAAATGCTCGAAGGATTCTTGCATGCATTTTTCCTTTTAGAAATTTTATGTTTTAAGAAAGTTGTATAGTTTTCTGCTGGCTTGAACTGAACATATTAGTTCAAAAAGGCAGCATTTTCACTTTAATTCAATAAACAAATAGTTATCAAGGGCTTATTTTATGCCAAACATGGCTCTGATCATTGGAGTCTAAGCCAAGAGTCATAATTCTTGCTTTTATGAAGCATATGATGGTTTTAGAATGTTAAGGTAACGTAGGATCTTTTCAGGGCTGGAGAGATGGCTCAGCAGGTAAGAGAACTGTCTGCTTTTCCAAAGAACCTGGGTTCAATTCCCAACACTCAAATGACAGCTCACAACCATCTATAACTTCAGTTCCAGGGTATACAATGCCCTCGTCTGGCCTCTATGGGTGCCAGGCATGCAAATAGTGCACAGACATAAATACAGATGACATCCACCTATACTTATAACAATAATGATAAAAATTGGGACATCACTGCTAATTTGGGTATCCCTTGCTTTTATGTGTTCAGAAGTCTTCACAGACAACTTGTACCTTGTTAATTCCTTGATGTATTTATGCCTATTTGAAAGTCTTTCTATTTTATTTCTTGGTCCGTTGACATCTATACAGAGAAGAGCACAGTGAAGGCTGGGTTCATGGGACTGACGGCTACAGGACCTGGTGGGACAGAGACTCCATTTACGGCACAGTTTGTTTCTGATAATCATTTTTGTATCTGACACCCTTCCCATCTCTCTCATTCATTCTAATTGTTGGTTCCTTCTGATTTTCTATGCAGATAATTACACAACAGAGCAGGATGGGGCCTCTTCCCCTCGCATTTGTATTCTGCCTTTCCTTTTTCTTCTTACGGCGTTGGCTTACATCTCCAGTGTATGGTGAGGAAGTGGTGGTAGGTGTACATCTTTGACTTGTCCTTATACTTATCCTGAGGCTGGTACTCACAGAGGCTCCTAAATCAAGGCTCCTTAAATGCATTTGCAGTGGGTGAGTAAACTGTGGCTGTATTTCCTTGAGCAGATTGCCCAGGTCCCTTTCCCAGTATTGGACATTCTTGAACTTAAATCATTTATTTTTATGTACATGAGTGTGTTGTCTGCATGTATGCATATGTATGTTTGTGTCTGGTACCACAGAGGCCAAAAGAGAGCATGGGGTCCCCTGGAACTGCAGTTACAGATGGTTGTGAGCTGCCATATAGATACTGGGAACTGAACCCAACAGTGCTCCTAATTGCTGAGCATCTCTCCAACTTTCACTGAAAATGGAAAAATTTTATTTTATGTGTACGACTGTATTGCTTGCATGTATTATGTGTGTATCTCATATGTACCGGGTGCCCTTGGGGATTAGAGGAAGACATTAGATCCCATAGAAATAGAGTTATAGATGGTTGTGAGTGACTGTGTGTGTGCTGAGAGCAAACCTGAATCTTCTGCCCTTAACTACTGAGGCATCTCTTCAGCACTCGTATTCTTAGGGTGGCCTCTACTTGTCATAATTATTTTTGAATATGCAGGTGAATTCAGTTTTATATAACATTTCACGGAAATTTTTGTACTCAGACTCCAAAGCCAAACAGGCATCTGACTTATGTGTGTTGTCCTTGTTTAATTTAAGATGAACTGAGCCACCTTCTTCCTTCTCCTGTGTCAGAAAGGGCATGCTGTTTCATGTGTTGCTCAGTTCTCCATCAGTTACTATGACAACCACCTGAGTTAATCAACTCATAAAGAGAAAAGATTCTTGGTTCATGTTTTCAGAGGGTTGACACTTTGAGTTTGTGCTGGCACATCCCAACAGGAACATGGCAAAGCAGGGCCTCTTACTTCATGAATGGGAGCAAGAAAGAGAAAGGGGAGGGGCTAGGCTGCCATTGTCTACTCATCTCCCAACAGACCTGCCACCTCCCAAAAGTATGACCCCAGTGAGCAGGCCTGTATGTAGCACGCGGGCCTTTGGGTAACTTTTGGGAGCTACACAGCAGCAGGAGTACACTCAGCCTTATGGTTCCTTATCTATATTTTGAGGGTATGGAAAGAGATCTTTAACAATTGTTTATTTTTCTTATATTTTATTTAATTTGTGATTTGTGTGGGTTTGTGTGTGGGTTTGTGTGTGTGTGTGTGTGTGTGTGTGTGTGTGTGTGAGAGAGAGAGAGAGAGAGAGAGAGAGAGAGAGAGAGAGAGAGAGAGAGAGCATGCACATCTGGGCAGGTGACCTCAATGGCCAGAATCATGTGTCAGATGCCCTGGAGATAGTTACAGGTAGTTGTGGGCTGACATGGCTACTGGGGACTAAACTCAGGTTTTCTGTAAGAATTTATGTGCTCTTAACCTCTAAGCCATCTCTCTAGCCCCATGTTTATTTTTATTATTACTTGTGTTGTTGGGGTTTATTATTATTATTACTATTATTATTATTGTGGTACTGGAGATTGGACCCATGTCCTCACCAGTACTAGGCAGATGCTCTCATTGACTTACATCCTTAGCTCCAATGTTTTAAAGTTTTTATTTTAGTGAGTCTCTCTCTCTCTCTCTCTCTCTCTCTCTGTGTGTGTGTGTGTGTGTGTGTAGGTATGTGTGCCTGTAGAGGTGCCCATAGAGGCCAAAAGGCATTGGACCCTCTGAAGCTGGAGTTACAGGTGGCTGTCAGCTACCCAATGTGATGCTTCCTCACGTTCATTTTCTTTTGAGACAAGGTCTTACCAAATGCTCTAAGCAGTTTAGAATTTGCTATGTATCTCAGGTTGGTTCCAAATTCTTTATCCTCCTACCTTGGTCCTGTTGCTTGGATCCCTTGTTATGGGCAGAGGAAGTTGAGAAGAGGTTAAGAGTAAGGGTGGGGGAGGGGAGGGAGCCAAGCTGTGGGTTTGGAGGATGCAAACCACCACACTGGGGAGTGCTGAAGGCCTGGCTTTAGGCATTGATCTGGCCCACCTGTAGGGTAGGGGCAGCAGGGGGAGGGTCCTGGGGGACCCCTGGGGCTCACTGCCCCCATACAGGTTATTGTTTGGTCTCCTGGGATGGGTGTGGTACAGGAGTTTGAGGAGCTCTCAAGACTTCCAGTGGTAGCTAGGGTTGAATGTCTCAAGCTCCCTCCCACGGACAAAGAGTGTGGGAGATGGGTATATCTCAGGCCATTCAACCTGTGCAGCCTCTGTTCTGTGGCCCCAGTCAGGAGGACACGGAACCTTCTAGGTCTCTGTCTCAGCCTTACCATTCCCGAGGGCTGCTGGCTGGCCACAGGTCCTGAGCCTGAGGGTGGGAGAGGGGAGGTAGGAATACCAGGCCCAGCCTGGGAAGGGTGCTGGCTGATGGCTTTCCTTCACAGCTGTTTTCCCACAACTTTGCAAGGCCAAGAGTTTCCACCCAGAGCCAGGTAGGAAATAACAACCAGAAAACCTAGTCCCTGGCAGGCTCAGGTCAGGTTTTGAGGTTCATTAGCTTTCCGTTGTGCGGTTGTGCGTGCGGCCAAGGAACATCTACAGACAAGGCAGTCATCACCACCACAAGCCTGTGCCGGGCAAACCTTTGAGGCCCATCGCTGGTTTCTTTGGGACACATCAAGACTTTGCAGGGAGGCCACTGAGGGACCCATGGTACCGCTGGAGTCCATCCTTCCCTGGCGTTTCATATCTAGTCACCACTCCCATTGGCCCCACCCACTCTTGTGGCAGGGGAGGAAGTGATGAAGGCATGGTGCCCTCCTCTTGGGATACACCACTGAATGAGAACATCTGGTGTCAGTTCGGTGACATGTGGGTATGTGTGGTAAGCTCAAGTGGCTTGAGGCAGAGAACCTGTGCGGTTGGGGGCCAGATGAAGGAACCGGCAGTCAGAACCAGAACTCAGACCTGGTCCCCCTCAAAGATGTGGGGGAGGGACTTTGCTATGTGGGAAAAAGGCTCAAGAGATAAGAGGCTGGGTTTGGGGAGTGGAGGGTACACATGTGGAGGTACCCTAAGTTTTAGGTAGCTCTAGAGGACAGTGGTGAGTCAAAGGCCACCATTCTAGCTCCTTCCCACTGAGACTGCTGTGTGCTGAGCCGCAGGCAGGCTGTGAGGTAGATCCTAGAGGTAGAGAAATCACAGCCAGGAGGTGGGGAGGCAGAGCACTGGTAATGAAGCTCACAAGGAACCCTGAATGTGTGGGATGCCATCTCTGCAGGTGTTATCCTGTGGTGTGTGAGCAGTTAGGACAGGCTCAAAGCAGAGGATCTGTGTCCCAACTCTCATAGCCAGATGAGCCCTGAGGCCCAGAGACAGGAAGGTGGGAGGCAGGAGATAAAAGAACCGTCTGCATTCTTCAGGGGCCTTGTGTTCACAGCAACTGGGATTTCTCAGGATCTTCAGAGGGTCAAGGATGCTGGTGGTCCTGAAACCCTCAAGTCACCTGCCAGTTTTTTCTAGAAATCTGAAAAGCTAAGGTAGTGATCACCTGGCCTCCAGGAGCCCTGGGAAGCAGGAGGGACAGCTTGCAATTGGATAGAGGGCCTCCCTTGAGGGACACTGACCTCTGGTGGCTTTAAAAATAACAGCAAACTGGGGGAAAGAGGTTAAAACAAACATTTATTTAACAAATTATATTAAGAATACAATCACACAGTGAAACCTCCCTTTGCCAAGAAGTCACCTTGAATAAATACACAGGAAGGCAGCTGTGCCTAAGGTCCTTGTCCCAGAGCCACATAGTGGCCCAGCAGCTCATGAGCCTTTAAAGGGAGACAAAGCCTGGATGGGTGCTGATGGCTGCAGCTGCTCAGCGGTTTACACCTGGAGCAGGGGAAGAAAGGTGGGCCGCCCTGATGTGCTGTGCCTCCTAGAGGGAGCTGGGTACAGGAATGAGGGCCTAGCTTCTTCATTGGGCTCTGGGGGTCAAAGGATGCAAACAAATTTTGTGAGTTCAGCACTTCAAGGCTCGATGCACACCAAGTCCCTTTGCTATGAATGCAGCGAGAGGGTGCTCACAGGCTGTGGTCCCTGGGGTCATGGGTGCAGGACAGGTCTCAGTCTGACCCATGTCCAGAACCCACTGCCATGGTGTGGTGACTCCATAGCAAAACAAAGCCCATCACAGGGTTGGGCACAAAGGCCAGATGGTTGGCCCAGGGGCTTTGGGGTCAGGTTCTGACTCTGCCAAACTTACAGACATGCTTCAGACTCTTCATGTGACAGAGACAAAGAGCACCCAATGCTGGACTTGTTTGGGGGTGACAGGAAATGTGCTTAAGACTGCTAAGTCTAGTGCCCAGTGAAGGAAGAGGGTGTGCTCATATCTCAGTCCCCTTTGTCCTTCTGACTGAGGGGCTTCAGCTTCTTCCTGCAGAATGGCCACATGGCACTGACCACCAGCAAGAACACTGACGGCTCTAACCTGTCCTTTTCCCGAGGCGAGTGGGGTTGACACAGATTCTTCAACTTGGCCTTATAATTTTGCAAGTGAGCCTGGAGCCCACCTCTCCCTGCCTATCACCTGTGTGCCATTTCCAAGGCCCTTAGGAAGGAAGCAACTTTTCAGTGTGGGGGACCGTAGGGTAGGGTGCTGTGCTCTGATTAGCTTTTTCAAGGGAGACGTGTGTGCTTGGCAGGGACAGCGGCAGTCATGGGACATGCTGGTGGGGAGGGGGGAGACCCAAGGCAGAGGCTGCAGCTCTTCGTGTCTCCCAACAACTCTGTGTGCTCATCTCACAGCGGCTAGGGTGTGGTGCAGAAAAGTGTTCCACACCATACACAAAAGGCCACTCGGTGCTGTGAGCCGCAGCCCCACCTCCCAGGTCTGGGCCTGTGCCAAGTGCACACCACCAGTACCTCCGCCAGAAGACAAGAAACCAGGGATTGGGTGCAACCTAAAACCTACCACAGACACCAAGTTGTCCTCAACACTTCAAAAGCTAGAAGCTGTTGATGCTACAACATTCACAGTCAAGGTTATTCTGAAACTACATCTGCAATGTCCCGAGATTGCTCCAGCTCAGAGCACGCATTTGTCCTCTTCCCCATGGCTGGGTCCTGTGGCTGGGTCCCGTGGGGTGTATGAGTGGGCTGCCGAGCCCTCGTCCTTTCTCCAGGGACCTCTTCACTTGGCCTTTTTGACCACTGACAAAGGGTCCACCATTTTAATCTTTGAACTTCCAGGGCCTGTAAAAGCTGCAGGGAAGCCACATTCTCCATCAAAGGAAGTGGGGAGGGCCACCTGGCATCACCTGGTGAGGACAATTTCAAAACTAGGGGGTGGTAAGACAATGTGCACAAGCTTAAGAGGCCGGGAAACCCTGGAGCTTTGTTCCCCAACCTTTCCATTTAACTCAGACTGAGTGGTTGCCCCCTCTGTTGGGCCCCAGGTCACACAGGCGTTACCCCAGCAGCAGTAGACACTTGTGGAGCTGTCTGCGGCACAGTTCATCAGCTCTGTTGAGCACCAGCTTGGCACTAGGTTTTGACCCCACAGGACTCTGGGGCACCGGCAGATGAGCTAACCACCTTTCACAGCCTGTGCTGCCTGGAGGCTGTAGGGCCCAGAGGCAGGGGGTTGATGGGTACCCCAGAGGGTATGCTCAAATCTGAGACAAGGAGGTGAGATGACCATTCGAGACACATAAAAATGAAGTACCATCAGGACGGGGGTGGACCACAAAGGGCCCGAGGAGCTGGAGCTGAGGGGCTGATGGAGGTTGGTGAGGTATTTTTGGCCCTGCCCTGACTCATGCCATCTTGTTGGCTGGTTCTTGCTCCTGGCCCTTCTGCACCCTGTCCACTCAGCTGCCCGTGGCTGTCTCTGGAGCTGTAACTGGAGAGGTTCGTACAGCTGGCATGTAGTTGCCTATGGCCACTGGCCACTGTGCACACCGTCACATCCACAGACACTCGGGACCAATGCCAGACAAACCCTAATAGCCAATATGGCAAAGCAGCATGTCATGGTGAGGCTGAGAGCTGGGACAGCAGTGACCACTGTTTTCATGGCCACAGATGTGGAGTTGAACTTGGCACCTCAGATGGACACCTGTGAAATGTTCTAGCCCAAATTCATAGGCCCAGGACAGAGGAACTTCTCAAAACAGCAGATCACTGGTAGGAGGTGCCTTCTAGACTGTTGGTGGGCCTGGCTGAGAGTTGGTGCCCTTGTACAATGTCCCTGCAGGCAGGGCTGGGCACCACGCCTCTCAGAGCATGCTCTGTGTCTGTTGCCACCAGGTCAGGGCACCGGGCATATGGAGTTGTTGCTGGCAGGTGTAAGCTCCATTAATGAGCCCTTTGTGGGGAGTGGAGCTGTGGCCAGGCACAGCACCCTAGCAGCCAAATCTCCATTCAGGTAGGCACCCAGTCACCTCCACAGAAAGCGGGTTCCCTTCTGTGTGCTCTGGACATCCAGTGTGTGCATTGGGGGAAGAGTCCACAGTTGTCTGGGGTGAAGCAGAGTCCCGTTTTCATCATGAAATGCATGGGCCACTTGAGCTTGTTGAGCAGGGGAACTTGTTCCCGGTAGCCTGGGTCAGAGATGATGAGTACATCTTCAGGGTCTTGTGTGAAGCAGTCAGCCCTGGAGTCTTCCAGGAGGGACAGTGGCTTTGTGGGATTCTTAGAGTGGGTGCTGGAGGGAGCCAGGGGGCATCACTGGGCTTTTGGAGCATATGCCCAGGACCTCATGGGTGACTCCAGGCAGGGAAGGGGTTTTCTTTCTTTGTGGGATAAGTGGTCATCACACAGGTGTGCTAGGAGCCTCTGGTCACTAACAGCACATACATTAGTCACAATTATGAACAACGTTCCCAGGGAGGCAGGAGTCTTCGTCAGGCAAGCTGATGACCATATATGCTCACACAGCTGCCCCGAGTCTCTTGGTCAGTGGGGAGGTCAAGCAGAATGGGTAGGTGGGAGAGGGAGTAGCTCTCACCCCAGCCACCCCATCAGTAGTCTGGGCACCGGGTAGGAGACGTCTTCTCCCCCAGGAGGCTGTGGGCTCCTCAGGACTGGGGGATCTGCTGGCACCGTGTGGGGCTGGGTGGGAGCCGTGCTGCTGCGCTCTGCTCTGTGCGGAAACTGTACTCATACTGCAAGAGGAGGGGAGAGAGAGGCACAGTCAGGCCAGAGGACCCCAGAAAAGGCCCCAGCCGAGCAGAGCTGAACCCTGGGCAGAGTGGCTGCTGAGAACCAGAGCTGGGATAGTATGTCACTGTGGGTGCATATGTGCGCGCATATAAGAGAGAAAGACACAGAGAGGCAGAGAGAGAGGCAGAGGCTGGGGGAGGTGACAATAGGTAAGCAGTTTTCACAGTCCCTGCAGCCTCTGCAGGGTAAGACTTTGGCACCAGCAGTGCACACTTCTGGGGCCAATGGCAAGCTCACATCAGAACTTGTGCCAGGCTGAGAGGCAAGTGTCTTCCTGTCCCTGCTTGTACCTCAAGGAGGGGCCACTGCAAGGCTGTTGAGGGCAGACCGGTGAGTGGACTGCATGATTGACCAGAGGCCTCTTCAGAGTCCTGAAAGTCCTAGCCACTGGGCACACGGGGCACTGTCCAGGACACACCTCAGTGGCCTGGGGGTCTGGAAGGGCTTCTGGGCCATTCTCACCACCCCATACCCCTTGCAAGTGTTCCTCACTGCACCCAGAACCTTCCCTGGGGGGGGGTCCCTGCACAGTCACATAGATGGGCCAAGCAGCTCCCAATGGTGGTGGTGGTTGGCCAGTGTGTGAACTTGCCTTCTGCCAGGCCATGCTGTCATCCTGAGCCAAGAGCCAGTTCTATGGAGGACTATAACTCTTGCACTGGAAACCCCAATTCTGTAGAGGCTGGAAATAAAAGGCTCCAAGTCCAATGAAAAGTCTGAGAAGAAGCCAGTGTCTTGGGTAGGGAGAAGGCTGAGACAGTCGGTGTGGGCGTGGTGAGGTGCTGCAGAGGGGTCCTTATCCTACAGAGATGAAGGGGTCGTGGGAAAGCCTGGGGTGCTCCAATAGGCAGCATTAGGTGAGAGGTTTAGGTTAGTGGTTGCCAAACATGTTCAATAGATCAGAAGTGGTGAGGGGTAGGAGGCCCTGAAAAGGCTTTCCAACAGAAAGCGGCTCTGAGAACTCCACCACTCTGCAGGACACCCACCCAGTACACAGCCTGTGCAGGAGAATGTGGTCAGATCATAGCAGGGGAAGCTGCAGACCCCGGCCAGGCTGTGTGGCACCATGCTCCTGTTGCCAGGCACTGGCCAAACAGGAACCACCACACACCTAAAGAGAGCTGCTGGCAGCGAGGAGCCCATCCCGAGAGAGCGAGAGAGCGAGGGGGGGGGCAGCTGGGAGCTGAGGTTCAGCGTGTGACCAAGAAGCCACTCAGGATAGCACCCATGCAACCCTGTGAGTCCTGCCTCACGGCATCTATTACCAGGATGGGTAAACGGAGAGTGGGCTGGGTACTGCAGGAGAGATGTGGTCTGCTAAATCCCAGAGGTGGCACAGGCCCATCCTTGGCAGCAAGCTTCTTCCACTAAACATCTGGTGGCTATCAGGAGAGCCCATCAGAGCAACCCCACCCCCAATTTCCTACTCTCTAGTGACCTCTGAAGGCACACCATCCCATCAGGGTAACCTAGACCATCAGGCTAAAGGCAGCTGGCTACCCAAAAGGCTTCAGGCAATGGCCAGCACAACACTGCCACCTGGTGGCTGCTCAGGTGTATGTGTGTAAGTGAACAGCAAGCCTTACTCTGCTGGGGGTTGGGGGTGGGTGGGAGAAGGAACATTTGGGGGTGGGGTCAAGATTGCAAAGGCATAAGTTCTATGAAACCTTTCACTCATAGGGTGGTGCCAGAGGGGCCCAGGAACTTTCCATATAGTCCAGGACTCAAGCAAGGGCATATATTGGAACATGGGTCTTTCCCAGGGAAGAATTAACCATGACTGGGCAAATGTGCAGGGGTCTTAATGGTACAGGTGTGAGGGTGGAGGGGCCAGGTGCCATTCCCAACAGTACAAAGGCCTGGAGCATCGGGACACCAGAGAAAGTGCAGTTTGGGGAGAGGACAGGGGTTTAGTTTTCTGGAAGAGGGTCCCCAGGAGAGTTCAGGGGAAGAGGCAGAGAGAGAGAGAGAGAGAGAGAGAGAGAGAGAGAGAGAGAGAGAGAGAGAGAGAGCGCTGGGGCCATAGTGATAAAAGTGCATTCAGACAGGCCTTTATCCTTAGGATGGGGACAGGTAGCCCTTGGGAGCAGGATGCCCAGCCCAGGGACAGTGTGAGAGGCAACACAGATACTCACCTGGGTGCACACCAGCCCCAGCTAGGTGGAATGCAATTCTGACTGCTGGTGGTGGGGTCTGGGATGGATCTAAATGTGTATTTTCAAGTGGCTTCTAGGAGACTGAGAGTCAGCCTGACCAATCCCATGACCAACACAAATCTGGAAGTGAGTGGGAAGGGGAGGGTTGGGAGGGGCCAGAGGCTGTAACTTGGTGGTTGAGTGGATGAGAGTGTACTAGGAAGGAGGGACAAGGAGGGCGGAGTACCCCACTTTGGAAGGCAGGGAAGAGGTGCAGTGCCTCTCAGGTGAGGGGAGGAAAAGCTCGGGTGATGTCAGCAGGGTGAGGGCAGGAGACACAGCCTGCAGTTCTACTGTTCTAGAAGTGCGCTCAGCTGTGCTCGGCTTCCAGGGCGGGAGGGGCCCACAGGACTGTGGGTTCCCTTCATCTGATACTGTCTGCTTGGCTCAGTTCCAGACCATCTAGTCTGAGACAGGCTGGGGCTGGGCACCTGCATGCGGGTGGAACTTTCTGGTCAGTGGGAGGGGGAGCAATTGGTTGACCAGGCAGTAAGGCCCCAGTGGCTGGGAGTAAGAGAGGGCTCTGAGAGGACACAGACCCACCGACCTGCTCAGTTCTGAGTTCTCATTTCTCTTGCACCCTGGCTTGGAGTGTGTGTGTGTGTGTGGGGGGGTTTGCAAGTACACACTTGCCCTTTCCTGCCCTACAGCCCAGGCACATGGAGACCCTGGGGGCTGACACAACACACAGATCCCCTGGTCCCTGCCCTCTCCCTGGAGTATTTCCCTTTTTAGGTTATCTTGGCTAGAAAAAGTCACCACCCCCACACTTGTTTTCCCTAATTCCCCAAATGAAATTTCAACATATGTCCCCAGACATAATCCCCCTTAGGCTTCGGATAACCTTCCCACAGATGATGTCCTCCGCCTGGGATTCCTCGTCCCCAAAATGTTTGCCCAAGAGACTAGGGCGGCTTCTGGAAGCCCTTTCACTCCCTTGGGCAAATAGAGAGTACCTTTGAAGGTGGATTTGAGCCCGGATCTGTTTACTCAAGACATTAGTCTCTGCATAAGGAAAACCTGCACTTGAGTACAAACAGCAAATCCTTTTTGAATTAAAAAAATTTTCAATTAAAAAGCATTTGGTGTGCAAAGCCCAGTTCAGCTGAGCAATGCAGGGCAGTGTGCCCTCTGGTGGACACAGTCGTCACCGCAGCTGTACGGCTGACCTGGCCTAGGAAAGAGATGTCACTGTCAGGGGCTCTATAGGGAACTTTCCCAGGGGCCCCAAGGACCTCTCAGGTAGACATGGATCACAGTTCCCACAAGACCTTGCTCACCACAACACCTGTGCTCTGTTAGTAGGATGAAGTATCATCAGAAAGGCTAGGTCACTGCAGCCTCCAGGAAAAGGGGTAACTAGACATCTCCTGCCACTTACAGGGGGGCTGTGAGAGCCACCAGGGTGATCTGCACAAACCCAGCAGTGCCTGTCCCCAACAGACAGAGATGGGGACAGCGACAGCATTTATGAAAGGCCCTGGCCTGTTTTGTTGGTTGGTAAGGGGAGGCACAGTCTGAAACAGAAATGCTACTACTTTCGGTGGGAGGGTTGGCAAGCACAGGCTGTACCTGCCCCTGGCCCTCCTCCTCTCCTCATCCAGTACCAGTCATACCCACCAGAGGGCTCCAGATAAGAAATGCAGGAAGGTCTCTATCCAGCACCACACTCAACTGGGGAAGGGTTCAACCCCAGAGTCAGCCAGGGTAGTATTGGCCCAGGCCCAGAAAGGCTTTGAAAGCAAGTGCTAAGCTGGCTAGGTGTCCATGCCCACCCCTTGATGGGCTGGAGTTGGGACGTGGGGCCAGGTGACAACCAGAAAAAGGCAGCTTGTATATGCTGCCCCAGGTCACAGAATGTCCTGCAAGGGTACGGACAAGAGCAAGTGTGGGGGACCCAGTAGCGTCTCTAATTAGGGATTAAAGGGCAAATGTTCAAGCACAGAGGTGGTTCCGGGGTGGAGAAGAGTGGAGGGAGGGCTGGGGTGTCAGAAGGCCTAACACTAGGACAGAGGGAGCAGAAGAGGCTACCCCAGGGTACCTAGAGTGCAGCCTAAAACAAAACACTCAATCAAAACAGCATGAGATAGTATTTAAGTTCTCTTCTCTGACAGGGTTTCCCGGTGTAGTCCTGGCTGGCCTGGAATTCTTTGAAGTGCTGGTTAACAGCATGCACCACCATACTTAGCTCAAGCTTTTGTAAAGGTTTTGGAACTCAATCATACTATTCATGAAGATGAGCTTTGTAAATGACTGTGTTGCTCAGAGACGCTGAAAGGCTGGACACAGTAGCTCACCTGCCTGTCAGGCCTCCCTTGGGCCACTCCACCATCCCTCACTGCTCAGGCATTGCCATAGCCTGGGCTCAAACCTGTCTTCCGTTTGTAAATAAGTTCTTAGACCTCAGCCCTTCCTTATCCACAACTCAGTTTCCAGAGAACCTCCATTGTGGAAGGCCTTTTCCCACTCAAGGGGCTCTATGCTCTCCAAGCTGTGTTTGGCCATGGGGTTCAACCCTGAGGAAGGACTGGGGTGGACCTATTGTGGGGTGTGGCCTGCTGTGGGGTGGGCCTGCTGTGGGGTGTGGCCTGCTGTGGGGTGTGGCCTGCTGTGGGGTGTGGCCTGCTGTGGGGTGTGGCCTGCTGTGGGGTGGGCCTGCTGTGGGGTGTGGCCTGCTGTGGGGTGTGGCCTGCTGTGGGGTGTGGCCTGCTGTGGGGTGGGGCCTGCTGCACACAGCTCTCCTGGAAGGAGCTAGCTTAGACTTTGCATCTTCTCTCTAACAAGGACCCCAGGTATTCCACCTGACAGCCAGGGCTGGGAACTCCTAGACACATCCAGTCCTTCAGGCAACTGAAGGGCAAGGCTGAGCGATGGAGAGGGGAAGGACCTCTGTGGTCCATGGCTTGTCCACTTTTCCTACAGGCATCTGTTCCCTAGACAAGGGCGGACAGGGTGAAAGCAAGGTCTGGCAAGAATGTCACAGGCAAACTGGGGGACCTGGACCCCTAACGGGGCAGGGTGTCTAGTAACATGACAGCTAGCACATCGGTCCTGCCCTCTCTCCAAACACCGCCTGACTCCCACAGAGTGACCATTAGCTTTCATGCTTCTCCTGGAGAGAGGTGTACATTTCCCAGCTAGGTAGAGGATTGAGGCTGCCACATCACGGTGATGACAATACCATTGCCAACAAGGACACATCATGGAGGAAGGTGAGAAATCTCTTGTACTCATGACTATTAAAATTTGAGAGTGAAAGATAGGCAGAGAAGTCACACAGTTGAGAAAACGAGACACAAAACATAGCCTTCCTTTGCTGTGGTCTCACAAGGCAGGTATTAATGTGTGTGCACAGGTGTGTGTGTGTGTGTGTGTGTGCACAGGTTTGTGTGTGTGTGTGTGTGTGTGTGCATGTGTGTGTGTGTGTGTGTATGTGGGCCAGCACTCCAGTGGTACTGAATGGAAACCACAGATGTGCCACAGACAGCCTCTGGGCTGCCTAGAATTGAGATGGCATTTCAGAATTCATCTGGACATCTGCAAATATGGCTGTCTGTAATGTCCCTTTTCTCTAGGTCATCCTTCTGGTTTGGGCATGCTCTGTGGAGGACCCATCCCACTCCATCTTTGCTGGATGCTCACCTTTTGTCACCTGTACCTGGCAACTTCTAGTTCATTTTGGGGGATTGCCTCATTTTAACATGTGGGATAAAAGTCCCTTACAGATTTATACCCAGAGAAAAGAAGGACTGGCAAAAACCAACCATTCCCCTTGACTCTGACTTTGCATAAGTAGGTGAGGCTGATGATAGCAACCCTGACAGGTAACACTGCCTTGCTGCCCATCTCTGTTGCAGCTACAATTCCATGGCTCTTTTATTTACATGTTGGGTGCCCCAGGCCACTAGGTAATAACCTCTATGGTGGCCACTCTAAGGAGATACTGCTTTCAATAAATCCTAAAAGTTGGGCAGTAGTTCTCAACCTGTGGGTTGTGATCCCTTCAACAAACCTCTATATCTAAAAATATTTACATTATAATTCATAACAGTAGCAAAATTATGAAGTAGCAATGGAATAATTTTATGGTTGGGAGTCCCCACAGCATGAGGAGCTGTACTAAGGGTCACAGCATTAGGAAGGCTGAGAACCACTAAGGTGGAGGCTCAGCCATTAAGAAAATGCACATCTCTTGCAGGGGAGCTGAGTTTGGTCCCAGAACCCACCCTGAGTGGCTCACAGCTGTTTATAACTCCAGCTCTGTGGGATTGGATTCCCTTTTCTGGCCTGTAAGTGCACCTGCACACACATGGCATCCACACATGCACTTACACATAAAGCAAAATATAGAATCCCAAGGAGAGAGGACCTAGGAACTCAGACTGTTAACACAGTTCACCTCGTTAATACACAGGGAGGAAAAACAGCCACCTCCACAGGTGACCAAAGCCACCACCCATCCAGATGAGAGCCTGCAGGAGAGAGACACATGGCCAGCTCTTGCGGGAGAAAAAGATGAAAACCAACTGAATGTGTGACACTGAGCATAGACAACTGCGACCTAAGAGGCCCAGATCCTGCTGCTGCTGGTGGGGGGGGGGAACAGCTGCTCTGCAAGAGACCAGGCCAGTGTCCGGGCTGCTTGTCAGTGGCGGGTGACAGGGAGTGCTGTATTTTATTGTTTCAAGTCAGGCGATGTTGGCTCTAGAGTCACTACCAAGGCTGGGACCTTTATACATGTGACAGATGAGATGGCACAAGCAAAGGTCCTGCTGACAGGAGCCACAAAGACACAAACCACCCAGGCACATCTTGAAGGAACAGGAGGGGGCTGGGGATGTAGCCTGGCTGTCCCAGTGCTGGCCCAGCACACATCAAGGCCTGGGTTTGATCTCCAGAACTGGGAAGTAAAGAGGGGAGGGAGGACCAGAAGGTGAAAGTCATAAGAGTTCAAGGCCAGCCTTGGCAGCTTGAGACCCTATCTCAAAAGAACAAAAAGAAACACATGAAGACTCTTCAAAGAACACCCTTTGGTTTCCCATTGGCCAATACTCAAAGATTCAGGCAAGCCAGCACATCTGCCCAGGTGGACATGCCATGTAAAATGTCAGCCATCCTATTACCCGTGAGTTCTGTTCAGTTCAGTTCCAACAAAAACAGAGGATGGGGTCTGTGAGATGCTCAGGAGGTAAAGGTGCTTGCTGTCAAGCCTGAGCTCAATCCCCAGGACCTACATGGTGGTAGGCCCCTCATGCTGTCCTCTGACCTCCATATGCACGTACTCAAAATAAACCAAATGTACTAAAAACAAATGGGAGATGGAGTGGTGGCACATGTCTGTAATTCCGTTTCTTGCAAGGCTGAGGCAGGAGACACACACACTCTCCAGGTCATCGTGGAACATACAGCGAGGCCAGGGAGACCCTCTCTCAAAATAAAAATGCAGTTTATACACTTTCCCTTTCTTAAAAGGATGCAAAGTTCAGATGGAATGATCATGCTGCTAATTAAGGACTCTGCGGGAGCATGGAGGCTCCTGAACTAACCCATGGTGTGTGAGAGCAAACACAAAGCAAGAGTTGGAAATGAAGGCACAGGAAAAGCCCCACAGAGCACATGGAAAGATGCAGCGAACATGACACTGAGAAATCATAGAAAAAAGTGACCTGAAAATTGCCTAAACATTAGAAAAAGACAGCTCTAGAGTTTTCTTTCTAGAACATGCCAGAGTACGCAGTTGGTGTTTAATAGTTTAGTATTTTAAAATACAAAATAAGAAAATGTGGTGGTTTATATTGTAAGAATGATGGAAAAACAAAACTCAAAGCTCCTCCCCAGGCCTGAGGTTGCCATCTTTAAAACATAATGAGCTCTTAAAAATGAGAGAGGAGGAGTCTGACTGAGAGGGGAGGGGCCTGACTGAGAGGGGAGGAGCCTGACTGAGAAGGGGAGGAGCCTGATTGAGAGGGGAGGGGTCTGACTGAGAGGGGAGGAGCCTGATTGAGAGGGGAGGAGCCTGATCTCACCTCTATTCCCCCACCCCTGCCATCAGGGAAGCTTTATAAAGTAGATGGCAGTGACCACCAAGCAGTCAACATGCAGAGCCCAGTCAACTATGGAGAGCTCACCCCAAAAGGGACATCTGTATCACACCCCTCCCTTCAAAGCTTTGGGTCTTCAGGAAGAGGGGACTGACAGATCTGTAAGAGCCAGCAGTAGGGGGCTGGAGAGATGGCCCCTGTAGTGAAGAGGATACACTGCTCTCACAGAGAACCTGAGTTCTGTTTCCAGCACTTAAGCTGGGCAACTCACAACTCACAGGAGCCTGTAACTCCAGCTCCAGGGAGTTCCAACACCTCTGATTTCCCTAGGTGCACTAACATGTCTACCCATCCCCATCCCACCACCATGTAATTAAAACATAAATAAGCCAGGTGGTGGTGGCGGCAGCGACAGTGGTGGCGTATGCCTTTGATCCCAGCACTCAGGAGGCAGAGGTAGGCGGATCTCTGAGTTCAAGGCCAGGTTGGTCTACAGGTTAGCTCCAGGATGGTCAGGGCTACACAGAGAAACCTTGTTGAAAACAAAAACAATGGCATATAGTCAGACAGACAGACAGACAGACAGAGCCAAAGGTGCTTGATAACATCAATCAAGAAAGTGGTATTTCCCAGACACCACAAGACAGATGCACATATGAGCACATGGAAACTTGTGGGTCATGGGTTGCATATCAGGCCTCCTACATATCAGATATTTACATTATGATTCATAACAGTGCAAAATTACATCTATGAAGTATCAATGGAAATAATTTTATGTTTGGGGGGGTCACCACAGCCCATATTAAAGGGTAGCAGCATTAGGAAGGCTGAGAACCACTGGCTTAGAGGGTAAAGTGTTTGCTCTGTGAATATGAGAACCTGAGTTTGGATCTCCAGAACTCATAGTGAAGTTTAACAGTGTGCTCCTTGGGGCTCACAGGCCAGGCTAACAAGATAACAAGACAAGACACTCAATGCTGAGCTCTGAACCCTGCGCATACTCTGTGTGGGCGAGTGAAACCACACATGCATGTTCCCTGAGGAGAGGGCAAGGTAGAGAAAGGCAAGGGGTTGAGTATTAAATAAGCTGGAGGAAAACCACTAAGCCAAGAGCACCAACAGGAGAGATGCTAAGAGTGGACAGCCAATGACAACATGGGGACCAGAGTAGGAAACAATGCCAGACATTAAAAGCACAGTGCCCCTGGGCTGGGGATGGGATGTGGAGAAAGCTAGCCTTGTGCTCCCACCCAGGGAGCAAAGACACACACAGAAAATCAAGTTAATTAAGTTACAGGCATTGATAGAGTCACTGGGGATTGACTCCAAAGTCAGCCAGCAGGTGACTGGCTAAGTATGTCAGAGCATGACCATAGACGGGCATGGCATGGGGGGGTGAGGATGCCCCCCACGAAGCCACAGACAACAACCCCCCCAGTGCCAAGCCTGAGGAGCCTCCAAGCTGTTGGCTAGAGGGGGCCATGATACAGGTTATTGCTATTGTCTTTGTTTACTTTCTAGAACTAGAAGAAAACACCCTGTTGCTGAAGGACACAGGACTTGGAGAAATCAAGCTGGACCTGACCCAGAGCCTCACCTCTGAGGATTAGCACTCAGGTAGACAAAGGTGCTATGTGGCTAGCTAGCAAGGGAGAAGTGCAATTCAAAGTCCTACTGAGCTGTAGAGTCTATGCGACACAACAAGGACCAGATGTACCAGAAGGCAATAGTGACACCTGTATTTTGGAGGTAACCAAAGCCTCTTAGTTGGTTCATGAGAGATTCATGCTCATGAGAAATTCATGCCTGATCATGTAAACTTAGGCAAACACCGATAGTTGGTGAGCCCATGGATCCTAGAGGGGAACCTACTATTGTTACTTTCCTAAACAGCATTCTAAATACTTCTCCTTATGACCACAGACAAGTGATCTATCACTCTTCATCCAAGAAGCTGTTTTTCAGAAGCCACAACTGATCAAAATGCAAAGAGCAAAGACCATCTGACTTTGGGGTGTGCATCCCCAACTGATACATATACACAAGCTCTACCCCGCAAAGGTTCAAGGAACACTGCAGATGGCCAGAGCCAGTAAATCAGGATGCCAGCAACAAGACAGTGTCTTTTATTCCAAGCAGGGAGTTGTACCCATTAAATCTCAACAACATGGCTGCTCAAACAAGTCCTGCACAGTGACACCATTAGCTGACATCCCAACGTGAACAGGAGGAAAACAATCTCACATAACACAGCCCCAACACTAGCGAAGAGCGTAGGCAATTAATGGCTGCTGAGAAAGGGAGAACCAGACTTCTTGAGAGATGGGCCCTCTGATAGGTTATCTGATGCCATGTGGTCAGCCAATCCCACGTGGTCAGTCCTAAACACAAAATGTACTAGCAACATTAAATGGATTCTCGTGTGTGTGTGTGTGTGTGTGTGTGTGTGTGTAAGAGAGAGAGAGAGAGAGTTTAACAATAATTGGGGTCATGCAGTTGAAAGGGCATGGTAGAAACACAAGAGAAGCTGGAAAGGGGAATAAAGTGATATAAATACAGTATTCAGGTATAAAATTCTCAAAAAGGTGTTTTTAAAAAGGCAGAGAATGTGGCCATTAGAAGGAATGAGCTGCAGACTGCATTTTGGCCAGTTGTGGCTTCTGTAATAGTCTCCATCTGCCGAGAAAGAAGCTGCTGAGAGCTCCACTTGTCTGTGGGCATAAGCAGAAGCCTTTAGAATGAGGGGGAGTAGGGAGCAGGTTACAGAACTGTGATTGCAGGTGACTGCTCTAATGTTTGTTGTGTGTGTCCAGGGTGGGCAGCAGGGGGTATTAATTTACTCTTTACTCCATGTGTTCCTAACTTTGCATTTTTATGCATGTGTGGTAATTATCTGTTGGGAAAACACAAAATATTGAAAAAGTTGATGCCTGGGCCAGAAGTGATGGCTCTGCTTGGAAAGTGCCAGCCATGCAAACATGAGGGACTGAGTTCAGACCACAATCATCTGTATAAAAGCCAGTATAACCCCTGTGGTGAAGGACAGAGACAGACTAATACCGGGGGCTCACTGGCCAAGCAACCCAGCTGAATCAATGAGCTCCAGGTTCAGCGTAACACATTGTCTCAAAAACTGAGACAGAGGACCAAGGAAGACAGCCAGGTTGACCCCTAGTTTCTGCACACACACACACACACACACACACACACACACACACACACACACACACACACACAGGCATGTGCACACAATCTATTCCACCTGACAAGCTGCTTCAAATAATACCATACCAGCAAGGGCATTGCTGGTCTGGGGCATGAATTGTGGTTGCAGAGCTGTGGTCAGAAGAATGTGGCAGGGTAAACCAAACGCCTCCCACATTCCAGAAGATATCTTTTGTGCCTTTAGAAAACCCACTTACCCCACTCTTTAAGTTCTTTAAATTTTAAAACAATTTTTTCTTTGCAACTGTCAATCATCACATGTATGCTGACAGCTCAGTGTGGGGCACACTATAAGCTGGTGTAGTCAGCTGACTGGCACACCCCTACTTCACCAACGTGCCATCTTTTGGGGTTTCTTTTGTTTTGAGCTGGAATGGTCTCAAGCCAGTGTGAGCTCTAAAAATGTGGGCAGTAGCTGGGGCCTTTGGAGAATATATAGGAGGAAGTAAGAGTCTGTTGTCTTAATTACACTTAGTGCACGAAGTAGGCAGATTTATTTTCCAAGACATTTCACCTTTTTGGCTGAAAATAAAGCCACATTGAAAGGATGCTGGGTGGAGAACCTTGTTTGCATCTTAGTAGAGAGGCGGCCACATAATCTGTTGCAGTTCAAGATGCAACCACTAGATGGTGGAAAGGGATCACATATTTCTATGACTGCAGCTCAACCCTTCAAATCAGTTCACATTCTTAAGCACAAGGAAAGCTTTCCAACAGCAGAAAAGAAGAGAAACTGGGCTGGATCTGAACACTTTGCTGCGATAAAATTGGGGTTTTGCCATTTCATTATGGATGCAAAAACCTGCCTGGCTTTCCTCCGGCAGACCTAGCTCCCCAGTCCACCCTAACCTCCTTCATTTGAAGGGGCCCCAGCAAAGTGGACATCCAGAAGCTGAATTTGAAAATTCTTTTAACTTCATACTGCCAAATGTGTTTCCATTAATTTCACCTTTGAGTCGTGACGTAAATGCTAGCGGAATCAGCCCCAAGCTAAATAAGCAATAAGCCCCATTTTTCAACATGCAAACACATAAAGATGTCAGCTCAAACTGTTTACTAATTAACACTTAAAAAGACACAAATTAGATATGCGTGGCTAAGAGCAATTATAATCAAGACGAATTCCTCTAGTCATTTGGGAACTGGGAAAAAAAGGCCTAATTGCTGGAACCAATGTTTTAAAAACTGAAATCACGCCAGTTAGCAAATATGTTCATTTAAAGAATATCTCACGTGACTACACTCCTGAGGCCCGACTACAAACTCGAGAACAAGGATAATATTTAGGGATAAAATTAAAATTTTAAGCTCTCTTAGATTTATAACTTCTTCATTAAATATGTCTGCAAACAGCAGCCCATAAAAACCTGTAGCAATTAAGTGGTTAAATGAGCGGCCTCCCTTGTCAATTCTAAGGGGGTGATTAATATTAGATGGTCCCTCTGCTAATGAGACTGTCCCTATTTCAGCTTTCAAGTCCTATGAAAATGGAGGCTGGTTTTCCACCATCAAGATAGGCAGGCTAATGAGGGAATCCCTAGCCACAGCCCCATGTGCCCCAAGATGGGTCCTGGGTGAGCTGGTTCACACTGAGCCTGGAGGGACTGGTTTTTCCATTGTCCATGCCCTTCCACTACAGGGAAGGCATACCTTCAAGGCACTGTCTCTTGGCCCGTGAGACCTGGGATGGAGAAGGGTGTGGGGTTGGTCTGGCTGGGGTGAGAGTCCATGGCAGCATAGGTAAGTGGGGGCAAACAGAGGAAGCAGGCAGCTAGGGCAGGGATGTTTTTTGAGGAGGTGACTGGAGAGAGAGTGTGGGGCACACCCACCCTGGCTGTGACAGGGAATCCATCAGACGGAGAAATGGGGGAACTGCTTACAAGGGAAATAAAGAGCTGTGGAGACGAGGAATATTTATATGCCCATCTACTCACTCGGAGAGAAGATGCTTCATCATGGATGGCTGTGGAATTGCATTTTTCCTTTTCCTCAACGGAGCAGCATTTGCTAGGGCGGGGGTGGGGGACAGCATGGCTTTGTGAGGACGGTAGCCCCACACCACCCTCCCTCAGAGGCAAGAAAACAAGATGGAAGACAAGCTGCAACACAGCAGAAAGCCTTGCTGTGACTCCTTGGTCGCCTCCCATGGGAAGGGAAGAAGCAAAATCCACTCTATGACCGTGACCTAATTGACAAGAACCCTGCCAAGAACCTCTGTGAAGCCGGGCAGACAGGAGCTTGTTTCAAATCTCTGAGAGCTGGGAGTGCGGGCCTTCCGGGCTGAGTGACTGTATTAATCATGGTTTCATTCACTTCTCCACCCACGCCGCATTGTCTGCCTGGATGTCGAGGGTTTTGTCTTCTTGGTTGCTGCTCCCTGCCACGGTGCTGCTTGACGGCACGGCACATATTCTGACGGTAACTTTTAAGTGCCACTTTTCTCCCTGTAACTTAAGGGTGCCCAGAGTGACACTACACTATGGGGTTGGTCCATGAGGCCTGTGCTCCAGCTGGGGTTGGAGAGGCAAAGGGACTTGTCTGAGGTCTGAGCATGGTGGTGAATAATCCTATCAGCTCTGTAGGTAGAAGTAGGCAGATCTCTGTGGGTTCAAGACCAGCCAGAGTTACAAACCTTGTCTCAAACAAACAAACAAACAAACAAGCAAATCAAGAACCCCAACTATGGGTACATATGGCATCTAACACCTAACACAGGCAGATCCTGTTCATGATACTGTATCACCTCTATCAACATGTGGTACCTGACCACAGACATTCACATTGCTCACCTGTGCCCTGCCTATAAAAATATCCTGTATCTTCACCATCAACAAATGGCACCTGACCACAGCCACAAAGATTCCCCAATGTCCTGTCCATAATACCATGTCATCTCGGCCATCAGCACAGTGGGAAAGAAATCTGTGGACACCTGGGGTTTGAGTTCGGCTGCCAGTCAGACATGCTGCGTTGTGTTCCCTGTTTACCAGGATAAGCGCTGTACTCTCATGTCCTGCCCATCCACCACCAGGTGCCCTTGTCCCTCCGGCGATGTGTCACTCAGTGTCAGTCCAGGCTGTGGTACCACTAGGGCAAGTGCTAGTATATGTTTTGGTGCTGGCATTTACCTGAGATTCCTTAGCATCATTCCTAACTGTTGTTAGGCTGACAGGTCTAGCAGCTCTGTGGCAGACAGGGCTGGGCTCAGCTTCAGAAAATCCCCATGACTAGCTGGGGTGGCAGGAATGTGTGCTCGGCGAGGTGGTTTGGATGAGAATGGCCACCACAGGCTCATATATTTCAATGCTTGGGCCTTAGTTGGCGAGACAATTTGGGAAGGATTTGGAGTTGTGTCTTATTGGAGGAGGTGTGTCACTGGGGGTGGCCCTGTCTTGCTATTCTGCCATGAGCTTGTGGATCGATGTGAGCTCTCAGCTTGCACTCTAGTGCCAGGCCTGTCTCCTTGCTACCTGTGCTCCCTGCCATGGCGGTCATGGACTAACTCAGAAACTGTAAGCAAGCCAGCAGTTAGATGCATTCTTCTGAAAGTTGCCGTGGTCATGGCTTCTTCTCTTCACAGCAATAGGACAGTGACTAAGACACTCAGCCTGATGTTAGATGGACAGACTGACCAGCTGCCTTCAGGGATGGACACTATTTCTTCAAGCTGAGCCCCCTCAGGACAGGGGGCAGGGATATACTCATGAGGCCACACTTTTCTTGTTTTCAAGGGGACCACCTGCTGATAGCTTCGTCCCTGCCAGGGACTCTGGCTATTCATTTGACCTCAGTGCAGGTTTCTCTTGCAGTATGGCTGGACACCATTTCTGCCCACAGAGGAAGTGCCTTCCCAGACACCTTGTTTCCACTGTGAGGAGCAGCTAGTGGCAGGATCCTAGATGTTCAGGTCTTCAGCCTGTGCTCCAAACTGAAAGGTGGTAATCTGGGCCAGTGAGATGGCTCACTAGGTAAAGAGGCTTGCTGCCAAGCCTGATAACCTGAGTTCTATCTAGCTCTGGAATTCAAGTGATAGAAGAAGAGAACAGATTATCCAATTGTCTTCTGACCTGTACACACTGTGTATCAGGCTCATCTTGTCATGAAATAAATCAATGCCTGCCTTAAATACCCTATATTTTTTGTTTTGTTTGTTTGGGGGGTGTGGCTTAACAAGTATAAAACAGGACTGACAGTGAGCAAAGAACACTTTCAACAGACCCTGGGCTCCTTCACAAGGCCAGCCAGGCCATCAGAAACTGAGAAAGAACCAAACGTCCTGACCCAAACAACACCATGTTAGCTCCCAACGACACCAAAACCTGCTCTAACAGCCAGTTCCAGGCCCAACACCGGACATAGGCCATGGCAGAGGGCTCTTCTCAGGTCCCCGTGTCATAGAAGCAATGCCACGGTCAGGATTAGAAGAGGAACATCAAGCTGCTCCCAGGGAACTCACTGAACTGGCTGCAGAGGATGGCACTGTCCTTCAGAGTATGGGCAGTGATGCCCTAAAAACTATGACATGAAGCACATGGATGGCAAATGTAGGTGACATTCAATTCCTCAGTGACAGATGCTGGGCCACTCATGGTGACCCTTGCTATGCTATGCTTCTATACCCATTTCCCAACACTTGCTGCTCCACCCCTTTCTGCATCTTCCTTAGAGCAACTTCATAATTCAGTAGCAAATACAGGCCTGTTTCCTTCCAAGACTAACAGTGAGAAACAAAATAAGATGGCATCCCTCAGCCGCTGACCAGAATGGGCAGGGCAGACATTGCCTCCTGCCCCTGCCCCAGGAAAAGAGAGACCAGTAGTGACAGGTGCTGGCAATGATGATGCTGCCATCTCTGCAGGTTCAGGCCCTGCTCAAACCCCACCATCTCAGAAGAGCCCCAGTAAGCGTGGCTGCTATTTCCATCACGACCCCATTTGACAGAAAAGGAAACCGAGGCTCAGAAAAGTCAATCAGAAGAGTTGGGATCAAGCCCACAAACTCCTTTCAGAGCTGTCCTGAACACCCAGTGTTGTGTCTTGGGGGAAGCCACACCCCAACTCAGTGATGAGGTGAAGAAAATACACCTTAAGTATATGCTTGGCCAGGTACCAGTCCTTGGAGCAGAGGGAGAACCTACATTTTTGGTTCACATCCTCAGCCTGACAACAGGGTCTTGCCTACTCACAGACCCAGGGCCCAGGTGGACTGGTCTCCCAAGGACCCACTGTCCCCACCAGCTTGGAGATCCCCCTTTGAGGAGCTTCCAGCCACAGGACAAGGCTAGGCCTCAATTTTGCCCCATACAAAGGAGGAAAGAGGTCACCTGGTCACTTGGGATAAGAACAAGATAGCCCCAAATAGGAAATCATTTTTGTAAGAAAAAGATGCTACTGTCAAGGCCAAGGGCAGGGGTGGTTGGGAGGGGTGGAAATTTGGATGCCCCTTTCTGTAGCATCTAATCCCAGCACTGGGTACCTGTTGCCACCAGAGTTTTCTGTCTGTGCACACAACACTGGCTGATACCCTCAGAGACAGGTTCCCCCATTACCCCTACAGAGACCAGGAGGTGGTCTACCAGGCTGCTCCAACTTCTATGTGACCTTGGTCTATCTTGTTCTCCAGCATTGCTGGAGCAGCCACCTTTTCAAAGCCTCCCCTGGGTACCCACAGGCTCCATACCACGTGGAGACCCACCCTATGCTGGCAAAGGCTGTTCACAAGCAGGCAGACTGCAAGACCATTTTAAGGGCAGATATGAAATTCTACACCACATCCAGATTTCTAGCATCCTGGCCAGCCATTTCTCCAGTTGCCAGCAAGCAAGCAAACAAAAGTATAGGTGACAATCATGTTTTTATGATTTACTGAGAATCAAAGACAAAGGGGGAGTTTTTCATCTTGTTTTTGCTTTGACAGGTTTAGGAATTTGTTGTACTGCATTGATTCAATTTTCCTTGATTCCAGCCATCTTTCAATAATGCAGCTTGCTTCTGCTGGCTGGGTACATACGCAAAAACCCCAAGGAACCAAGGATATTGAAATGGCTCTGCCATTTCCATCTGTGAGACAAATGTTCCTCTCTGAGGAGCTCTGGTGGCAGCATGCGGTTGTGGCATTCTTCTGTACATAGAGGGTAGGCACGCTGATGCAGGCCCATGAACAGGGGCAATCCTAGCAGGAGTGGCCTCCTGTGGGACCCCACTCTTTCAGGCCTGTCTCCTCGGAACTTTTCTTTGGACCCTGATCCTGGTGTCTTTCTTATGATGCTCAGATGTCATCAAACCAGCCTGCCAAATTGGGGAGGGGGCCCATCTGGCTAAGTATGAGGGGTGAGGGGCCTAAGTTACTCCTCTGGGTCAAGAGTTGGTCAAATCTGAGATGGTCCTGGTGGCAAATGATGAGAGAGAGGACAGGCATTTGTCATGGTTTGTGGCAAGTGATGAGTGTATTCAAAGTGACTCACTGGTTTTTCCCTCAGAAGGGCTCTTGCATCCACCTTTTCTGGGTCAGAACCCTGATGGAGTGAGCAGTGTTGCATGCCCAGTGTACTTACCTCCTTTTCAATTTCTGCCAGGGACTTGATGGTGATTCCCAAGAGATCAAAAGGCTGCATCTGAAAATAGACCAAATCACCCTTCTTGATGCCTGGAAATGTCCCCTTTCTCTTATGACAGCTGTGATGTTCAAGCTGTCCTTCCCACAGGAATGGACATTGTATTACTCAGTCATTACGAGTTCAGGGAGAAATCAAAAAGTACATGGTGGGCTGAGCCTTCTGTATCACAAGACTCCTTTGTCACACATCCATAGCACTGGTGTGTGTGTGTGTGTGTGTGTGTGTGTGTGTGTGTGTGTGTGTGTGTGTGTGTGTGTGTGTGATGGCCTCCTGGAAGGTGTGCCTGTGGTCATTAGCTTATCTCCTCTCCTGAGGAGAAAGTTAGAGAGACCCATGCTTTTGTGATGGGATATGGGCTGGAAGAGTCTGAAGCAGGAACCAGAGGCCACATTGCCTGCTGTCTCTGCATAGTGGTGGGAGGTCTAAGGACTTCTAAGGGCCTGCAGGATCTAGGGAAAGATCTGGTGGATTTCAGATCTCTTGACAATGACAGAAGAAGGAACTAATCATCCACCAGCTAATGGTTTGCAAGGTCAAGGGTGGCAAAGTGGTACTGTTGCACATTAATAGGGGCTCTCTAATTCTGTGGACAATGGGACATTTCCAGGCAAACTCAGAGCTTAAGAGAGTCAGCTGCAAGTTCCTGGGCTGTAGCACATGCGTCTCGCTGTCTGTGAGGCCACCAATGCAGAATTTTTCCAGGTACACTCATTCTGTGGTATCTAGGAGCAGCAGTAGGCTAGCCTCCTGCAGCCTAGCTGTCAGGTAGAGCCTGAGATCCCAACAGAACCCAGGACTTTGTTGGTTTGGACCCAGAGCCCTGCAGTGGGTGGGGAGCTAGCACCTGTACTGGGCTATAGGGATGTCCTTCATGGCAGGTGGCCAGAGGTTAGCTCTCCAGTCCAAGGCTCTGGATTCCAAACTGGCTGCCTTGTGGTGCAGGATGGGTTAACAGTCTCTATTTATTCAGCATATTTTTAGAGTGTGAGTGAGGACACAACATGTGTAGGTCAGAGGGCAACTTTCAGGAGTTGGTTCTTTCCACCTTGCTGAGGCAGGGTTTCTCTTGTTTCTACTACCTTTGTACTTACTCTAGGCCAGCTGGCTCACAACTCCCACATCTTAGGGATGCTAGGATTACACATGCACAACGCTGTATCTGGCTTTTTAATGTGGGTTCCTGGGATTGAACTCCAGTGATTGGACTTTTGCTTCAAGCCCTTTTACTTGCTGAGGCATCTGGATGCCCTCTCATATTTACTTTAAAAGCCACATTTAAAACCTGTTAAAAGTGGCATGGGTGGGCCCTTCTGGTCTGGCTGCAGGGGGATTAAACAGAAAAGTGTTTGGAAGGGCTTAACACTGGGCTTGGCCTGCATCTGTGGCCTTGAGCATTTGCTGAATTGGCAGTAGCGCATTGTGAGGGCAAACTTGGTATAGGGCCACCAAATTAGGCCCTGAGCTCCTGGGGCCGCTCTACCAGTAGCCACAAAATAGTTTGGCTATGCTGAAGATGCCAGCCTTCATGGTGTGAGGATGGGGCTGCCTGCCCGCCTGGCCCAGGAGCCAGCAGAGGTCCAGCTGTTGCATCATTAGGCTCTAACTATTCCACTAAACTTTCCCAACTGGAGCTGGTGAGCAGGGCAGAGTTGCCTCTCCCAGGGAGCTTGTGGGAGAGGTGCCAGCGTCTCTATGGCAACGCAGCCAAGTGGAGTCTGCGGAAGTTCCTCAGGCTCCCCATGTCACGTCAGGAGCATTTTTCACGATTAAGCTGCTTACCAGAAGGGCTCAGAGGAGGCCTATTATATTTCATAAAAATGGAAACGACAGAGTAGGTCGGATCGCCAGCCGGGTGGTTTTAAACTGGGTCCAAGAAAAACACTGAAGGGGTATTTCACTGGGCCAAACTAGGGCCTTGGTGTTTAGAGATGCCTCAAAGCAATCTTCTACAGGAGGGATAAAAGCCAGAAACAAGTTTACTGACCCAGTGTGGCCCAGGCTTGCGCAGCTGAGAGGACCAAGCACCAGCAGAGGAATGTCTTCAGGAGGGCACAGAGCTCAGTACAGGGCTCTTGCATTGGCAATTTGCATGATCTGGGAACTGACCTTTGCTCTTGGTGGGCTCACCTAGTTCCTCTGTTATTCAAGAGGGCTCAGGGCTCAACCTGAGCAGAGACACAGTAGAATATGCAGTACACACAGAACACTGCAATGATGGTGGGGAACTAGAGCCAATTCCATCACCATGAAAAAAAAAAGCTAAGGCCACGTGTTAGAGCAGCACCAGGAAAGAGGAGGCAGGTGGGCCTGAATTTGATGACAGTCTGATCTATGTTAGTGAGTCCAGGCCAGCCATCGCTATATGAAAAAAAGTCATTAACAATGGTTGTGGTGGTGCATGTTTTAAACCCAGCACTCAAGAGGCAGAAGCAGTGGATCTCTGTGAGTGCAAGGCCAGCTTGGTATACAGAGCTAGCTCTACGCCAGTCAGGCATAGTGAGAGCCGCAAGCAAGCAAGCAAGCAAGCAAGCAAGCAAGCAAGCAAGCAAGCAAACAGCTAGACTGGCCAGGCTCAATTTGGGAAACAAAGTGAGACAAGGCTCAAATGCAGAAACATGGTCCTATAAACACATCTGCTTAGTGTCTCCAGAATCTTGGCCCCTACCTGCTCTTTTCTTCCACTTCTCAAGCATTTGCTAGGTACAGGCCCCAGCTGAAGGGCCCAGAGATGAGCAGAGTGCATCCCAGCTCTTGGTAGTTGGGCAGAAAGGCTTCCCCAGGCTCAGGGGGTTCCAGGGTGCTAAGAGCAGCTCATATAGCACAGGTACTGAGGGACTCAAGTTCAGGAGGGAGAGGGGGAGGGGATCATGCATAACACTTACACTTTCTGGGATGCAGGAAAACTTCTCTGAAATCATAAAAGGCACACCATCCATTGCTGCAAGAGAAGAAAGGATAGGCAAACATTAAGACACCATTGCTGCCCAAGAACCTAACATGTCAGTACAGAGAGGACCAATCAGTCCCTGGCTGGAGGCAGGTACTGCACAATCCAAGTGAGCTACAGAATGGAACAGGGTGGAATCATTCCCAGGGACCACATCCTAGACCACAGCCTACTCAGGGATGCAGACACCTCTCACGGATCTTCTGAGTATAGACAGTGAGGCAGGGATAGTTGATGGGGGGAGTAGCACAGGGCTGGTAAGGAAGTCCTCTCCCACCCCTAGCCCATGCCATAAGTGATGGGAGCCACCAAGGGTCTGTTAGCAGGAAGAAAGTGATGAATGGCTAGGAGGGAACAGAGGTGCATTCTGGGAAGAAGCTAGCAAAAGTGTGTCCATTGTACATTCTGTAGGCTGATCCATCATCTCTCTCGGGCAGTGTTGAGTGCCCATCAGGGTCTCCATGGAAAGACATGTAGTTTGGTGGTAAGGATGACTATGCTTGAGTTTTGGCCTAGACTTGAGGTAAGCATCTGAAATCCTATGAATGAAGCTTGGCTAATGGCTGCAGGGTATGCTATGGGTCTGCAGTGAAGTGTACCAGCAACTTGCTCAGGACCTGGCAGAGTTGGCTCAGTGTATGTGTGGAAGGGGGAACATAGGCTCATGGGTATTGACTACTTGTCAAGGCTTCAGGGCTGAGTCAAGACTTGCCCTGTGTGCTTAAATACAACAGGAGGGGGAAGGGTGTAGGATAAGCAGCCTGTGAATGGGGGAATGCAAGGGTCCAGACACTCAGTTCCTTTCTGTACCACACTCCCTGCAATCTACCTATCTAGATTTCCACTGCCAAACTGGTGGCAATCTTTCCACAGAGAAGGAGTGTGTGATGCAGGGTCACAGTGTGACCGATGGACAAACAATTGGGCTGCTGACTGAGGTGGTGTCTCAAAGAGTCAGGATAGAGCTGAGGTAAAATCCAGCCTACACATCTGACCCTTGGTGTAGGGACCTGCAGCCTGTAGTAAGAGGGTGGCTTGTGGCACCCTCCCCCTCCCATTTCCTAAAATGAAGGTTTCCTTGGTATTCGAATGCTGTGACCAGTTTTCAGGGTTGGGGCAGAAGAGAAGCAGGAGTGGAAAGGAGGGATGGGGTGGAGTCCAGTCCTGGCGTCTGATCTATAAGATGTACCACACAGTGTGTGTTAAGCTGTGTCTGTAATACTGCAGGGAGGGAGAGAACAAAGCAGGGCAGTCCCCTTCTGCAGGACCTCCTCCCGGGCGTGTCTTCCAGTTTCAACAAACACCTGTAGCAGGGACCATCTCCCACTGCAGTTGGGCCCTACAACCTAGAAGAGAAGAGGCTGAGTGCTGGCATGATGTGATACTAGCATGAAGGATGGAAAAAGTCCCGGCACGCAAATACCCTAACACCATGTGGAAACCTATCACAGCAGACACAGGACCATGACTGAAGGATCCTTGGAAAGCCACAAGCTTGTCAGGGAGTGAAGGAGTCCAGTTTCAGAAAGGCCACACTGGCTTCTGCCACTGACCACCCAACGTGAGCTTTAAGTCCCACATGGCTCTTGTGTGCTTTGATGTCAAAGGCTTGCTGGGCCCAGGGCCCTCTCATTACTTCTGATCATTTTGAGATGATGAAACCGAGGCTCCAGAGGTCACACAGGCAGGAGGCAGTGCCCAGGAAGCCCTGACTTATGATGCTTGGACACAGATATTGATCATATCTTCCTACACATGGACACAGGTGTGTGCACAGCGCCGCTCCCACCAGCACACAGGGGCTACTGAAGCTTCTCCATACCCACTTCTACAGTGAAGCCCTCACCTGGAGCCTCATGGGAGCTCTGGGGCCTAGACAGCCGGGAGTGTTCCACACTGTGAGAAACATGAGGGTGCATGATGGCGGTGGCCACAGGACAGTAGTGGCAGATACACTCCTGCCTGCACTGGCAGCAGAGAGGGAAGCCCCTTATGCCCAGCCCTGACTGCAAGAAGCCATTTGGTAAAGTGACTGAGGTCGCTTTGGTAAAGAGGTCTCACTCACAAGAGGAGGCTGGGCAGTCAGACGTTCCTCTTATTTAGAGAACAGATCTTAGTCCACATGGTAGAACCAGAGGGCAAAGCTTAAGAGGAATGAATGGCCAGCACACAGAACCTCCAGGCCATACTTACTGACCAAATGGCATTTAAAGAAGTGTGTGTGTGGTTGGGGGCAAGGCATTGGAGAGATGGCTCAGTGCTTAAAATCTTGCTGAGGACACTGGGTTTCATTCCCAGCACCCACATGGCAGCTGTAACTCCAGTTCCAGAGGATCCAACACCCTCTTCTGGCCTCCATGAGCACTGTACATGGTACACAGACAGGCACGCAGGCAAACATTCACACACCACATAGTAGGGGCTGGTGAGATGGCGGGTAAAGGTGCTTTTGCTTATTGAACAAATCTGACAACTTGAGTTTGAGTCGCAGAATCACAGAAAGGTAGAAAGAGGGAAATGACACCACAAAATTGTCATCTGTCTTCCACAGTGGCAGCATCCACATCCCCCTTCCATGTGACGCAGCCTAGCACTGGAGAGGCAGATTAACCACCTGCTCTGGAGGGGGTCTGGCCTCACCGGTTATGTAAGGAGAAACATGGGATGTTTAAGGGAAATGTGGCCGATAGGGACCTAGTAGGAATGATTGTTAATTGGCTAACAGTGAAATCTGATGAAGGGCCCAGACGTTGACATCTGGGATATATCAGAGCATGGAATTTATCAGGGTCAATGTAACACCTTAGAGTTTAGGTCCAGCTGTACAGGATGAATGGAAGACATGCACAGTAACAAAAGGGGACATGGCTTGGATGATGGCTGGACACACATCAATATGATTTGATTACTGAACATGGCAAGGTCATAGGGCCACAGCATGCCCACAGGATCCAAGTGCCGCTTTGTCTGTTCTGAGCTTGTATGATATTCTCCTATGATCATCCTGAGAACCTTGAAGAGAGGGGGTCATTGTGGGACCCTAAGCTAACTCTAGATGGAAATGCAGAGGCAGACTTAGTTCTGCTGCCCCAGGGAGGTGGGACTCTGCCCAGCAACCCAGTACTGCATTTGACATGGGGAGCAGTCAGGGTAGGGCTTGTATCTGGATAAGAGAAGGTTCGAGGTGGGCATAAGCTCCTATCTGCCAGAAAGCCACAGCCACAGGGAGAAGGGATGGCTGGACCAATGGAGGGAGTTGCCCATTTTCCCCTTGGAAGATACACTGCACAAAGCAAACAGGCAGATCCATTGATACTGGCTGGGGCCTGGGCAGGGTGTGTGTGTTAAAGTTTGGCTGTAGGAGGGAAGGCCCCTTCTGATTCAACAGCATCCATTCTTAGGAGCCTTATCTGGATGGCCTTCTATATTTGAAAATTTGTTGACAAACATAATCCTTAAAAAATGATGGCAAACATTTTTCATGTGATCCCCCAAGATTGCTCATAAATCATTTCTGTCCCCCCCTCACAGGGAGCTCTGTTCCCTTCCTTCCTCCCTCCTTCTCCAGCCAGGGACTATTCTAGAGTGAAGGCATGGATTTCTGCCCTAGATGCCAGCCTCTCACTGACCCTACTCAGGGCCTCTGGAGGAAGTGGTTCACAGGGTCACTGTGCCCTGCCAACCAGCAAGACATAGGGCACGGCTACTCCCTGATCCCATCAAACTGCGTGCATGTCCGTGTCGCAGAATCAGGAATGACACCAGGTATCGGTCCTTTCTCCAGGTAGGGTTCCCAGGGTGACATTAATAAAAAGTTCCTCCAAGCTTGGATGGAAATGGGAAGAAAGATGGAAGGCTCATGGTCCTTCCAAGGTCACTTCTGTGGAAGAGAACAAAAGGGAAGAAAGAAGGGAGGGAGGGAGGGAGGAAGAGAAGGAGGGAGGGAGGGAGAGAGAGGAGAAGGAAGGAAGGAAGGAAGGAAGGAAGGACCCTTGTCCCTTCCCTTGTACAAGGTGGAACCTCTCTGCAGGGAACTTCCTCTTTAGGGAAGTCAAGCACCCACAAGTTCAGGCTGTGACAGAGCTAGGGCTCAAGCTCACCCTGGCCTGTGGTGGAAGGAGGGCTGCTGGCTGTGTCCATGCCGGGTGCCACCACACCTTTGAGCCAGTCTGTAAAATGGGCCTCACGTTACAGTAGCTCAGGAGTAGACTCAACAGACACATTTGGCAACAGCAGTCAGGGCCCTGCTGTGGGGAGAGCACCCTGGCACGGGGGTGGGTGGGGGGATGGGGGCTCCCAATATCTGACTAGAAGCTGTGTCCCTTCAGTGTCAGGCCTCTACCTTCTTCACTTTACTTAGAGAAAAACAAAACAAAACATGGGAGGCAGTTTTAACAAATGCTGATCCATGGACTGAAGCAACAAGGAGCAGATGAAAGTGAGGGAAAGTGAGGATGTGCCGCAGGCTCCGTAGCGCAATTAGCATTCTCCTAAACAAACGAGCGTCAACAGAGCTGTAATTAAGCAGGCCTGTAATTAAGTATATGCCCTTTATCATAACGATCATGCTTAAAAATGGCACGAAGCGCGGAACTGTGTTATTAATGCTGTAATCCCAGACTGAAGAGCGAGTACATAGAAATCTGCATGTCAGGCCTGTCACCGAGAGTGTTTGTAAAATACATTAAAGAAAGAAGGCCCCAAACAATGAGCTCGCTCAACTGTTCTTTTTACAGCCAGGCAGCACAAGTCAAGAGGACTGTGCATGCTTACAGATCCCAAGGTTTAAACAAATAATGCTGTAATCTGCTGCGTGGCCCACCCCCGCGGAAAGCTTTGTTTCATCTTCTTCAGCTGACCCAGACCCTGTCTTTGCTGCTCTCAGGGAAGCAGCCAATTTGCATGCTGTATTTGGTTGGGCATCAGATTGGATTTCTGCTCCCACAGATTGCTCTATGAACCTGTAGGAAGTCTGCCTGGCAAATGGGCCCCCCACTATAGCTCCTGCCTCCTCCCTTTGTGTGGAAACTATCATTTTACTTTTCAAAGCAATCCCTAGAGCTTGCCTTTGATCCCCCATCTTGACACATGCCTCAGGGCTTCTTCAGATTCTGCACAAACCACCCACTGACCAGCTCCCAGCTCCCGAAGGTTGCAGACCCTGGCCTTCACCCAAAGTGGCTCAGAGCAGTCAAATCCATCCCTCCTTGCCATCTCCACAAGAAGAATGGCAAGGACACTTAGATTTCATCTCAATGTGATAAAGAGTCATAGAGCTGTAAAAATTTTACTTTAAAACATGATCCTATTCCCAGCGCCCCGTTCTTACCTGCTTATGGTCGCCACACAGTGTTAGGTGAGCCCAGGTAATGGTACCTGGGTGTCCTCGAGGAGGCATGGCAAACTGGCTTACTGGCAGGTAGTCGTTTATGGAATGGTGGGAGGCACTTAATCTCCTATACATCTACCTATCTGCTAGAGGCTCAGAGCAGTAACTGATCAGTTCCCCGCCCTTCCCTCTCCTTTCCTCTGTGTTCCTAAAGTCCTTTGCAATTTGGGAAGGGAAAAGTGCCAGAAATTCAAGATCTCAAGGCCATTTCCCAAAACTCATTTGCAAACCAAAACACAGGGGCACCCTGCTTTCTGCATGACTACTTAGGAGATATCTTTGGAAGATATTTGTAGATGCCTCCGGAGCTGTCTTCTCTGTGACATTCCAATTGAGTTTACACAAGGCCAACAACTTCCTTCTAGGTCCCCAAAATAATTTGCTTTGCCCTGTTATTCATAAGCCAAGAGGAGCAATTTATCAGTCACTGTTGGAGACTCCTGAGCCCCACACTCAAGAGGAAGAAGAAATGTGGGCACCAGTGTCTGTAATGTGCAATGGTACCCAACTTGTTAGCCATGTGGTTTTCGGTAAGTCACAAGCCCGAGTCAGGGTAACTCTGCCCTGGAGTAATTATGCTGGGGACTCGGAGACAGCAAACATGAGTGAGCTGAGCATGGTAGTCCTACGGCAGCCACTTGATGCATGGTTTTCATATACAAAGCATAGACTGTTTCTTTGGGGATTGAGTTCAGAGCACAACTTCCTACCCGAGTCTTTCTTTCAACTGTAAAAATGATAATATCTGGGCTACTCCTGTTGCAATAAGATAAAAACACAAAGCCCATGTACAAACAAGCTTCTCAGCTGGTTAGGGATGTTATCATTGGCACACACAGGAAAAGGCCCTTCGCAAACTCTAGGCATCCATATTAAACCATCTTACCCATGAGTCCCAGGCAAAGGCCCCCAGAGGCATGGATGCAATATCTGCACTGTACTATGGTATGGCGCACAGGGTACCCAACAGTGCCCTCCCTGGCATCTGCTCTTTCTGCAGTTACAAGTGAACCTTGATCCAGAAATGAAACAAGGTCCTGGTGCAGTCTGGTGGTTAACTATCTCTGTAGCTAGGCTTGTGCTACATCCCCCACGTGAACTAATGAAGGGTCCATATCTTCAGGAGACCTAGTACCATTGAAATACCATTTGCATTGTGGTTTTGATTTCAAATCTAGTCCCATGGGCTTTTCTAGAAGTTCATGGGAAGAAATACCATGAAAGGGAAATCTGGCCCTTCATGAGTTGAGAGGGGAAAAAAAGTCACTTCATCTCATGAATGTGTCACCTCATAAATATTCCTGAAGCTAGCTGGGTGGTGGTAGTGCACACCTTTAATCCCAGCACTTGGGAGGCAGAGGCAGGCAGATCTCTGAGTTTGAGGCCAGCTGGGCTACAGAATGAGCCAATACAGGCTCCAAAGCTACAGAGAAACTGTGTTTTGAAAAAACAAAAGTATAAAAAAATTCTCTTAAAACTTTAAAATCCACATTACAGAATGCACTAGGCTACATCCCACCTTGGAGGCAGCCCACACCATCTCTCTTTGAATGCTGGTTTTGCTCTGCTAAATGAACTTCTGTTTAAAATATCTGTGTCTTGACTGAATTCTTTCTTTCAAGAAAACCAAGACTCCCACCCCATGGCAAGTCCAGCTTTTTGATGTCCCCTGGAAAAGAGTCCTAAAAGGCAGGGAGCACAGCTCAGCGATGGAGGCTGTGCTTAACTACTGCAAGACCCTGGGTTCCACTCCCAACACCACAGGCAGAAACAAAACACAGAACTTCTGTAGAGAAGAAGTCAGAGGCTAATAAACCACGGGTGTTTCCCACTAATGGACATCTTCCAGGTTCTGTTGGACACAGGCAATCTGGATCTCTCTCTCACATAATCATCTCCAGACCCCATCTCTACACAAAATGCCTGGCACTATCACTTCATTTGAGGGCTGACTCCTCCTCCCCACATCCCTAGGACCAAGAGAGGAAGGAGGCCTCCACCCCTGCTCAGAGCAGCCCCTTCTCTAATGCGGATACCTGGTCAGGTGATGGAGGTTCTTGGAGATCTCTGAGAGCAGGAGGGGCAGGGGACTAGAAATCCAGCTAGAACAGTTGCTCTCCTCCGAGGAAAGCCTTTGTAACCTTGTAATGGCTTTGCTCCTAGACCCCTTGCACTTTGCTTAAGGTGAAGACAGTTGTCTCAGGATCACATCCACAGGATTAACAGGGGCCTCTGTGGTCAGTGCTCACACCTGCTGTTCCAAGGCAGAACCTCTGAAGACTGCGAGCAGGAGATGAAGTATGGGGGTGTGGCTGTGCAGCAAGTAAGGCCGAATCGGGACCCGGGGAAGGCCTGTTCTTGAAGAATGAATGAGTCCTCAGGGAGGGGTATAGTATTAAATGAGGCCATTCCCATACAGCCACTTCATTGTCACTGGAGACAAGCTTGGTGGCCACAGGACCACAGAAACATGGACATTGGTTAACTTAGGACAATCTGAGCATCTAAGAAAATGAGGATTGAAACAGATGTGGTGGTACATGCTTGTGATACCAAATTTAGGAGGCTGAGGCAGGAGGATTGAACGTTCAAAACCTGCCTGAGCTACATAGCTAGGCCCTGTCTCAGGAAGGAAAAGGTTAACAAATGAGAACACACTGGTTCATACAGATATAAACTAAACACACACATACAGGCTGAGAGAAAGCCCCTCCCTCTCATCAAATGCCAACCTACAAATCCTGAAGGAAGGATAGTGACAAAGTCTAGTGAGTAAAAGCTGGCGTGCTGAGGGGCAGGCTATTCTCAGTATCCAGAAGCATTCCCCCCTCCCCTGACCTCACGCCATTATGGTAAGGACAGCAGTGACTCACAGTGAAAACCCAGCAAACATCTAGTCAGGGAATCTGTGCTAACCCCAGTGCTTACTCGTGGCAGCTCATGGACTTCCCCGATACCTACCCTGAGGAAGAAGACAGAGTGACTTTGGTGTTATCCCTGCTGATATGCACAACATGCACCAATGCCAATGGAAGCTGAACAAAAATGCCACATGAGCCTAACCCGGCACACACCCCTCTGCAAAGCACTTCTGACATGGATGCCACCACAAAGTGTAACCTGCTTTTCCTCTCCTCCATCAGGGCTTGGCAATGTGACTTGCTTTGGCTAATGGTGTTTCAATGTGTATCTGACACCAGTTTGTCACCTGGGAGTGTACCCTGCCATATATGTAGATGGTCCCATTCACGACCTGTTGACCCACAGAACCCTGAGTGATTGTAACTGTTGGCTAGCTCAAGCCCTAAGTCTTAGGGGAGGTAATAAGACAAGAAAATGACAGAGGACTGCATCTTTGAGGAGAAAAGTCACATAGATTTCTCAGATGCTTTGACATCTTTATGTTGCTCAGTGCCTCTGCACATGGGCTGGTTATGCCAGGTGAGATGCAAGGATTCAGGAGAATGTGTAACAGGAACATCCGAAATGTTGGCTGAGACTCATCTCACAAGGATGAAGCCCAGGAGCTTTCTGGACTGAAGAAGCATCTCAATGTCCCTCTCATCCCAGCTCCACCAATGTCTCTATGACAGATGTGTCTCCAAATTTCATTTAAAATTGAAGAGACTACCTACCCATAGGTCAAACAACACACATCCCAAACAAACAAACAAACAAACTAAAACAAAAAGAACCCCAACAAAACAAAACAAAACAAAAAACCCAAACTACCAAATACCTCCCCAAACCCAAACACAGACCCCAAAGGTAACACCCTAACACCAAGATCTTTCTCTCTGATGACTGGAGTCAGGTCTACCCTTGCTACCCCCATGCTGACCATCCCTATGTCAAGAGTATGGAAGGATGGAGACCTGAACATTAACCATGGCCAGGACGATGTGCCAGTCAAGGTGCACCTCACCCACACAGAGGCATGTGTCCCAGTGAAAATGGTGCAGTAAGCCACAGCCACTCTCCCCACATGGCATTTTAGCAGGTAAGCTCTCTAGGATTCAGTGACAGAGGATGAAAGCAACTTGAGACTGAACCAACGGCAGAAGTGGCATCCACTGTGATCTGAAAACATCATGGGGTGTGCTGGTTTCTATCAAGTCACTGTCTGTGAAGTACAAAGCCATGAGCCACTCAGGTTTAACATTAACCATTAGAGGGCATGTGGGTACCACACACACACACACACACACACACACACACACACACACACACACACACTTTAAATACTGGTTCACTTTGTAGATCTTGCAGAGAAACTAGGTGTGAGGCCACCTCCTGTTTCTGACCGTACCTGTCGCACATATTCCCTGTCACCTGACAGCAATTCATGATCATCTGCCCCCGGACACCTCCCCCACCCCTGGCAAACAATTCAGCTAACCACTCCAACAGCGGAACCTCAGCCTTGAGGTTTGATAACAGTGCCTGTGGAATTACTCTAATTTCTAGAACTGATGAACTTTCACAGGCAACACGAATTGAAATAATGAGCACAGAGATGACAAAGAATTTTCACCCAAGGTTCTTTGAAGTCTCCAGGATAATAAGCACTTGTTCCTTTCTACAATGGGCATATAAAGAGAAATCTAAATAATAATTGCTGTAATTATCCTGAAAATATGCAGAGATTAATGGTGATTATGAAAATCTGTCTAATTGTTCTCTGAAGTCATCGCTGATCAAGTGGTATCTTGAAACGGCCGCTGCCAAGGAACTTTTGACGCTGAACTGCAGGTGGGCAAGGGGACATGTCACTGTGCCTTTCTCCCCATAAGATCTTACCCTGTGTTTATGAAACACAGGGTTTTCTTCACTCCCAACCCCCTGGCCCACATTTTAACTCTTCACACCGGTGCCCTGAAGAGACTCCCCAGACACCCTTAACGGGCTGCTTGGTGCCACTGTGGTTCAAAGCCCTAAGTTCAACTTGTTATTTATTCAAATAATTAATTACTCTTGTATCCATCGAGCAGTTTGTCATGACACATTAATGACTTGATAGACTTCCATGAACTGGTGAACACAGAACAGCAGAGCGTTTTTATCGTCATTTAATTTTAAAACGATCCTGTGTGAAATTATCTCGTTGTGAGTGATGGGCGCATAAAGAACCGACTCAGCAAAGCCCCTTTTGGATCATTGCTTTATTAATGGGTAACGTCAGGGGAATGAAAAATGCTAACATTGTCATATTCTGCTGCTGGGTGGAGACGGATGGTGAGAGAGTGGGCAAGAGCTCTGCACACTCACTGCCATGAGCGGGACTCCCTCCTTCCTCACGCCACCACCAGGACACCCGACTGTCTACAAGCCCAGGCGCCCTATTTTGGAGTTTATGACTCTCGACATCTGTGTGCGTGTGGTCTCTTTTTTCTTAAACTTGGGTTTTCCATGAGTGATATAAAGGCATTCCACTTTATTGCTCTGAACATTAAACATTATTAATCCAATAGAAGAACATTAAAGATATTGCTGTCACCTTTAAATGTGAAATAATATTAGGAGCTTAAAAATGCTGGGTTAGGAGAAAAGATGTTCTTAGCTGCTTCCCAATCTTCAGATGCCCATGATGATAAAACCCCATGTCTACACAGCTCACAGCACAGTGTCTGCTTAAGAGAGATGCCCTGTTCAGCTCAGCTCCTCTTTTCTCTCATCTCCTGAAAACCCTCCTTCCTTGTTTTAGTTGCAAACTTGGGAGCCTTTGCAATGACTTCCCACAGTGCCACCTAAAGCCAGCACACATGGCTGGTGATTCCCACAGAGCAGCCCTGGCTGCTGGAATTGCTGAGCTGCTCTGACAGCTGCAGGCCTGCAGCGGGACACCAGGTCTGTCTTACAAGCTTCCTATTTCTGCTTTGGCTTACTTAGCCAGGAATAGATAGCTTCACCACTTGCTTAAATGTCCAGTGCAGGGGCCTGGGAGCAAAAGGGCCTTCTTCCTATTGCCACACTAGTCACCAGAGCTTAGACCCAAGAGGACGGAAGCAGAGATGGCAGCTGACTTACTAACCAACTGTCTCTGTGCTTCCTGTACTCTTGCTGTTGATGTCAAGAGAGTTCTGTGAGGTTTGCCTTAAGGTATGGGTCACTGTTAGCTGGATGATGCTTACACCCATCTTACAGACTGCACTCAGTAAAGAGCACAGAGGTAACACGTAGATGCTTGGGCAATATATAGAAATGTAGACTGGCTGGGAGCAGGGTTTGGGCAGAGAACATACAACAAAACACATGGTTGCTGGTAGAAACTGAGCTGCCAGAACCTGAGGGCACAGACCAAGGCAGGTTTTTGAGGTGGGGCCAGAGACTAGATGGGCAGTTTGTCTTGTGGAACACCTGAATCCTTCAGATGGACACTGGGGCCAAGTGCCTGTGACATTCCCAGAGATGTCTAATAAGGATGTGGCGAAGCTGCTTCTTGTGGTTGGTGAATCCGAGTGATTCATCTGTGGGCGAGTAGAGCAGAATTGTAGCTTGCAGGAAACAGGAGTACTAAATCCAAAGTCCAAGGCACGTGCCCCAACCAAGGAAGGCACAGCCTCTCAGCAAGGCTAGTCCACATAGCAGTTTGGAATAAGCTGGGCCTGTAGCAGATACCTTGGGAGAGCAGCCTCACTCTTCCATGGTGGTAGGGAGCTAGTGACTTCAGCCCTCAGAGCAAGTGGTGACCCTTTGTCAGAGGCAGCAGCTTTGCCAAGGGTGCTCCTTCCTGGGTGCAGGCGACCTTGGCCAGTCTTACTGCTTTGAAGATGGAGCCTTTATAGCTCACCACCAGTCCAGAAGCATGGTTCCTTCTGAAGTGTGTCGGAAGGCATAGCCCCTTGGATACTCACTAAACATGTAACCCTCAGGCCTGGACCTCAGACTTCACTGGAAGCCTCCAGGTATGTTTGTGTCAGTGCTCCCAGGGATGGGACCTTGAAGGGCCTC
Source organism: Phodopus roborovskii (assembly GCF_943737965.1). NCBI lineage: Eukaryota > Metazoa > Chordata > Mammalia > Rodentia > Cricetidae > Phodopus > Phodopus roborovskii. The sequence goes on from NW_026126418.1 coordinate 74,664,518, forward strand.
TGCACACACAGGCCCTTCGTTACCTGGTCAGGAGGGTCACAGCTGGCAGCTGTGAAACTGCAGCCCTTGTGCCAGGCACAGCCCTCAGTGAGAAGCCAGAGCCAGCCAGGCTCTGGACACCCCTAACGAAAACAAGGCGAGAAGCTTCAAGGTCCTGGCTCCTGAGTACAGCCAATGGGTTACTTCAAGGTTCCAGAACTCTCAGGGGCTGGTCCTCTGAAATTTGCAGTATGAAAAGACCCCAGAAAGAACCCAGGCACTCCCTTGTACACTGTGTTTTTAATTCCAGGGGTTTATAGAAACTTTCCACAGTTGGGGGGGGACCATTAATAAATGCAGACACCTTGTGAATGGTTCTCCAGGAATCCAGACGGGGGTTTTATTTTTTTCTTCCTTCTCTGCATAATTCAAACTGAGCTCTTCATAGTCTGGGGCTGAGGAACGTGAGGCTTCCAACTGGGACTGGAGCCTTTGGTTTCCTCTCTCTGTGCTTCTGTTGGAAATCACTTACAGTCACTTGAAAACCTGCCCTGATGTTTTTAAAGAGGCTCTTTGGTCAGAACAAAGTGAAAGAACACATTTCTGCACAGCCTCCCAGCTTAGAAGGTTCCACATAGGCGAATCCCCACTGTGAGGTTTCCAGAGGCCTCAGGAGCCAAGGAGGATAGACCCGGTAACAGGAAAGCAAGGCCTGATGGGAGACACAAAAGCCCCTGTGGGGAAACACAGAAACCCTAGTGGGAAATGGGACTGTGCTCCAAAACACTTTCTTAAAAGCCCCAGGGGAGGTGGAACATGGTGTCAATCGAGGAGGAGGAGGAACCCCACAGGAGCCAGAACTGAAGAAGAGTCAGATTTCACAGACACTGACACCTGGCACCTCTGGAAACTCTGACAAATTCAGATCCAGGAGGAGTCTGTTCTTTCCTTCCTTCCTTCCTTCCTTCCTTCCTTTTTTCCTTCCTTTCTTTTCTTTTTCCTTTTTTGTTTTTTCGAGACAGGGTTTCTCTGTGGCTTTTGAGCCTGTCCTAGAACTCCCTCTGTAGACCAGGCTGGCCTGGAACTCGCAGAGATCCACCTGCTTCTGCCTCTGCCTCTGGAGTGCTGGGATTAAAGACATGTGCCACCAACGTCAGGCTCCAGGAGTGAGACTGACCCTCCCTGTCCCAGTGTCACCACAATGACACCTGCCACAGAGAGGTTTACAGACTTGCTCCGTGCACCTAGGGAGTAGTGAGGGTGCCAGGTGCAGAGTGTGGCTCTCTTGCTGGCTACACAACTACTTACTTGGGCCAGTGGAAAAACTGTCTCAGCTCAGGCTTGGCACAGACTCCAGAGCTCAGAGACAGGGCTCCAGCTTGGAGAAGGGAGCGAAGTTTAGGGCTCAGCAATGTGGGAAAACAGTGATTCACTTTCTGCTCCATCTTTCTTGTGAAGTGTCTCTTGACAAGCACTCCTGGAAAGCAGTTGCTTTTGCTTGTCCTGAGTCCTGGTGGTGTAGGGGTCAGCTTGTGATTGCGTTTCTCAGTTTGAGGCCATGAAGGCTGCTGGACAAACACAGGTGGCCGAGCACAACCTGTGGCTTCATTTGTGTCCAGAGTGAGGAAAACACAGGTGGCCGTTAAGCAGTCTACATGTAAAACCCCAAATGGCCAGGACAGAGGGTGCATTTCTGCCCACATACCTTTTCTCTTAGAAAAGAATGCTGTGACAAGATGTTTCTATGGCAGTGTGAGGTCTCAATCGTATGAGCATGACACAATGTATGAAAGAGAGGGACAGGGTGCAGTGTCCTTATGTCTGACACATGACTGTTTGGATCTGAGATGGTAACATTCACAGTAGAAGATTCCATTGATGGCAATCTAGAAGGTGGAGGAGTCACAAACTAATTTGTCATCCTGCAAAGGGGCACTGGGGCTCTGCAGAAAGGGTGCTCTTGGGGGGATGTTCACCAGGAGGGAGTGAACCCTTCTCATACTCTGTCCCAGAACCCCCACAAAAGCCTACAGGGAGGTGGAGACAGGAGACACCAGCCATCCTGGTGTACTCGGTGAAGGAGACCTGTTCCAAAATAAGGTGGAGGGTGAGACCCTCAGGTCTCCACAAATGCCATAGTAGGAACACAGCTGCATTCACACATGACTGTTTGCACAGCCACATACACAACACACATCTCTCTCTCACATACACAACACACATCTCTCTCTCACATACACAACACACATCTCTCTCTCACATACACATATCCTGATACTACTATCACAGGGCCAACAGCTAATGCTACTGATGACCTTCTGTGAGGTCGCCACAGAGAACACGGCGTTCTCAGAGGGACACAGGAGAAAGCTGTGCCAGGTACGAGGAGCTCCAAGTAGAAAGTGGCTTTAGAATGTGGAAAGTCCTAAGGGGCTACAGGCAGGGCCCGCCACTGGTGAAGCAGTTTGTCCTTGGAAGGGACCGGTCATGTCTGGGAGAAAGGCTGCATGGGCCTGTCGCAGCGCAGCAGAGGCACTCAGCTGTGCTTCCAGGTTCGAGATGGCTACAGCCTGGTTCAGCAGTAGTCCTTTCCACCACGCCAGGCCTACATCTTGGCACCTCAGACAGGAAGCAGGAGGAGGCTAAGACAGTAAAAACTCTAGCCAAGTATACTGTAAGCTTATTAAAAAATTCAATCCATTTTTATATAAGAAATCTCACAGTTAAAATTATTAACAATGATGTCACCTCTCAAGGAATTCATTTTAGTGAAAACTTATTTAAATAACTTGATAAATGACATCATCTTTTACTTACTGAATCATTCATTCTCAAAGTTCATCAACCTCTGTCCTGTTCCTGTGTTGCTAGGTTTTGTATAAGTCACCTATACTAAAGAGGTTTTTTTTTTTTTAATTTTTATTTCATATTCATTAGTATTTTTGCCTGCATGTATGTCTATGTGAGGGTGTCTGGTCCCCTGAGACTGGAGTTACAGACAGTGTGAGCTGCCATGTGGGTGTTGGGAATTGAACCTGGATCCTCTGGAAGAGCAGTCAGTGCTCTTAACCACTGAACCATCTCTCTCCAGCCCCAAGAGTTGTGTGTTTTGTTTTTAAATGTGGAGATCTGGGGACATTTTATAGAAATATCCTACAAAACACTTGATGTTCAAGACCTTTGCACTTCGTCATCAACTACAGGCACTATTTGGGGCTCAGGACATCACACAGGGTTAAAATGAGGCCCAGTCTCATCATAAACTCAGCCTTACTCTTTTTGGAGACAAAGTTGAACTCTGCAATACAGGTTGGCTTTGAACGTGTGGCAATTCTCCAGACTCAGCCTTTTAAGTGTTGGGTTTATACATTTGGTCCACTATGTCTGGCTTTGTTCTCACTTTTTAAAAAGTTACTTAGAAACTCATATGAATGTGGTGTGTGCATGCAACATGTACACACATGCCTGCAGAGGCCGGAAGAGGGTGATGGGAGCTCTGAGTCACCTGACAAGGGTATTTAGTAGTAACTGAACCCCAGTCCTGTGCAAGATCAGCAAGCATTCTTAACTGAGCCATCTCTCCAGCCTCTGTCTTCACTCTTAACCAACATCTCCTTTGGTCAAGACTAGGAACCTCCTTTCTGTTTTCTGGGCCATCACAGCACCCACTCTGAGACAGACTCACTGGGATGGTAAAAGAGCGGTGAATGGTGCCAAGACAGAAATGAATACTTCCAGGAAAAAGGCCCCCTGGCCTCATGAATCCCTAGCTGAGTAAAAATTACCACCTGAAGGTGAGAGGTGGTGAGGACCCGCCACAGGGGGAGCACCTGGCACAGCCTCTGAGCCTGGGTCTGGGTATTTGCAGCCTTCAGGCAAGCCTTGCCTCAGATGTGTGTAAAACCTTTGGAATCTCACTGGGAAACCTTTTTATTTTCAGGGTAATCTTTGAAGTGTGGAAATGGAAACAGAAAAGCTGTTTCTTGTTCTGGAAAGCTGGAGAGACCCAGGAGGCACTATGGGGTGTGGGGCATCCCTTCCTTGCGCTTGCTAGGTCCCCAATTGTCCTGTGGACCCCTTTTCTTTCCCTCTCTTCCTTGGTCCTATCAGGGCCAGAGAGTCTTCCCTGGGCTGGGAAGCTGGCTAATGTGGGGACAATGCGCACAGTAGGGTACATGGGCATGTAGCATGTGCACTGTGTATGTGTGTGTGCATGTGAGGTGAGTGGTTCCAAGGTGAGGCTGAACCCTAACAGAGGTCAAGTGTGTGTGGTCAACACCTACTCCTCAGAGCCTCTGCCAGGGGCTGTGGAGAAACAGACTCCTCCACAGTCCAAGTGCACAGAGAGGACAGCATCTGTGAAATTTCCAATTTTAGAAGTTAAAATGAAACTCCAAACTTCTGCCAGGCCTGAGAGGCAGAGGCAGAGGATCTCTGAGCTGTGGGGCAGCCTGGTCTACAGAGTGAGTTCCAGGCCAGACTGGCTGACACAGAGAGACTCTGTCTCAAAAGCAAACAAATGCCCACCTCACCTCAAAAAAAAAAAAAAAAAAAAAAAAAAAAAAGCTAAACCAAACCCAAACTGCAAACTTGAGACTTAAGTAGGATAAGACTGACTGGCATTTCCAAGCTCCTTTCTGCCTGTACCAGGTGCTGGCTCACTGCCACCCATTCAAACCTCTCTGGACATACCAATCCTTTCTGCAGGATTGGTCCAGTCTGTGACAAGACACTACAGCAGGCCCAGGTGCTAAGGGTGACAAGGCAGAGATAGGAAACCACATTCAACAAAATGTCCCCAACTCAGCAGAGAGGGAGAGTTTCCTTGTGAATGTCACAGCCAGCAGTACATCACCTTATCGCTGGCCGGGAAGAGGAGATGGCAGGGGCGGCATCTTTATTCTATTTGACAGGGATGACCTGAAGCTTCCTACACTGTTCTGGGGCTGCATTCTAGGGCTCTGAGCAGGTCACTTGTCTCCATGAAGAGCTTAGTTCCAGAATGGCTGGTAAGGAAGCCTTGAAGCTGCCAGGCCTTTCACAGTGCTTTCATTTCTCACAGCAGTTAGCAATTATCCTTGAACTCTCTGCCTGAGACTCTGTATCACTTCAGCTCCCAACCCCCCCCCCCCAAACCCTCACATCACCCCCACCGACTTGCCAGTGAAATCAAAAGCAGAGGCCTCCAGGACACTTGGCTTAACTGGGAGCAAAGGCTGAGCACCTGCCTTGTTCTTTCCAGGTCTGGGTACTGGACAGCTCACCAATCTCCAGGCCCTCCGCCTCAGGCTCTGCTGCCCCAGACCACAATGCTTTGACTGGAAACACAGCTCTGCTCTCAGGCCAAGCTGGGCCACCATCACCCAGCTGTGTACCTGTAGCCAAACAATGCCAGCCTGAGCTCAAGCTAAAGCAGGGACAGGGTCCCCAGAACAGTGCTGTCTCTTTGCTCTTTATGTCCCAGAATAAAGCAGTGACCAGTGGATAGCAGGAGTGACTCATAGTCTACATCAAACCATAGCAACTATACTGAGTCCATTTATTAAATGGGAAAACTGCGTGTGCCTACACACATATGTACCTGCCTGCATGTGTGTATATGCCTACATGTACATACATATAAACGTGTGTGCCAGCCCATAGCCTCAGGTGTGTGCACCTGTCTACATGTGTACACTGCATCATTTTAGCATTTTCCCTTTTCTTGTCTGAACTAGAGAGGGTTGTCTAGTGACAAGACACAGAGGCTTGTCACTACTCCTTCATACTTGTCAACACTCTCTGACACACTGATCTGACACACTGGGCCCTAGGCTAAGCTAGTGGGTTTATCACACTGTAGTACTTACCCATACCTGGCAGAGGCCAAAACAGTGTGGTGTTCAGAATAGTCAGGCTAATGTGTTCCCAGTGCCCTCAATCCCCCACCCACATGGACTTTATAGGCTGGGCAAACAGCATGGCACGTTCACATGGGTAATCTTGCTTTTCATAGTCTTTCCAGAATCTCCCTGTGATGTGTGCTGTGAGCTCTGAACACCTTCAGGCAAATGAGGAGGCAGCAAGTCCCTCCCAGAGACCAGGCCTGGGATCTCTTGTATCTGGGAGGTAGGGAGGCTGGTACCCAGTCTCCTACGCCAGCAGGGTGGGACTCTCACACCACAGCTCCTGGATCCTTCTCTTGATAGTACCTTGACCTTGTCTACCTGAAAGCACCCGGGGGATAGCCTTTGCCACATCCCTCTTCCCATTCTTCTTCAGGGAGAATGGCTGTGGAGCTCTCCTCCAGAGAGGCATCTCCATCCAATGAAGGGCAGCTGCACTGGGAAAGGCTCGATCCCACCAAGGAAAATTTGGTACCAATCTTGCTGGGCTAATCCCCACCCCAGCAGAGTCCCAGCTCAGGGGAATGAGAAAGGGATTCACCATACGGTTTGCCATCCCAAAAGGGGGACATATAGGACAGAGACTGTTTGCATGCCTTCCCTTTGTGGCTAGGCAGCATGGTTGGTCTTCAGCAGAGGACCTAGAGGACGTGTCTGGAATCCTGACTGGTGTTTGTTCAGTTTACCTTTCTGACTCCAGGCCTGAATGAGAGGTGGGTGCTCTTTGAGTCACCGTGACTTACCAGGCAACTGAGTGTAGTCAGTGGATACCAGGCTAGCATGGAAAGCTGTGTGACCACGTGGAGTGTGATTAGCTGTGTGAAGGGACAGGGATAAGTGTGGCACCGGGGATGAAGTGACACTCTAAACATTGTCACACATGTCTATTATTATTGTTTATTTCTGGAATATGAAAGAAGATAGTAAGTACCCCATCTCCTGCAAAGCCTGCTCTGATGCCTGTAAATGACTCACACAGGGAGGGTGATGTTGGGGCAATGTGATGAACAAGCTGTGGGCTGGGACCAGTATAGTTAGTGCCGCTCCCATGGGAAGTGGCAGAGATAACCAGTTCTTCCAGGGACAGCATCTGTCACCCAGTCCAGGCTGTAACATGAACATGACAGTAGAGATCTCACTGAACACTCAGATGCTGGGCTGCAAAAGCCAGGTACATGCTTCATGGTACGTGCTAGCAGCAGGAAGAAAAACATTCCTGGGGACACACAATGAATAGAGGGCACTGTCTTGATTTGCTGTGTGATCTGGGAAAGTCACTAACCTCACTGAATCTCAGTTCCTCATTTGTAAGACAAGGATAATAGGGTTGGAGGAATAAGGGAGTCTACCCATGAAGGTGACTTAGTTCTGTAAACAGGCACAAGTCACTTGTTTCTCTACAGAAAGGCCAACCAGAAAGACAAAAGCTAGATTAATGACATAGTCACCCCATGAGCATAGGGATGCTAGGTGCCTCCTGGGCACAGGTGAGCCCTATTCAGATTCATACAGAGGCCAGTAGCAGGAGACCGAGCAAGTGACTACATCAGCTCAGATTGCAGGCCATCCTTCTGAGACTCCGCAAGGAGGTGCTGTGGCCTTACTGCCATACTAGTGACAGGAAGCCAGGTGATTCCTGATGATGAACCCAGAGGAAGCACTAAGGGGTAAGAGCCTGGACACTCCGCAGGTGTCTGGACTATGTGCCTTTGGCCAGTGAGACTACCCTATGACTTGCCTGGAGCAGCACAGCACCCTCAAACCCCAGAGCTCATGTGTTCAGGAGCCTGGCCCACATGGCTCTGTGCTAGGTTCAGGGGTGCTTCAGTCACTATGGTATTAACAGAATCCTGCTTGTCACCAGACAATGAGGGGCTTCCAAGTAAGCAAGGCTAAAGACCAAAGTCCTAGGAGATGTGAAACAGCTGGTGTTTTACACAAACTTCAGGGACAGAGCTGTCCAGCAATGTGGGTGTCAAAAAGCAAAGATACCACCCAGGGTTGAACACACAGCATCAGTCTGTCCTGCTGGGGCTTGGGAAGGAAGAGAAGCTGTGGAAGGCTTCAAAGGAGCACTCAGAGGAGTGGCCTGAGGAGAATGGTTGCCTGGGGACTAGACCTATCCATGAAGAATGGGAACATGCCTAGGCTAGAGGCCTCCAGGAGGCGGGCAATCACTTGGAAGGGTCCCTGGGACCAAGGGACAACTAACCAGAAGGAAGGTGGAAGGTTTGGAGGAGAGGGAGAGGGCCAGGGCTCACAGCAGCCTGAGCCCTTACAAAGAGTCCCCTGAACCAAGACTGTCTCGGACCCTAAGGCCACTAATGCCACCTGGACCCCAAGGGACACTTCTATCCGGACAGAGGAAAGCTGAAGAGGGCCTGCCATAGGCACAAATCTCACAGCCTAGATGACCCTCAGAGTAACAACCAGAGGCATAGTGTTATAATCCTGTCACTCTTAGTACTTGAGGATAGCCTGGGCTATAAAGTAAGACCCCATACTCTATCCCATCCCTCCCAAAAGAATTCCACAAAACACAATGTGAGAAAACTGACTCAAGGAAAAATAGCATAAAAAGTCAATAATTATGAAAGAAATTGTCCCCCTCCAAATACTCCAGCTGGGCCCCACATGCTTGGAGGGAAAATTTCTCTATTCCCAACCTCGGAAGAACAGACATTACAATATTTTAGAAATATTCCCATACTTGAAAGAAACAGTCCTGACCCTTCAGTCATTCAAAGTGGTATTTTGATAAGCATCAAGCCCAAATCATTTCCATAAATGCTAGAATCCTAACCCAGACAACAGCAGCCCAGAGCTAATGTACCTTTAAAGACTGTCACACTATGCTAAAGCAAGATTTACTTCAGAGTACAACAGCTTCCTAAGTGCAGAATCATCAAAGCAAAGTGATTCATCTCAATAAGCTAAACGAGAGGGAAAAACCACAATACTGTTTTAATACATTCTGACTTTTTAAAATATGAAATTCAAATTAGTGCCTGAATTCAAAGAAAGAAGCCTGAGCAAGGGGAAGGCCCACTCCTTCACCATAACCAGCTCTCCCAGTCACAGCTCTGCACTGGTCTTCACAAGGAAGTTCTAAAGCCAGGAGCCAGTGAGAGGGAGTGCAGCTGTCACTGCTGCCACTTGCTGCTCTGGAAGCTCTTCCCAAGACTGTGAAACAAGAAAAAGAGGAAGCATCAAGTTGTCAGAGACAAAACCATCTGTGTCTACAGAGGATGCTGTAGTCTACCAGGAAGCAGAAGCAAATCATTTTGGAAGTTACAGAAAACAACAAGCAAAGAGGTGGTCAGTTACAAAGTGAGTACTGAAACCCAATACTATGTGTGCATGCACTGAGTGTGTAGTGTACATGTGTGCATGCATGTGAGCACTGAGTGTGTAGTGTACATGTGTGCATGCACGTGAGCACTGAGTGTGTAGTATATGTGTGTGCATGCATATGTGAGCACTGAGTATGTAATGTAAATGTGTGCATGCATGTGAGCACTGAGTGTGTAGTATATGTGTGTGCATGCATATGTGAGCACTGAGTATGTAGTGTACATGTGTGCATGCATATGTGAGCACTGAGTGTGTAATGTAAATGTGTGCATGCATGTGAGCACTGAGTGTGTAGTGTAAATGTGTGCATGCATGTGTGCACTGAGTGTGTAGTGTATGTGTGTGCAATGTATTGTCTGAATGCATATTGTTCATATATGCATAGATGTGCTATAATGTGTATGGTGTGTATATAGTATGTATGTGTGCAAGTACAGGGTAGCATGAGTTGTGTGTACTATGTATTTTGTAGTATGTGGTGTGTATGTGCAGTGTGTGTCTGCATGCATGAAATCACCAGTTAAAACCTAACAGGCAAAGCAATATGTTAACAGCAAGACCCAGATAGGGACTTTTGATCCCTGTGGACTCACTCTTCTGGAAGGAAGGATCATGCACTTTAAAGGTGACATCCCTTCAGAATTAATTTGCAAATTCAATGGTTTTCAAACAAATCTGGAGAGTATTTTCCTTAGAACTTCAAGTTCTAACTGGGTTTTAAAACATGAGCTACAACAGCAAGACAGGAAATGAAAGACATGCTCTGGGGCTGGGAAGATGCTCTTGCTGCTTGTGCAAAGGACCCACATCAGGTATTGACAACCACTTGCAAGTCCAGCTCCTGAGGAATCTATCACCCTCTTCTAACTGCCATGGGTACTACTCTCATTTGCACATACCCACACACAGACACATACACATCATTTAAAAAAAAGTCTTTACAACAAAGGCATATGTTTATAATAAGTAAAGGTGTGGTTACCATTAGGCCGTGTGTCCAAGGCAACATGGCAGGGAAGGGACCACAGAACACAGTGTAAGCTGTGATGGTCATTTAGGGCTCCCTTTCAGATGCCCTGGTTAAAAAGAAAGTATGATGTCATAGCAACACTGATGAGCAATGCATTTTTATTCATGCCACACACAAAAAAGTTGTAGGTGAGTTTTGGAATTAAATATGAAGGGCTGGAGAGATGGCTCAACCATTATAGACTAGGCTCACAACCAAAAATAAAATTAAATGTGGAAAAAAACTACCAGGAGATAGGAAGGTTCTCTTACACACAGTAGCAAAAACACAAAACAGAAAAGAAAACCCAAACCAAAGAACAACATGCAAACTGGAAAAAGCAGCAATGAATGACCCTGGTTCACAAGGAGCTCCTGGTTCCTCAGGAGAGCCCAACCACAAGGACAGGTGTGGGGACCACTGGCCAAGTCAAGAAAGCACAGTCTTTTAGTTACCCAGGAAACATACTCACAGAAAGCCACACTCCCACCTACAGACAGACATATCTTTTAGACATTAACAGCCAGTTGTGAGGCCTTGAGGTGGGACCCCAAAGGGACTTCCTTTTGTGTCTGTGTGAGAAATGTAAATTAATGCTACTAGTATGCTGGGCAGTTGATCATTATTCACTACAGTGATTATACCCATTTCACTTACCCATTCACCTACAGGAATAGTCAAAGTACAGGTGTTGACTCCCCACAGACTTACAAACCCAGGTATAAGTTCTGGCTGTCCTCAAAGGTGACAGGTTTAGGAAATCACCACAGCAGTTCAGAAGTTACAATGTTCCTGCATGCAATTATGATTTAACATGGCACCTTTATGCTTGTTTACATTTCTCCTGACTGAAAATGGTGTTGTGTACCATCTGTGAATGCCTGGGTGCACAAGTTTTGAGAACGCATAATTTCTTATAATAGGGGTGTGTGTGTGTGTGTGTGTGTGTGTGTGTGTGTGTGTGTTTTATGGGAGTTAGCTAGTCAGCAATCAAACAGATGATTATCTACATATGTTTTTGCATTCATGACATATTTGACTTTTTCTTAACTTTTTATAGTCCTAAGGGCTGTGAATTTCATCTGCAGAGGTTTTCCAAACCCTCACAAATCTCAAAGAAAAAAGTTTGCCTATAGGTGGGTTGGTAAAGCTTGAAGCCCAAGCCAGTGTGATTCACAGATCCCTCTCAGAAGCAGGTGAGGACAAGCCTCCATGACAAGGACTGAGAAGCATGATGTGACCACAGACAGACAGTCATAGGAAGGATCAAGCTGTCCACACATGCAATATGGTGGGCACCACGATGTCAGGCTGGGCAACACACAAGGTGAAGTAGCATGGGATCCCAAGCCTGTCCATGGGGGAGGAGAACTACCAGAGTAGATGTGGGTGAACTTTTGGGGTAACAGATATATTCTATACCTTGCTTCTTGAGGTACATTGTCATATAACTTGGCATTCTTCAAAATCCACTGAGCTGTACTTATAAAAGTAATGGATTGTACTATGTGTAAAATTGGACCAGTAAATCAGATTTTAAAATAGCCAGAATGCACAATTACCTTTGCATATAAATGCCAAGCACACCCCCCCCCCAAAAAAAATCAAGGCAGTCTCTAAAACATTGTTTTTCTGAGCAAAGAGATTCTGAGTGGCATTTATTTTTCTTCCCACAATTTCATGTAGTTTTTTTCGGCTTTTGTTTTTAGTAGTGAACATGGGACTCTCATAATTCAGAAAGGAAATGGTTTGCATCTGGTTTTCATCTAACAAAGAGAAAAAAGAATACAAATCTATCTATAAACCATGTGTCTGGCAGAGCCTTATATTGCTTCTTTTGTTTTCTTTTATTTATTTATTTTTTAAGATCAATTTTTGTTACTTTTTAAGTGTGTTGGTATGTGGATATATGAGCACAGGCACCCAGAGAAGCCAGAGGCATCGGGTCTCCCTGTAGCTGAAGTTACAGGCAGCGGTAAGCTACAACATGTGGATGCTGGGAATGGAACCTAGGTCATCTGCTAGAGTAGTATGCACTCTTAACTGCTGAGCCTTCCCTATAGGTGCCGCTTTATCAGGCTCACCCAGGAAGTGAAGGCCAAGCTCAGGAGCACTGAGGGAGCCCATTAGGGCACCTGAGTCCCAGCTCCTACGAAGAGTCTGCTTCAAAGCAGTGAGCAGTGAGGGTGAGGGCAGCTTCCAGGAGGCCTACCTGGTCCAAAGCATCATTTGCATCTAGGAAAACAAACCCTGAAGAAACAAGGCCACATTCTAAAATTAGGAATGAGAACAGCATGCGAACAATGGACACTTGCCCAGATGCTTGGGCTCTGCCTGTCCACCTACCTGAAGGATGGTAGTCTCAGGTACTGAAGGTGTGTCCTTATCTGGAGGTGCTATTTTGGGAGGTGGGGCCTATTTGGAAGACGTTGGTCACTCACTGGAGGTGTGCCTTGGAATCCTTTCCATGCTTCCCTTCCTATCTTCCTCATTACTTCCTGGACACCATGAAGTGCTGTCTCACCCCAGGCCAGTGACAGAACCAGCCAACTACAGAACCCAGTAAATCCTTCTACCTTAAAAGTGTTTCTCTCAGGCATCTGTCACCTGGACCAAGCTCCTGATGCGCTGAAGATAAAGGTTGACGGCGGGAAGGGCTCTAGGTGCTGTCAGTGCAGGTTTTCCATGCCAGGAACCAGTGTCTCATAGCCTGGATTCATGATTTCTCCCAGTTCAGTGACTGGCTTTGTATTTTTCTTACAGCTGAAACTCACGTTTAAAATTCAGAATACCGACCACTTGGGGCTCTACCACACCAATTATGTATCCCACTTCCCTAAAGAGGATGACTGTCCTCATCCACTGCCATGGCAGGATGGAGCCTCCTGCCCCACTGCCCCTGGCTGAGCTGAGACTCTTGCCATGTCTCACAAGAGGATGCAGGAGCCACTGGCCATGCCTTTTGGGTTTTCATTATAAAAACAGCAACAGATAGGGGCTGCTAGGGCCCAGAAGAACAACTTACAACCAACCAATGGGTAATCTGTATGATACATAAAATGGGGTATGGTAAGCTGTGTGAGCTGGGGGGCCATTTGTTACTACAGCATACCTCAGCAAAGACTGACAGATAAATACATTTTAATATTCTGAACAATGGTACCCAGTGTATGTTATTATGGATGAAATAAAAGGCCACTGTATCTACTCTAAAATCACATCCCCACAGCACATACCGTTGAGAAACACTGCAACAGTCAGAGAGAGAGACAGAGAGACAGAGACAGAGAGGGGAGGGGGACAGAAAAAAAAAAAAAGAATCAGCTCTGAGATGAGGAGCCTCCAGAGCCATGAAGGCAAAATCCAGAAAGACCTGAACCTTACTCTAGAACCAGGGTGTCTACCATCAGTTACAGCTGGCCATGCCCTGTGTGCACTACTGCTTTAAAGTGTGCATAGGGACAGGCGGGGTGAATCTGTGGTCAAGGGCATTCACCTCCAAGCCTGAGGGCCTGAGTTTGATCCCCAGAACTCACATAGTAGAACTGATTCCCACAAGTTGTTCTCCTACCTCCAAAGGAGCTCCTGGTATGTGCACACTCCCTCAACACACACACACACACACACACACAAATTTTTTTTTTTTTAATGTTTGTGTCAGTTGTAAGAAAGATGTTAAATTGCTAAGTGTATAGGCAAAGTACTTTTAAGAATCAAGGAACATTGGGAGATTCAGAGAAATCAAAGAGGCCAGTTCCCTGAGCAGGTGGCTTCATTATGAAACCACCCAGCCATTAACTCTTGTTAAAGCAAAATCCAGTGGACTACCTTGTTGACCCCACCGCTAGTCTAGACGTTTGGCACAATGGGTTCCACTCCATGACCTAGAACTTTCAGTCTGGATGTATCATGCTCAATCATTAATGGTCCACTTGTTTGGCTCAGGTATATTACATTTGCATATGCAAATCATTCCTAAATATTCTGTATTATTAATGCTAGCACTAATTACATAATAATAGTTACCAATTTCCACACAGATCAAACTTACAGTTTTGTAGCTATTAGGGAAATTGTGCTTTGTAATTAAGATAACCTTCATTTCCAGATGCTAATTAACTATATAATAATTAGTCTCACTAATGCAAATGAAGGATTTTCATCTTTATTGATAAAGGAGTTACTTCTTATCGGTTAAGGAGCGGTCTCCCAAGAAATCTTGCCGAGAAATGCTTTTCCCTCTAAAGGTTAAAAGGTAAACCCATTTTTATCAGCCTCATTTGCAAATGCAAATGAGGCCTGATTAATCAAGTCGAAGATAAATGTGCTGGTCTTATATCAGGACAGCATGTATAGCTTACTGGGTTTCCCTCTACAAACACAGATAAACAGAAGTGCTGCTCAGCCACAAGACCTCTCCTGGTATTCCTCCCTTTGTTCCCCTCAGGCAACAGGAAGGACCAAGAAACAGTCACGACTTACATCCTGGCCATAGTGGGGATAGGGAGGGGAGAATTTTGTGAGTAAATACACAGGCAAAAAGGAAACCACGTTTGCTTGGATTATTAAGTTTTCTGTGCTGCAACAGAACACAACTGGCACCTCCCATCGTGACTAATGAGAGCTGCCTGGGCGAGAACAGAAGGGCTGACAGCCAGCGAGGCCTCGTTGGCAGGCCCCAGCCAGGGCCTCGCTGCATTCATCATCCGCTAAACCAATCCACCAATTCTGCACCACCATTTGTCATTAATTATGCTAATCAGCACACCATTACTCTCTGATGACACTGTAGCTGTTATTAGCTAGTTATGGCTTTTCAGAAGTACAACGATTGTGTATGCACGGGCTGTGCCTGCATTAGCCTACAGGGAAGAAATGTCCAATTATGAAAAGAAGAAATTTGCTACTATCTTTTTATAACAAACCAATTTAGTAATTAGAATTCTAAGTCTCTGAACTCACACATTTTTTTTCTCCTCTTTCACTTAAAAAATAACTGAAACCCCAAAAATGTTCCTTTCAATAATTCTCTGAAAGAAATGGGGAACAGAGGCTTTTAAAAGTGGGGTTTGGGAAGCCTCCTCCCTGTGTGTGCCCTGGTGACACCTGGTCTCACAAGTGTCCTCCCCTCATGCCTGTGGGTTAGCAGGACTGCTTTACTGTGTATATTTCAGCCATGCTGAACTAAAGATAGAAGCACATCCATGTGACCCTTTGCAGCATGCTCACAGTGGAGCGATGCTGCCCCACAAGGATGTCAGGCTGTGCCTGCCTCACCTGGCAGATGCTCCCACAACAAGGATGGTGACAGCCCCCTTTAGCCCCTTGTTCTTCTTGTTTTCAAATGACCTTGGAGATGAAAGGTTTGGTCAAGTTAGCACCTGCATGTTCCCCACATGGTTTGGGGGAACAAAGAGGCTGTCTCTGGACATCACTATGGACAGCAGTCACGGCACAGCAAGGGAAGGCTGTTTTCTAAAATGTCAGGCCTTGGTAAAAGGATCACACTGACCCCTGGTGTCAGTGGGGCTATGCTGTGGGCACTTGTCCAAAGCAGGTATCAATCCCAACTCTCTGAACTCGGGCTGGGAGTCTTTACCAGTAGTTTGAGAAGCTTCAGCTGGATTAAGAGCTCATTAATATCATCAGAGTAAATGGGCCTATTAAAACATCTTTAAGCAGTATCTGAACATAAATCTCCCTAAACTATATTTAATGACTGTACTTAAGATACATTATATGCAAGTCTTAATGAGACATTAGATAGCATTTTGAAGATTAAAATTAGAGAACCCATATAAAGCCTGTCCACTTAATGTAGCCGTAAGCTATCCCGATGAACGCATTACTACCAAATTATACTGCATTAGAACAAATATTTTTAATCATGTCTGATTTATGCATTCCTTTTTTTGCATAACTTTCATTTTAAAAAATCCACTTGTAGTTTACAAAAGAGTATATGTGAAAGATCTTAAGTTCTGAAAGTACATGAAAGAAGATGGAAACAGAATCTGGGTACTGTAGGATGCAGCTGCTCGAGGTTCCAAATTACATTTCTTCCTGTGCTTTTATGGGTTGTAACCACACAGATTTCCTTCAGATTAGAATGAAAATAGAATTCCACCGAACATACTCTAAAAACTGGAGTCAGCAAAATAAACATGTATCACCAGCGCACCCAGGCACTGTCCCCTACTGCTACTCTCTGACTGTGCCCAGGGCTCCACCCTGCAGGTCCAGAGAACCTGCAGGTCACAACCCTCTATTTGCCTTTGGTTCACCAGAGACTGTGGAGGTGTCAGTGAAGTCCCATCTCCATGCTAGGGTCCTGTTTGCCTCAGGGGTCTCTTTTGAAGACAAGTCAAACTTCAGATGATCTCTACTGTATTTAAAATACTACATAGCTTAATGAGATTTCCTCTTTTTCCAAATTCTGGGATGAAGGGATTCCAGGACCTCAGGCATGCTAGGCAAGTGCTCTGCTACTGAACCACACCCAAACCTAGCCCCAAACAAACAGGGAATATTAATGCAAGAGAAAACCGGCATGACCTTTGAATCAAGGCAGTGACTTGGGGTGGGGGCCCCCTAGGCTGAGTCTGTGAGGTGTCTCAGATCTTGCTGGCAGCAAACCTGAAGAAGGAGATGCTTTGGGACCTGGCCAGGACTGGCTGTCAAGGATGTCACTGGGAGCAAGGATGACTCAGACTCAGACTTGATACAAGCTCAGATGCCTGGCAATAAACTGACACCCTGGAAGATGTGAGAACTAAATCGTTCCTGATGTTTTTCTTCTTCTTGATGCCCTGTACCAAAGTGTGACCACCTTTTATGCAAGCTATTCAATTATGGAAGGCTTCTGGGATTATGCAAATCAAGACAAGTCAAACCTTGACATTTCCTTTAATAGAATGAGATTATGCAGGTCCCCCCCAAAAGAAGAAAGTAACACAATTCAAATACAGCAGTCATTAAAAGAAGACTCCTCCCCCTGCATGAAACTGGAAAGCAGCAAGCCCATTCCCTCTCTCTCTAGATAGCCTCTACCAAAAAGGAACTATTCCATAACACAATTTTGCGTTTTTTAATGGCACAAACGAGAGCATTCTTCATAAATAACAGCTACACTCCGTGTACAGGAGCTCCTTTTTATTAGGGACACAGTGATGAACAATGAGCAATGTGTTCTATTATTCTTTGTCAAATCACAAAACGCTACATTAGAATAACTGTGCTGGTCAATGTAATATAGTAGATTAAATTCAACTTCTGTGGAAAAACCACTGTAAAACAGCATGATAAGAAGGCCATAAAAAATTTAATTTTACTCCAAACTCCATCACAAAAAAAAAAAAAAAAAACGGTGTGAAAAGTAATTTTGCATAATCAGTACACGCCATCTGGAACAATTAACCGATTTCTATAGAAGTATGAGGATCAGTCATATCTGCTTATTAAAGATCAGAAATTATACAAGTAATAAATCCTTGAAAAAACTAAGCGTACTCCCGCCTGTCAACGCTATTTTAACTTCAAATACCGAAGAATGCCTGATAAGGCTGAAAAGAAGAGATTAATATATGCAAATTACATCCAGCATTTAAAATCCCCACAACTGTCTCTGGTTTTCTGTCCCTTATTGCTGCCTTTATGTTTTATTCATACACCAACTCACCTGTCACTTCATAAGCTATAATATTATGGGGGTATTATTAAACAGCATAAAGCCGTGCTTTAATTGGAAAGCTTCATTGCATTTTCCAATTATTTGGAGTAAATTAAAAGCAGATGCACATAGTTTAATAAAGAGTCTAATATCAGTTCCGGGAAATCAAAATTCATTGTCATTACTATGCCGTGATAGTTTTGCAAACTGTACTCAATTTCAGAGGTTTTCAAAAGAAAATCTGTCTATGCAATCTGTTAATTGTCATTCGGTTAATAACTGTTTAAATATCCAAACTACACAGCAGCTTCCTATTAAAAAAATTAACTATAGGCTTCCTGCAAGCAAACAAACAGAGCTAGTGCTCCTGGGCTGGGCTGGACTCTGCAGCCTTGGAGGCACCTTAAAACAATGGGTGGGCTGGGCTGAGACACCAGCACACCACAGCAGCCAGAGCTGGAGGACAAAGAGCAGCAGTTTTGTATTTCTCACAACACAGGGGTTACAGTCCTGCAGATGGCTCTCTCTGGAAAAGGACAGAAGCAGTTATAAATTGTGCTTTCACAGGTCTGTGCTGCTCAGCAAAAAATGAGCTTCCAAAGTTTTACTTGGTACACCCAAAATAAATCCTTTTAATGAGTGAATTAACTGATCCAGGACACAAACATGGGGGGGGGGGAAATCAAAGAAAGCAAATGTGAGCAATTTGTTCTTTAAAAATGGACCTCTTCCTGTAAGCGGCCTGAGGTGACCTGTGAAGATGGTTTGCTACTCTCTCGACCTAGAAAACCCCACGAAATCATGCAAGTCAAGAGGATCGAATCTTTGGGTTCACTTTAAGAACACCTGTGAAACTGCCCAGGCCATCAAGGGCATGCATATCCAAAAAGCCACCAAATACCTGAAAGATGTCACTTTGAGGAAGCAATGGGTGCCATTCCGGCGGTAAAATGGTGAAGTAGGCAGGTGCGCCCAGGCCAAACAGTGGGGCTGGACACAGGGTCGGTGGCCAAAAAAGAGTGCTGAATTTTTGCTGCACATGCTTAAAAATACAGAGAGTAATGCTGAGCTTAAGGGTGCAGACATAGATTCTTTGGTCATTGAACACATCCAGGTGAAGAAAAGCAGCTACAATGCGCAGACAAACTCACAGAGCTCAGATTAACCCGTACATGAGCTCTCCCTGCCACATCGAGATGATCCTCATGGAAAAGGAGCAGATTGTTCCAAAGCCAGAAGAGGAGGTTGCACAGAAGAAAAAGATATCCCAGAAGAAACTGAAGAAACAAAAACTTATGGCACAGGAATAAACTCAGCATAAAATAAATGCAGATAAAGTGAAAAAAAAAAAAAAAGGACCCCAAAGGGCCATTCCTCGACTAGTTCACAGCCCTTAAGTGGAGTGATCTGGGGGCTCTTTGGCATCAGCCAGCCACAGTCCCTACAAGTGGACTGGATGGCCAGGTGAAGAGTTGTGTACAAAACTGCTCTGAGTGACTCTCAAGGACCAGTCTTAAAGGTTAGCCCTGGTGAGGAATCCAGCAGGTGGATGGAGCCCAAAGCTACAAGTTGCAAACACACAAATACATGTAGTGAACGCGTTTACAAATGGAGAGTCAAGAGGTGCGCACCAACTGGTGCGAGTAACCTTTTCCTTTTCGTACTAAGTGACAGACTTTCTCAAATCCTAGGTGTGTAAATTGTAATAGGACCAGCAGTAATTGACTTTTAAACTCTACCTACCACCAGGGCTACAATTAAGAACTGCTGCTCAGCAAAGTTCATAACTTGTAGGCTCTTTTCCCCAATCCAATTAAAACCCAAGTCTTCTGAGAAAGTAAGAGTGTAGGATTTACATCACAGCTCTTGTTTCAAAGGGCAGAGTGGCCAACATCCAATCTGGTAAGGCCAGTCCCCTCCAGGCCAGAAAGAACACAAGAGCTTTCCACCCAATAGCTGAAAACCGTGTTCAGAGATGAAGATAAAAGCAATTCTTGTGCGGTGATCCAAAAAATAGCATCTCTTCCCCCCCAAAATTACTTGTTTTAATAAAGTAGACACACTGTGCCAACTCAACCATTTAATTATCTGCAAAAATGATGAATCAAAACAATAGTTTGCAACAATAAATGACTAACCTCTGATTAAAATGTCTGTCCTCATTAAATCAAAACAAAAGGTACAATATCTTTTTTAAAAAAGTAGCCTGAAGAAATGAGCCATCTCAGCCTCTCTGCCTTGCCTGTAATAGTGATCATGACCTTCTGCCTGGCCATTGGAGGAAGTTGTTGCATATCTTCCCTCAAACTAAAATAACACAGGCAAGGATGGCCTGTATTGGTATTGTGCCCTTAAGAGGACTGTGACATAACTGGCTTGGGTCCAGTGTGGTTCTGTGGCAAGGACAGGGACCTTTTATAATCATTGATATTATTTTGCTAAATGATCTAGGGAGGGGCGTAGTTGGGAAGGAAGGAACTTAAAGACTGGGCTCATATAACATTCTCTCAGGTAAGCCAAGCAGGACCAGAAGGAGGGTGGGTTTGCCCTGCAGGACACTAGACCGCCCCTACCTCACAGCTGCCTTAGCAGCCTGGGGAGGTTGCATAGCATGCCAAGTGACAGCAGGACTTCTGGGCCAGGTAAAGGTTCATATGACAGATACCATTTCTAGAGTGTCCTTTGTGGATGTTATTTTTAATCTGCTAAAGCTAGAAGAGAAAAATGTGATTCAAACCTCCAAATGAGAAAATGGAAACGATGTTACACAATCTGTCTCTATTCATACAACCAGACAGGACAGCATCAAGGCAGGAATGGCTCCAAGACCAGTTCCTCTCGGAATAAGATCATGGATATTGAGTACCTCCTGTATGCCTGGTTTGGGGCTGGGTACTCAACATGCTGGGAAATGAGATATCTTTGTTTCACTCTGCTAGATGAACCCTGAACTTTGGCTGTGAAGACCTCTCTCTCTCTCTCTCTCTCTCTCTCTCTCTCTCTCTCTCTCTCTCTCTCTCTCTCTCTCTCTGTGTGTGTGTGTAGAGGCTGTCCATCTCAGTTTTTTCAGCCAGTCTCTCACTGGCCTGGCACTCTCCACTAGGCTAGGCTGCTGGCCAGTGAGCTCCAGGGGGTCCTGTCTCTGTCCTCCCTCAAACTGCCCCCACTCCCATATTTTTTTTCCCCTGTGGCTGCTGGGGTTTGGTCTCAGGTCCTCACACAAATTCTACTGACTGAACCATCTTCCCAGCTCTGAATGACCCTGAACAAGTACATTAGCCAAAGTCTGGGCTCCTTCCTTAGACCTGGGCAATAAAGCACAAGGCCAAAGTTCTGCAAGAACCAAAAACACCAAGAAGCTCACTGGCCTAAGAGGATGACTCCCTGAGCCTACAAAGGTGCTAATATCTTTGGCAGAAATAGCATGTGTTGGGGACCAGGAGACTCTCAAGACAAAGGACCTTCTCTAAGGACAGACTTCTGCTGGCACTGGATGTATTTCAAGTAAACACACAAGGGAACAAACATAAAAGCCCAGTGTGTTTATTGCCTCTAGGTAGTGAGCAATTAAGGATGCCTACGGGTGTCACCAGAAGCGATGTGTAGGGCCAACAAGGCAAGCTTTACTCTCTCATTCAAGATTATGGATGTTGCCTTGCCAGTGGATCAAGAGATTGCTCATGCTGTAAAGCATGCCAGGCGTGAGAAAGTAGTCAACAACAAAGGCTCTCACCTTGGAGGCGACTTCAGCATCATTCACCATCTCAAAGACGGTGCTAAGACAAATCTGAGTGTGAAGAGCCTCATTCTCTGTGACATGTGATAAATAATTCCATCCCAACACCAGGCTGGAGCACGGAAGGTGCTTTATTTATTTGTTTGTTTGTTTGCTTTAAATTACTAACAAAAGGGCTTAGGATCATCATTGACTATAACCAAAGGAAGGAGCAAGCAGTGGGAATGCAGCAGAGGCATGAAGGAAAGAGGAGACGGGGTGGGGGCTGGGGTAGACTCAGGTGCTCTGGCGGCAGCTTTGCTTATCGGAAGTGGGCTGGGCTTTCTTCTGCGCAGCTGTCAGAAGTTACATGCATTTGTCCCCAGAGAAGGGAGGACCCTGGTGTGAGACACCAGGCAGCTTCTAGCTTATTACCCACACCCATGCAGCTGGTCCTGAGGATGCCTGTGCCATTGCCTGGTAAATCTTAAGACATCAGCCTGAGCCTCACAGCCGGCCAGGCCAGGCCAGGTGGGTGCAGAAAGAGGGCTGGGTGTGTGAGGTGGAGGGGAAATGGGCTGGTGGA
Organism: Phodopus roborovskii; assembly: GCF_943737965.1. Lineage (NCBI taxonomy): Eukaryota > Metazoa > Chordata > Mammalia > Rodentia > Cricetidae > Phodopus > Phodopus roborovskii. Next base: position 74,686,715 of record NW_026126418.1, read on the forward strand.
TCATGGGTCATAGGCAGGGATTCTCCAGAGGTGGCTAGAGCATAGCATCTACAGCTGTCCTCTATTCCTGGCTCTGACACTTCCCTGAAGGGTGGCCCTGGGAAGGCCTGACCTAGAGACTGAGGCTTTGAGGAAGGAGAGTGGCCACTGGTTCAGATGGGAACCCTGCTGGTGGACAGACATAGCAACTCATGGAACAGGTTCATGGTGGGCTTGGGATCACCCACCATCACTTGAAGGTTCACAGACCCAAAAGGGGGCACTGATGCCCAGAGATCTCTAGACAAAGACTTACACAGCACAGCCAGTATAGCCCCACCTACTGATAAAGAGTTGTTGAGGGTGCCTCCTATTCCCCTTACCTGTCCTGGAAAGGGCCTGTGAATGGCTGGGAGGGGCTTAGAGGGTTGTGGTAGTAACAACACTCCTGTGGAGTCTTTGCCTACTGTGTATGGCTCTAATCCTCACCAAAACCCACCCATATCCCCCTTCACATAGGGACACAAAGACAGAAGAACTCACTCCTTGCCCAAGGTCACTTCAAACCAAGTGGGCCCAAGCCCCCCAATCATGGATGACATCATTCCTGATGCCCTTGGGACTTAGAGATCCTTATCAAGCTCATGTTCAAGGCTTTCTCTCCAATGAGATCCTAGAGGATGGGGCCACTGGTGATTAAAAACAGCACAGAGGCCTGATACCAGCATGAATCATTCCGAGCTTGTACACTTTCAAATTTCAGTTTGACAAAGGGAAAGAAACACAGCAATCTGTACTGAACAAGAGCCATGGCCTCAGGGCCTGATGTCCAAACCTGGATTCTAAGCTCAGCCCTGGGCACAACTCTGGGTTAGTCCATCTCTGCAAGCTCCTTTACCACCTAGAAAGGGTTGCCTTGGGAAGGACACTTTAAATCAGTGACACGATACACAAAAAGGGGCACACGGGTGTCCAGCACACACTAAGTCCTGGGGAGGGGTGGGTGCTATTCAATACATTATTTCAATTAACTCAAACCATTTCAATAAAGTAAAACCGACTTTAGCTCCCTAACAGGATCTAAATGAACAAAGATACCTTGGTCATACCCTTTCTCCGTCTCAGCCGATGGATTATTACCGAGAGACATTGATGAAGAATGGAAGACAAAATTGATACACAACCCTTTCCAGACAGCAGCGTCCAGAGCAAACCCTGGCAGAAGTGTCAAGAGCAGATGAGGAGCTGGGATGAAGTGCACACCCTTGGTTACTAGTTATGTTTTGGGCCATGTCTGCAATGTCCTCTGCTGGGAAGGGGATTATGAGGGGACTACCAGACTAAGAAGGCAAACACCTTGGGAGAAAGGAGCACCCAGACTAGCCTTTCCCTGTCAGGGTGGTGTCTGGACAGATTGCCTATGATGTCTAAGGCCTGGAGATACATAGCAGCAGGAGTATCTTGGACCCCCCTGAGCCACACCTGTCTCAGACAACTGCAGCTAATTTTGCCAAACTGACCTGGGAAATGGGCTTCCATTCAGACCTGGTGCTCCTCAGACCCCTGGAGAGGAACTCAGGCCTGAGGTTGATCTGCGAGTCCCTGCCAAGATCCACTCAAGACCCCTTATCTGCCTCACCTACGGATTTAAGGCACTGCTGCCCACGTTCCACCAGGCTTTCAAACCAAACACAGACTGTGGGTGCAGTGGGAAGCAGTCACCTTCTTAAGAGCTCTGAGTACCTGTCACCTCATAATGTTTTTATTTTCCACAATGACGAAAGTGGAATGCGCCTTGGTGTTCCCCCACCTGCAGAGTGCAGGAGTGCACACAAAGGCCTCAGCAGCCATCAGCCACCATCAAGCATTTTTCTTGCAGACACCAAAGGCGCATTTTATAGACGCCGGCAGGCTCTGCCCGCCTGGCACTTCCCTCCTTCCTGCCTCTGAGCCGTCACCCTGTCGCCTCCCCAGAAGGGCCTGTGGGCTGTCTGCCACGGAAAACAGCCCACTTCTAAGTGATGATGCGCGTCAGCATCCTGGCTTCCAGAGGTTCTAGCTGAACTGTGGCAGAGCCTTTACTGCCTGTTTTTCTGGACTGACGGGGGGGGGGGGGACATATTTTCTCTAACATTCAGAATAGACCATTTCAATCAGACTCTGTAAGTGAGAACCAGACCACAGTGAAAGCCATGCTGGGCACATGCCAGTGTGTCCCAAGTCATCACTCCCCACAAATATTTGGGCCCCTCCACAAATCACACCCTGCAGAGAGAATGAATATGGAAAGCACCCATATTCCTACACAGCTTCCTGCCTTGCAAAACACTTTTACCAAGCCCTGAATCCTCCCAGCACTGCAGGATGGGACTGGACAATTCTTTTATTTCCCAGGTGTGAGAGTAACTAGAGCATTGTGTCACCTGTCTGAGCTAGCATAATTCAAGGCTCCAGGGGACAATATTCATGTATGTTGTTCAGTGTACAACCTGGGAGGTTGCTCCCAGCAGCTCTCTCTCTGAAAGCTGGGGTAGCATCATCAAGATTCTGAACATGTGTCCTGTCAGTGAGACAGTGGTCTTGCAGGACACAGCTATGTGCAATGTGTCAGGTTTCAGATCAGTCCAGGCAGGTGAGGTCTGCAGGGTGCAGTCATTAACGGCCTGGGGACATGGGGTGACATGCAAGTTTAACCTGAGAGAAATGAAGGGTCCAAGCTGTGCTTAGGGGAAGCATTTTCCACCCGGGCAGCTGGAAATGAGGGTTAGAAAAGGCTTGGTCAAACAGGAGAGCTGTGGGGGACCTCAGCATGTCCAGGTACCTGCCTGAGCTGGGCCACAAGTCTCTCGAATTGTGGATTCAGAAAATGGGAAGGGGACGCTCCCACACTCAGGGCTGACGTTTCACAGGGCATTGGCCAGCCATGGGCAGGGGTGTCAGGCTCAGTTCTCTGTGGAGTCCTGCGGAGGCACTAGCAGCCACAAAGCTCCAGAAGGCTTGAGCTCTGAGTGCCCTGTGAACGTGCTCTGTGCAGTGTTCATTAACTCCTGTGACATGGCGACCATGGCGAATGTACAAAAGCACATCCAATTAGCCAGGCCTCTGTGAGTATTTGCACTCTTAAATCTTTTTGCATTTCGAAAGGGTTAAAGCTTATTATTAGCATATAATTTACAGTCCTTTCTCCCAGGGAAGGAATAATGCACAGTAAATGCCACATTCATTTTAATAATACATGTTACAGTCTGTGCCCACATCTGCACAAAGGTAAAGGAGACAGATTTTTTTGACATGTCCCACTCTGCCATCTAAACACAGGCTTTTTGTTTCTTAAGTGACGGAAGGTTTAATCAAGAAAGCAGGCAATTCATCAATCGAAACAAGGCAGTGTGCGTGCGTCTGACAGCACACACATGGTTGTGTACAGAGCGAGCCTGGCCACCTGTCAAGCACCCCTTTACATCAGGATGTACAAATACGCTGGGCGATCAATTCCCCATCCGCTTCTGTTCAGCTCTTCTTTTCCATACTGTATTTTTCTTTAGACTCAGTTTCATTGTCAGTCAGGGCAGGGGCAGATGGGTAGACAAGGTGAGCCATGGCCAACATGGGTGACAAAAATTCCTCCCACCTCTACCGCCACCTACTTCCCTCTTGATCTGAGCACTGCTATAAAGCTACACTTGACTGCGTTCAGGAACTTTCCCCACATACTGCACTCTGTGGCTGGGTCAAATTGCCGCTCCCTGCTGCGACCTTCACTGCAAGCCCTTTCTAACTCATCCCAATGAGCATCCCAATAGAGGATAAAGGGAAGCGGGGATAGGAAATGCAACATCACACAGGCCAGGAGAGCATGTCCACCAGAGACAAAGGCCACAGGGACACCAGGAACACAGAGGCAGCACCCTATGGGGTCCCACAAACAGACAGACCACCTTTCCCTTGGTGGTCATCATTAGAGATCTACTCAACCCATGCATGAACTAAAAGGAGACCCACAGCATACGCACAAGTGAAACCATTGCAATCTTGTTATCCTGGCCCTTAATTAACCCTTTGCACCAGTGGCCAAGCTCAGCACACCACACAGGAGATCAGGGCTTCCCTGCTAGCTGAACCTCAGGTCTCTTCTTCCAACCCTGCCAAACTTCACTTAAGGCACGTGACTTACTTTCAATGTTTTGTTTGGGCAATATGGTCTCAGGCTAAAGCTCAGGTTGGCTCAGAGTGTAGCCTCCTAAGTGCTAGAATTACAGGTAAGAGCAATCACATCCAGTTTATTTTTTTACTTTCCCCACTGAGGGGGATGGGGGGGAGGACTAATCACTCCAAATGAAAGGACCTGTGTTTGGGATGGAGCGTTCTGCTTGTGTGGCTGTAGAGGTTTTAAACAAGCAATCCAAGACACAGACTCTTTGCCATAGAACACCCTACCCCCCAAGACACACAGACTCTTCACAGCAAGATGAAGAGCTGCTGGCAGAAATTTTATCCCATTGGATGAATGTATAAATCACAAGTTTCATAATACTGATAATTAAATGTCCATCTTCCAATTTAAATGAGAACTGGATTAAAACTGCATGGAGAAGGGCCGATCCTCAGAAATCATTAATTATTTTTAATTGCTTCGTGCCTTCACAGCCCACGTCAGAGTTCCACAGCTCATCCATAGATCTGTGTTTCAGATAAAATTTTCCTCCTTTCTGCCCTGATGAGGACTTTGCCCCGAGCACCTTCAACCCTCCTTGGTATCAAACATCTTGAAAGGAAGCCGGTTTTTTAAGAGAGTAGCTATGGCGGCTAGGAAGATGGCTTTTCTAACAATCAAAGAGAAGACTAGGGGTTGGTGGGTGCCCCCACAGCGAGCCAGGGCAGGTCTGGGTGTGGCTTTCGCTTTTGTGTGTGGTCAGTGATGCCGATGGGCCCGTGAAGCTGTTGGTGGACAAGGATGAGTCCCCACCTCCACTCAGCACTGTGGTGCCTCTTCAGGGTCTGCATGTAGGGAAGCTTGGGTTTCCTCACTTGCTTAATTTTACTACCATAATCTCTAGTGTTACCTTTTCTTTAAAAAAAAAATATGTTTTTTGGTGTTTAAAAGGCAACCGGAAGGAGGAAAAATATTTTAAAGACACAATTTTGCAAAGCTTGTAACTGCAGCCAACAAAGGCTTGAGCAACCCTGCTTTCTCTGCTGTTTCAGGGTCCTGTTTGTTAAGCACATCTGCCACAAAACTGAAGGAACACCCTGGGATAGGAAAGTGACACCCAACACCCTGTGGCTAAGTCCCCCCTCATGTGAGTCCTCTGCTACAGCCACATCTGTCCTGGTAGATGCCTGGCATAATATTCCACTGCTATGGGCAGGAGGCTGGGAGGAGAATCCAGTGCCCTCACCTACATCTTACAAAGTCTCAAGTGGTGTGGGTCATTTCAGCTGAGGATGGGCACTTTTTCCCAGGGTGGCATGGGCTGTTCTCATCAAACACCATTATTGGCACAGAAAGTTGAGGGTGTGCTATGACTAGGACTATACCCCCATGTAAATAGTTATAATTCCCTTGCCTGTACACAAAGTTGCCTGATGGACCTGCTGCTTTCAATATGTATCTGTGGGACTATTACCCATCTGGGGTATCTTGCAGGCAGAGCAGAACTGAAGCAACAAGCCTGGCTGCAGCCAGATGTGCACATGTAGAGCCACTCGTCACTTGTTTGGCTTCCAGGGGAGCATCCCTGGTGTTGTCCCTGACTTGTGGCGCTCTGGGAAGAAGGGTTATTCTCTGTGATCAGGCAAAAAAGATACCTTTACCTCCCCAAGCAAGCGGTGCTCTTTATCTTAGTGACCAGAGACTCAGAGCCAATCCCAGAACCCACTGCCACACAGCCAGACAGCTGCACCCAACATCCTATCCTACCCCACACACTATCATTTTCTCACATCTATGTTGATTCTGTTGTATGCATTTTGGGCTCTACCTAACAACTCTCACCAGCTGAGCATTGAGAATCCAAACACACTTCCCCAAAACCACAGTTTTCCAAAAGTCTCATCAGAAACCCCCTTCCAGTGAAAATATACATCCTAAACTCTTTGTATGACTGTAGAGGATCTGAGTTTTATCCAAAGAACACTTGGAGTCCAAAAACAATCTTCTTTATCAGAAAGGGACTCCTGAGGTTAACCTTGGAGCCACTGAGGCAGTGTACAACCTATGCAGAGCTGGCCCACCTTTGAGAAGCTCACCCCCATGCTCTGGGCCCTTATTCTCTCAGAGCTGCCTCTCTGGCTAAATAAACTCCAACCCTGCTTCATGTTGGCTCATCCTGAAATCCCTTTTACTTTCAAAGGCAGCTGTGTCCTGTTTTACCTGAGTCTAGCTTCCTAGAAAAACCTAGGAACTTCAGGCAACAGAGCTACTGCTCACAGGGACAAATAGCCAAAATAGAAGACTTTTAGTTAATAAGAGATGCTGGGCTGGAGAGATGGCTCAGTGGCTATGAGCCCCGGCTGCTCTTTCAGAGGACCTGGTTTCAGTTCCCAGCACCCACACTGTGGCTCAGAACCATCTGCAACTCTAGTTCCAGGGGGTCTGGTGCCCTCTTCTGGCCTCTGAGAGCATCAGGCAGCACAAAGTGTGTGTACAAACCTGCATTCAAAACATTCATAGACATAAAATAAAAATAAATAAATCTTTTTAAAAGTAGCTTAAAATAAGATATGCTCAAAAAGAAAAATATTGGTCAGGGAAAGTCTACAGGGCTGGTTGTGGAAGGGTCTAGTCAAATCCACTTGTGGTGCTGAGGCCAAGAGGAGCCTCCAGGGGGCGCAGATCTCAAAGGTGCAGGCAGATGATGGTTATATGTCTATGGCGCTCACTCAAGAAAGGACTGCATGAGAGGGGACATTAGAGAGGCACAGACAATTGCTTGCCCAAAGTAAGTAGAAAACACTTTACACATGTTGGTGTGGCTCTTTCTAGAACTCACATTTTAAAAATGAGATCTCATTGAACATTCAACTATTTTTTTTTCTTACTTGGCAACATTCTGTGTACTTTATTTATGGCTAGCTAAAAAGCCAGGCCACTGGCAGACAGTTTGTAGGACATTCCTGTCCTGGACATGGAGTGGGTGGCAGATTGTGTGACTGCAGACTGAAGGGTTCTCACACTGTGTTTCTGGGCAGAGCAGATGCTGGTTCAGTATCTCTCTCTCTTCCTGCCTGGCAGCACCCTGGATGGTCTGCTGCTGCCATCCAAGCTCTGAGCTAAGGTGTTCTATGTAGGCATCTGGGTGGAACGAGACTGTCTTGGCTCAGGGAAGAGGGATCCACACCACTAGATGCCATTGAACAAAATACTGGAGAGCAAATATGCTCACACCTACCCAACAGGGCTGCTTTTTACATTTCTAGTTACACGGTTCTAATATTCCTTATCTCAGGAGGCCACAAGCTAAACAAATGGCTATCAATATCTTCAGGAACCACAGAGAGCATGCCAGAAGTTTGTATCAAGGGCTGAGCACTGGAAGAATGAGGTGACCTGCTTGGTGGCTGGGAGGAGATAGTTGGATGACCCACGTCATGATTTGCAGAACTCCTACTTGGGGGGGGTCAGCACTGGGCTAGGCTAGTTGGGGCACATGTCACCTTACTGTTTTTAGATTAAACATCTGGAAACCCTTACTTTATGCCAAACTGAAATGTATGTCACTTGGTACCAGACAGTGTCTATGTGGAGGGTCTCTGTGCCCTTGAATCAAATAAGACAGAGGCAGGCAGGCAGCCAGTATGAAAGGATAGAAGGGGGAGGATGAACTCCCCAGATCCCTGGCCAGTTATCATGGTGAGCCTGCAGCCCTTGTGGAGACGCCAGGGCCCCACTTTTGATGCCACGTAAAAGCCTGCTCCTGGCAGAGCTATTTGGTACCTACAACTGCTAGGGAGAAGAGCTGCTTGTGGCCTGGGCTGGAGCCTTACTACCTCTGAAGATAAAATCCCATAGATTGTCATTCACATAATGGGACAGGAAGTTTCTGACCAGCTTCCCCTGTGTCCTGAGGCTGTTACCTTGCTATTGCTAAACCAGCAGCTGAAATGAGCCCAGTCAACACTTCATCAAAGCTGTGTTGAGAAAGCAGCAGTCCAGAGGCAGAGGTAACATTCCTACCACACCACAGCATGTGCCCTGTGGGCCATTTGCTGAGGAAGCATCGACAGCTGGGAAAGCCATCAGAGCTCACAGGAATGGCGGGCGCAGCCCAGTGTCAAAGCTGTGAGATTTGCAAGCTGCAGAAAAGATGTGTGTGAGGGCACCGTCCTTGCAGGGTCTGAGGGGAAAGGACCTGGATTTTACAGTCCTGTGACAAAGCGCTCTGCCACTGAGCATGTGGGAAATAGTCAGCTTTTCTACAAAACAGGCCATCTTTCCACACTTGTTAAGTTCTCCGATGGCCTTTGAAATAGCCATGATACAGAAGCAATGTTCCCCAGGGACACTTCTCTAGACACACACTCACCCTCCCGTCCTGGACCCTGGAGCGCAGCCAGGGCCTAGACTTGGGGCTCCCCACCCCCAGCAGGAGTGTTGCCTAGAAATGGAAGAACCTGCCTTTGCTTCCAGTTCCAAACCTATTAGGCAGTGATCATAACGAGAGAAACAAACACTGACAAGGATCACACCACTGTTGAAGTTCGTCTATTCAGTAACCCGAAGTTGCAATTTTTAGAAAAAAGAGAGAGGAGAGAGGGAGGGAGTGAGATTACCTTTTAAATAACCGATTCATTATGGGACATGAATGAATGTCATGTTCCTGTGTTCAAAATGTCACTCAGCATTAAGGATGTGTGCTGGTAAGTGGCAATGATTTACCACATTCCCCTGACAGACAAACACCGCTGTCCAGGGCCCCAGCGATGGGAGGTGTCTGTGGGTTTCCTGGGTTCTTAGCGGGTCACCCGTATGGCCTCACAGCTCATGAATCTCAGTTATGCAGCAGGCCGCCCTATTTCCCCTCCTTGGTGAAGGTGATGGGGAAACTAGGGCTGGTGAAGTTCCTGCCACAGTAACACTATCCATTTCCAGGCCGAGTTCAGAAACCACAGACACAGACTCTGGGCCAGTGAGGGGGAAGAGGGTGTGTCCCCACTGGACACATGCTAGCTGTGACAAACATGAGGTGAGGACAGGCAGGAACGTGGCAGCTCAGCACTACCGTGTGGGGGTGGGGGGCTGCCTGGACTGGCAGGTGAATGATGTGGTGAGTTACCCCAAACCTTCCCTCAGCCTGAGAAACCCACAGTGCTCCTCATTAGCTTCCAAACATGCATTTGGCCTTTCTCTAAGTTAACACAGAGGAAAGGGAAGGCCATGTTCTGCAGGGAAGGCCTCTGGGGGCAGAGGGTGGGGTGGGGGTGCGGTGAGAAGTGGGAGCATGGAGGTGTCCACAGGCAGAGTTTTGCACTGGCTTGTTACAGTGGCGGTGGCCCACATACCTGAAATGGCATACAGATTGGAGAGCTGGTACTCATAGTCGGCACTGGTGTTGTTTCTGCCTCGGAAGGTAGCTGGCAGTGTTAGTGAGATGTGCCTGAGAGAGACAGGAGAGAAGGTGGTTATAAGGAGTGTGCCGTGGCCCCTAGACTCAGAAAGAACATGATGTCATCTGTAGCTGAACAGCAGTGCGCAGTGGCCAGGGCAGGTGCTTCTGTAGACCTCCACCTCCCTCTCAGGGAACCAGCAGCCATTTTCTTCACCTTTAGAGCATTCCATAGAGACTGGCAGTCTGGCCCGGGCCTCAGTGTGGTATACAGTGCATTAATGTTACCAAAACACTCAGGCTCGGAACAGTGGCTTCCACACCCACCATAGCCAGTGGGATTTTACTATCAGGTCAACCAAGGAGACTAGTGACCTCTGGCAGTGAGCATGACACCTTGCTTTGAGCCACTGTGGCCTGTGCCCACTGGACCAAAAGACACAATAGATGCTCAGGAGCTCACCTTCCCTAAGTCTGCAAAGCTGGCTATGAGCGAGTCAGTGAGCAGAGTGGAATGAGCCTCTGTCAAGGGCAAGTATCCATCAACCCGCTCATGGCTGCCTTCAGCCAAAACTGACAAGGTGAACTACAGTGGTGGGGTACAGAGCCCAGCAGCATGGGGGGCACTGTACCACTAACTTCCTGGATGCCTCAGGGCTGCCTTGGGATTGCTCAGTCACTTATGCTTGGGCTATATATACCTAGCTGTTACTCAAATCGAAGATGTTGGTGGGGTGATCATGTCAGAATTCCTGTTCACCCTTCAAGACCTCACCCAACTGCTTGGATGTTCTTTCTCAGGGCTGACACATGCTCAACAGCAGGGCCAGATCTCAACTTTGCACCATTTGCTAGGACAGTTTCTGTCACAGAGTAAGTATTGAATACTTGTCAACCCAATCAAGTGTTGACCTTAATCCTCTTGGTCCTTCTGTGGCACCAACTGCTGCTGGCTGTCATCACGCTTCTCTGCATGGCGGGTCCCATGCCTCTGTACCATAGAGGGAAGCAGGTGGGTGGAGGAAGAAGGCAGCAGCCACAGCAGCCAGGAACTCACAGGGGAGAAAGGAAGGTGTCTGTTTATATGCATGGGGTGATGAGGGTGTAGGAATGTGGAAACCAGAGAGCGCAAAGACAGACCTAAGTCTTCCAGGAGCCACTCAGCAGACAAATGTTAAAAAGAAATCAAGTTTCTACATTGTTTTGTACCCACTCTTCTCTCAGGAAGGAAGCGGGGATTTGGGGCTGAGGAGAGATGCCGTGCTCAGGTGAGAGGAGACGAGTGTGGGCTTCAGTTTCTAGTATCAGGCACAGGGCGGCCAGCCTCACATGCAATGCCTAATCATCTCCACAGATGTTAACTTACAGGCCCCTCCACAGCAAAACCTGTGAAGTGTGGGAATGAGAGACAGCAGATCCTCACTTCTGGAGGTGATGGGAACTATTATTTAAAGCTGTGCTGCCTTAGAACTTAGACCATCAGACTGGAGAGATGTCACTCAGGCAGGATGGTGGTGTCCTGGCTATGTTTCTGAAGCCAGCAATGCCACTGACTGAGGATCCCTGCCACACACTAGGACAGCAACCCCAACAAGTGACAGCCAGTTAGTGGTCTGGTCCTCTGTGGGTCAAGGGCGTTGCCATCCAGAGTTCACTGGATGTGGGATTTAATCTCACTCAGTGCTGGAGCTGGCGGTGACCTCTGAAAGATGTATCACCTCCCAGCAGACAAAGGCTGTGACGCCGGCAGAGCAGGTGTCACTCACAGGTGGTATGAGTGAACCCTTTAACTTGGTGCAAGCGAGGGTTAACCTTGTCAACATGATGGGATTTAGACTCTCCATGGAAACAAATGTCTGGGCATACCAGGAAGGAGTTTCCAGACTAGGTTGAGGTGGGAAGGTCTGCAAGGTCCCTGATTGACCAAGGTGAAAACAAGCCAAGTGGCAGTGCTTATCTGTGTTCTCTGACTGTGGACACAGTGGCCAGCTGCCTCAGCTGTCCCCATGCCTTCAGCACTATGGCACACTGTACCCTCCCTTCCTGAAGTTGCCTCACTGGCTGTGAGACCCTGCCAGCTTAGCCCAGCCCCCACAATCCACACTCTCCAACCCCAGCTTCAGGTTTTTGTGCCCTTCCCCTCTGGCTTTCACACTTGCTCAGGCATCTGCACTTGCTATTTCTGTCTGCCAGCATACTCTTTCACAGACTGGCTTCTCTGGACAGGCCCCCTCACAGATACCTGCTTTGGCCTCCCTTGGAGAGATGATGCCCTCACCCTGCTTTCTGTGGGACAGAGTTTGAGCTCCATCATTTTTTTTCCCCTAGGACCCCAGTGCTGAGAACAAAGCCCCATACAACAGCACTTGCATACTTCAGGGGAGATCCTGTAAAATTATCTAGGACTTGCTGAATGAATAAATTTGATTTTGACTTGTAATTAGGGATAATTTTGGGAATCTTCCAGCAAGGCTTCCCACTTGCCTCCTTTTCATCCTCAGGACTGGGCTGGTTAATGGTTTGGAAAATGCAGCTCCCTTTGATTCAAGGATAACTTTACATAAACAGTAAATACTTTCCTCATGGCATGGCCTATAAAGCCGATGATATCAAACGATGGGGGGGGGCAGTTGAAGCTACCGTACAACTGTGCACTGAAATAGTTCAAGGTCTTTGTGCAAATCCTAGGCAGTTGCTAGATGGACCAAGCTGGCACCCATAAAAAAAATCTAATTCCCATATTTGAAACTGAAACCTGCCAGCCTCAGGCACGTGCCAAATCAGAGAAGAGGTCATGTCACTGCACTGCAGTAGAGAAGGGAGGGCAGGACCTCAATGGAGCTAGTCTATTTGCTCAGCTCCCCTGCAGCTGGGCCAACGGCTGCATGGCTTCAAATGCCACCAAGATATTCAAGGAGGTGACCATGGCTGGTGCCCACTATGTAATAGGAACAGCAGGATCACTGGAGTGGGCTCCAAAGGGACCACTCTCTAGGTAGACACAGTGGCTGTGGAGACACTCCCTAACAACCAGGAAGCCTAGAGGGCAGGCTGCCCTCTCACTGGGAGTCTTGGGGATCATCAGTCATTAACAACTGCTACTTGATTCAGGTAACAATTTTTCCAACATTGATGGAAAGGTGTCCGGGCAGCCTTCAAGCCCCGGAGAGCTTCTAGCCAGCTTTCCTTCCTCAGGAACTGCCCTGAGGAGACAGGGTTGTACCTGAAAAGCCAGGGCTGGATGCTGCTTCTGGAGCCATTCCATCAGTGCAGAGGGGCTGGTGTTTCTGTAATAGATAAGCATCACACTGCTGCCAACAACAACTCCAACTAAATAGATGCTAAGGGAAATTTCATTCTTGCCCCCAAGTCAATGTGAGGCACCTTGTTCAATTAACATGGCCACTAAGTCTCAGACAGCCCTGTACAAAAGCCCTTCAGTTACAGGTGACATTTTATTATGTGACAGTAGTTGCCAGCACAATTTATTTCCTCTGGTTCTTCTTTTTCCTTGCTAATTTAAGTCTGTATTTTCTCGTGTTGGTTCCAGGTCTGTGTGAATTTTTTAAATGCAACCATCAATCTTGTGGAACCAGTGGTCACAGGGATTGGAGATGTTGCTGCTGGGTAGCAGCAGACCCTGCTGCCTTGTCAAACTGCCGAGGACAGCAGCGAGTGGGCAGAAGCTGACTGGCAGCTGGAGATGGCTGCTATTTTCATGTCATGCCCGCTGTACATACACTGATGGTCCTCTGAAGCAGGGACCTAGGAGTTCCTGAGATTTTGAGTGGGGTACAATGTCACAACACTTTCCACAATATTGAGTTATTTGACTATCCTTAAATAGGACATTAATAAGCACAAACCAAGCCATGTGTGGTAGCTCATAACTATAATCCTAGCATATAGGAATACAGGAGGCTGAAGCAGGAGGGTCACTATGAGCTTTAGGCTAGCCTGGGCTACATAATCAACTCTAGGCCAGTCTTGTAAACAGAACAAAGCAAGAAAACAAAATACAAACTAGCACAAACTATAAAAAATTCAATAAATGGACTTTGAAATAATACAGCTAAAAAATGAACACTGGCTGGGCAGCTAGCTCAGCAGTTAAGAGCACGGTATGTTCTTGCAAGGCACCCACATCAGATGGCTTATAACCACCCATAACTCCAGCTCCAAGGACCACCTGCACTTACATGCACGTACCACATACAGAAACATTCATACACATAATCACAAAGCAATAAAAACAATTATTTTTAAAATAACAATAAACACAAGGCCTGGAGAAAATAGACACAAATTGAGTTCTGTCTTGGGGCATATTCAGAACACTTACTGAAGGGGACTCCCACACAGTGGTGGCTCCCTCCCAGACCAAGGATTAGGCACAAGCCACACCCAAACACCTGTTTACCCAGAGAAATACTTTTTTTATGCTGGGAAGGAAAGTTAAAGCAGCTGCTTTCTGCCTCAGGCAGAAGAACAGCAGCAAATGCCGTTGCAGGTGTAATTTTAAGAGGAGAGGAAGGGGAGGTCTGTGTTAGAGTGGGCTAGGATGCGGTGGTAAAGGAGATAGGGGATGAGGGAGAAGGGGAAGGGGGCAAGGGAAAGGGGGCAGGGGTGTTTGTCCCAGAGGAACAAAGGACTACCTCTGGATAGAGAGAGACAGACATGGCACAGGGAAATGGCAGTTTATATAGGTAAAGGGGAAACAAGTTAGGATGAGGTGTTTAATTTTAATAAGGCATGTTAATTAGGTGAGCCAAAGGGGGCTTCTGATTGCTGGACCTTAGTGGTCAGCCTCAGGAGGAGGAAGTGGCCAAACAGAACAAGCAGATCTCGATGGCTAGCTTTAAGGATGTAATCTAATGGTTTTTTAGCAAGGCAGAGGGAATGGGGAGAAGGGCCAGGCCTGTCAGAGCCATGCTCGCCACGCTGGAGCTGGCTAGCATTCCCTCATTTACAACAAAAGATAACCCAGGGTAGAAATGGCCACAACATTGGAATGACACATCCATAAGGAAAACACAAATAGCAAATTTGCCATGAAAAGACTTAATCATGAGCCAGGAGGTACATGTGAATTTACAGCATAGCACAACCTAAATGGCTGAAATGAAAGAGATGGATACTGTCAACCGTTGGCAAGGTTGTGAGATAACCAGACCCATGAGGCAGCACTGGCAGGAGTAACAGGATACTCATGTCAGAAAGCAGTTTTTGCAAGTTAGCTACACCTATTCACACAACCTAGCTAGTCATAGATCTGTACCCAAGAGAAAGCAATGGAAGTGTGTCTACACAAAGATTTGTTCACAAATGTACATTGGCTTTATTTGCTGTAGTGAAAATACTAAGGTTAAAACCAGGTGACTAGGCTGGGTGACTTGACATGCTATGGAGTCACTCTGTGATCAAAAAGGAACAGACTACTGATATGCAAGGTGGATCAATCTCAGGCTAACTATGTCGAGTAAAACAGGGTAGAAGGGAATATGCACGAGAAGAGAGGGATACTTACAGAGATGCACAAAGGGCTTATGGGGGACACACTTGTGGCCTTGGCTTTGGTAAGGGTCTCACATGTGCACACACACAGCCACACTCAAGCTATGTGAAATGTATACAGCTTACAACGTGGGGATCCCACTTCAGCAAAGTAACAGCACTGTCCTGTGTAAGCAAGGATCTATGCAGCAAAGATGAGGGGGCATGGAATCCCGGAGCAGGCAGCAGGGCCTTCACTCAGTGACAGGAAGAGGACAGGGACTCCACGTCTGGACTATAACAAGCTGTGCCATGAAAACCTTCCTTCTTCCGGTTAAAGACAACAACGAAAGGCACTGCCATCTTTTTCTCTGGCATAAGTGCATTAAAACTGTAGCTGCCAATCCAGCTACTAAAGAGGCCGAGGCAGGAGGATAGTGAGCTATTGGGAAAATAAACAAACACAAAACAACAACAAACAAATGCTCCAGGTGATTCCAAGCTTAGGGACAGGGAGCAGGCAGAGTAAAAAGTCCAGGGCTTATTCGTTCTCTTTGGAAACCCAAGGACAGCAAAGAACATGGGAAATGGTGTGATTTAGATGGAAAACAGAATCTATCTGGAAAGCAGTATGCAATCCCTGACCAGCTCAGTAGCCAGGTGTTGAGGTTGCCCCAGCCTGCAGAGGTACCTGGGGTTCCTTAGCCACTGGCCCAAGCAGGTAGGGACATAGTTTGCTGGAGGTTGGACTTGGGTAACAACTTTGCACTGACTATGAAGGTGCAGGCAAACCTGCAGACAACACTAAGATCACCATAACAGTTTCACAGACACAAAGCAGTGGTCACAGGGGCCTAGGGCTGGGAGAGGGCTGAGTGGGGAAAACTGGCAGAACATTGTGTAGTGGAGCCTCGGCTGGCAGGAACCAGGTCTTTGAGCAGCAAACTGAGGCTGCTTTGATGACTTCCTAATATCGCTAGGGGCAGAATAAGGAGAAGGGATGAGTGTTCTGTAACACAGCTGTAAGGCAGCTCCTAGACTTCTGTGCATAGATGCAGTGTCAAGAGGCCTGAAGGATGCCCAGCTCTTGGACATGCCTGTGGTGTCATCAGCAGTAACCCTGAGGGGGGAGTGGACCCCATTCCTCTCATGCTTTCTACAGCTAATGTTTTCAATGAAACAGTGGCAAGGCCAGGGAAAGGCTCTCAAAGCTGTGGCCAGGGCTCTAAGACATGGCACAGGGGACAGCACTAGTGTTGAAGGGCAGTCTCACCGTCTGGGTCATGCATCTGTGGGACTGTGGGACGTGACCATGGGCAGTGCACGAAGCAGAGTTGAGGACAGAGAAGAATCACACAAAAGCAATAGTAATTGAGTCAAAGTGGTGGTGGGTGTTGGCAAATGGCTAAATGAAATTCCCCTTTACTCATGCAAAACACCACCGGGAAGAAGACGGCTGCGATGCATCGCTTCAGCACCAGGTGTGAGGACGTGCTTAATGAACGCCACTTAATGAAGAAAAAGGCTCTGATAAAACACCTGGTGCAGGAGTCTCAGGGACGGGACCCTCACTGCACCTGCTGGCATTTTAATCAGCACCTTTTGGAGCATTTGTGCTACAAGCTGGTCAACAGTGTCAGAAAGAGGTCCCTGGCCAGTGCCCACACTTGCTGACAGTCTGGGGATCCTTGCTTCTTGAGGACCATATGCTCAGGGGCTGGCTCACTCTGAAGATAATTAAACTGGATCATTTTCATCTGGAAGGACCTGGCCAGCATGCAGATCCCTCTCTCAGACCTCCCAGCCTGGCTCCTCTTCCTAGTTCTCTGAGCACCTACAATGTGACTGAGCTCCACAGGGTCCAGTAAAGCCAGAGACCACTTTTCCTTGGATCCACCTCCTTGGACATGGAGCCCCAAGCTCACCCTTGCTGTCAGCTGTGCTCTTTCTTGTCTTGAGGCTTTGGAGGCCATGTCTGGGAGAAGCCATTTCCATAGTCTGATGTGCCCCATTTCCACACCAGGGAAGGCAAGTGAGTGCTGTAAGCTCACCTCAAATGCTTTCCACACCTGGACAGAGCTGGAATCCCAGGGAGCAGAGCAGTGTGCACACAGGCTGCTCTCACTAACGAGTGGCCACACACTATCCAGCAGTTGGTTATTCGTTTAGGTTTATTTTTATATTTACGTGTGTGTGTGTGTGTGTGTGTGTGTGTGTGTGTGTGTACACACACACGTGCGCCAAAGCATGCATGTTGAGGTCAGAGATCAACCTGTGGGAAACAGTTGCCTTTGAATGCAGCCCAGGGACAGAACTTAGGCTGTCAGGCTTGGTAGCATGTGCCCTTACTCACTGGGCCATCTCACTAGTCCTGTCCATTTGTCTTCACCTGGACTCCTGCTATATTATACACTAAGCACTGTGCTAGTTGCTATGATGGTTTAAGAAGCCAGAGTGAAGCATGTTGTCCCAGTGGGAATCTACTGACCATACACTGAAACACAAACATAAATTTACTACAAAGTGAAAAGCTCTAAAATCCAAAGACTAAAGGACTACAAGGTTGCAGGCTTTGGTTTTAAAACGATAAGGAGTAGGGGCAGTAGCCAACATCTGTTGAGTCTTCTGCATCTGGGAAGGGGGGAAAAGGCTCAAGCTATAAAATAGTTATTTAATATGTCAAAATAACAACTCAAAAGATGTCACATGGTGAGGTACAGGCAATGAAGGAGCTGAGAGGGAGAAGTGGGAGATGGCCGCTGATAAGGAACATGCTGGGGGCTTTGTCCCTGCAAGTACCTGAGACCATGACGGTTACCATTGTTCCATATGCCTCACAACCATCTCTAAATGACCCAGTTTCCTCAGATGGGGACCAAGTGGCTCAGAGGGGTTAAGGAACTTGCCCAAAGTCATATAGTTAAAGAAAATGGCCAGGCTCTCATTGAAACCATGCTCTTTATGTTACACCATTTTACCTTACTGAGGAATTGCAAAACACAAATCCACTCACTTCCATTTGCCTTGATCAATATGACTCCAGTCACCAACAGTGACTTTCCCTCATGGGCCTCCACCAAAGCATAATGCATCGGACAAGCCAGAAAAACGAAAACAAAAGCTGTCATAGGAAGACTAAGGGAATCAGAGCCCCCAAGTTCCTCCTGTGCAGCTTTAAAGTGTGCGCAGCTCGACAGCATATGGCAAATCAATTACTAGTTTAAATCTTAAAACAAAAACATGGCAAATGCAGCACAGAAATAATCAGGTACAATGGTTCGGCTCAGATTACAGCGGCCACTGGAGTTTTGAATACAATTAATCATCGTTCCAGGCAATGGGAAGCCATATTGACACTTATTCCTAATTTGAATATTTAATTAGGGTGAAGTTCTTCATCAAATTATCGCAGAACTGGGAGAAAGCCTGGAAGACTTACACAATTACTACCTTAACCCCTTCCCAGCTGTCTCTGCCTGAAAGCACTCTGGCTCTGAGAGAGGAGGTGGCTGCTGTGCCCTGCCCTGCCCTGGTTCTGAGACTAGGGAGGACTGGAAGACCTAAGACTTTGATAGAAGGAAGCCAAAGAAAGGTTCCCAGGGTGTGAACCCGGCCTGCACTGACCCAACTCTGAGATGAATCCTGAAGAGTTGGGAACTATGAGGTGGGCTGATGGAGCGCCAGCTGCAACAGGTCTACCTACATTCCCTACTAATTCTCACCAGGAGCCTGCAGGGAGATGCCTCTTTTCCCATCTTAGAGGGGGAGAAACCGGCTTGGAGGAGTGCTGAGGATGCCCAAAGAGTTCACTCAGCAGTTCTCAGAGCAGCTTCTGTCTGGCACTGGTCTGACCCCTCAGTTGATCAATGTGGACTCTCAGCCCACTTCTGAAACCTCCTGACCCTTTCAACTTGTATTCATTCTGTAAACCACATGCACATACAAAGATACACAGACATACTTACTGTGTGTGGTGTGATAGGAGAGTTAACATTAGTAATAAGATAGGAAAGAGAGAGTTTGCATTCGCCTTGGCCAACTTACCACAGAAGCAGGTTTATGAAAAATTGCTGTCATTAGAACCATTCAACCTTGTGAGTTTATTGTTACTCAGTAAATTCTGACACTGTGGGAAGACACAAACCTGCTCATCTGTGTCTCTGGCATAGTGTGCTCACAGCACCCACCACACCTGGCTTTTCCTGTATGTTCTGGGGATTGAACTCAGGTCTTTATGTCTGCCTGGCAAGCACTCCATGGACTAAACCATATGTTCAGCACCCAAAACGACTTTGCTTGACATTTCATTATATTCCACACCGGTGATTACACAGCCTAAGGTAAGGAATCTCTCCTCCAAGTCACCTCTACTCACAGCCCTCACTCAGGCTAAAGGCCTCTTCTGAGCTCCATGGAGATGGAAAGCAGCAGTGACAGACTGACAGGGCCACAGTAGCTAATGTCTCTTAACTGATTCAAACGGGCACCATCACCCACTTTTGGAGGCCTCCCACCTCCCTCTGCAACAGTCACTTCAGATACCTCCCTCTGCAATGGTCACTTCAGATACTGCCCAACACCACATAGCTTTTCTCATCACAGCCACCCACCACCAGACCTCCTAAGTCTGATCACAGCAGGAGACCCCTGCTCTGAGCAAGCTCGTGATGGGAGCAAATGGCGTCAGGAACTTTGAAACTTTCCTTTGTATATTACATTAATCCATATAAGAAAATCTCTCTTTTAATGAGGAGTGATGTAGTCACAAACTCTCCAGAGCCATAATTAGAGCAAACTAATTGAAGTTGTGTTTTGACACACTTTCCAAATTCACGGGTGCCGGATGACATATTCACAACACTGCTGCCGCACAACCATGGCGACGGCAAAATCATTAAGCTAATAACGCTTATTTGCATTCTTATCATGCCGGCAGCTCTCCCTTAAATACTGTTTCTACTACTGCTCCTTTACTGTAACTTTCCACTAGACAGTATTAACAGTAATTATTAGTGCTTTAGTGGAATTTTAATGTTAAGAATAACAACGTGCATTAGCATACACTGAATGGCAATGCTGTCTCTTAACCACCACCCATCTGCAGGGTTAGAGACACTCCCTGGGCCCCCAACCCCAGGGTGACCAGTTGCCATCTTTGCAGCATTTGTAACTGCACAGGGTTTGCATCCAGTGAAATATGAACTTTGGGTTCCTCATTTACTGTTTCAAAGGCTTCATGAGAACGTCTTTCTTCTCTCTCTCCTTCTCCCTCTTGGAAGGACAATAAAATGAATTAAATAGGATTTTTTTCCAAGAAGTTAAAAAAAATTCTCAATTTACAATCCTGTCTTTGCCAATAATACTAATGAGTTCCAGGAGGCCAGGCTTTGGCCAGTCTCTGTCACCACCCACTCTCATGGTGATTAAAGGCAGACAGGGGGCAAATCACTTGTGGGTGGAACTGCATGGTGGGGAAAGCTGTTTCTACCAATGTGGAGGCATTGTTTGCCACCAGCAAGGCCAATATTTTGGGTGTTTAACTCAGACGGACAAGACACACACACACACACACACACACACACACACACACACACACACGACTTGACAGTTCTAAATAATGGTTATTAATGACATGCTCTTTGAAAGTGACAAATTACTTCTGAAATTTAGAATCCAAGAGGTACGAAGAGTGATCGTGTTCCACGGAACACGACAGGAAATGACAGTGAAGACACAGAGCTCCCACTGACTAGGGAGTGGGAGGAAGGCAGGGTCCTCTGCTTGGGGGCACTGGCTGTTGTGCAGGGTTGGTGCCCACAGACTGCCCCAGCTGTTCATGTGGACACTGAGGGCACATCCTGGTAGGGACACACACTCTAGTGGTATATTCATCTTTAGTGGGAAACTTGAGGTGCTTGCTGTGCTGTGGGGAGAGCTGGGAGCCACTGACATCCCAGACTCCTTAAGTGTCCTGGGATTAGAAGCAACCCTGGCTTTATTCACTGCCATGAACATTCACAGACCCCAGGATACTGTCAATCCTCCCTGGAGAGGAGTCAAACAGGCAGAGGAAACACTTCCTTACACAGTGGCCAGAGACTACCTATTCCCTCAAAGCCAGATGGTTTCCTGTTGCCTAAAATCCTTGTACCAATCTGCTATTTTTCAAGTCACAATTATGTCCAAAAATAAAAAAGGGGAGCAAGCTTTCAGAGCTGTACAACAGTCTGGTTCACTGTATTTATTCACTGCATTTAAGTTTTTATCACACTTGGATCCTGCAATGCCACACACCTACCTTCCCCATGAAAGAAATGAAGAAAAAGGCCAAGCCTGGGCCTGGGGCTGCCCTTCCATCCCAGATAATCAAGTCTAATCCTATAAACCGAAATATTTAGAGTCTCCAAACCTCGTGGACCCAACTTTTAAAAACCAGGAACACATGGGCACTGCTGGATTTTCATCTCCTTCCAGCTGACATGGCCGCCTTTCTAAATTTCAAGAACAGGCGGCCAAGCCTATAATGAGCCGAATGCACGAGAGCCCAGAGCATGAGAGTAGCCAGGCAGCGCTCAAAACCCCAGACTCTGACCAAGAACCCCAGGTAAGTTTCCTCCTCCAGCCCACTCCATCTTAAGGGCTGTGGAAAACATCTTGGTTAGCAGAATAAAGCTCTGGCAAAGGAGAAGGTGGGATGTGGCCATGGGCTGGACTGTGGTATTTGGTCTGGTGCCAGTTCATACCCGCTGGCTATGGGAAACACTGAGGTAAAGGGCTGAAAAAAACCAGGAGGTCCGAGGCTCCTTGAAGGCAAGCAGGGTATACTTATGGCCCTGAGCTCTAGTGCTGGTTTCTCCTAAGCCTCAGTCTTCGAAGAGGTCAGTCCTCTCTTAAAAGCGGGACTGGATTGTTTACCCTGGGAAAGATGAAAGTTACGAATGCACATGCACACACATGCACAACTACAGACATGCACTTAAGCATTTATATGATGCCTAATACAAGATGCTCAGAAACTCATAGTTGACATGATAACAACTGTATTTATTCTAATAATCACTATTAATACCATTCAACTAGAACGAAAACATATGCTGTTCAAGAAGATATTTGTATTGAATTTTACCCAACCCATAGGCAAAATTCCAACCCAAATAAACTCAGAAGGTTTTCTGAAAGTTACTGAAGGCAAAGGATTTTATTAAATATCCAAATTAATAATTGAAAGCCTGTCTTGAAACAGAGCAGTCTAGCAGGGATGGAGGTGAGACCCCAGGAAGAGTGCTGGCAAATGCTCATTTTAACGATTTCAGATTTCCACTAGAGACCCGGGTGAAATATTCCACAGAGCTACCTGCTCATAGACTGCCAGCTTCCACTCCAAGAAAAGGTAAAACATCCTCCTCTAAGTGACCAAAGTGTGCTGATAAATCTGCCCTGACACACAAAGAACTATTTCCATAATCCTGAAAAAGGTCTTTTTCCAAAGCTGGGAGCTGACAGGTGCACTGAGAGCAGGTCTCAGACAGGACTTGGCATCCATGACCCAGATTTCCAGGACAACCTCCATGCAGAAGCCACAGCTATCACTGTGAGGAACAGGATACTCACTCGCTAAGCCACACAAGCTACAGAGTTCTAGCAAATTTGCAAGCGACAGACACCTTGTTAAAACCTGGTGTGAGGGACTGACAGCCACTGTGACTCAGAGGTAGGAGCCATATTGACTAATAGTCAATTCTTCATTAAACAGAAGCCTTGACTTTCCAAGACGCCATATTAAAAATTAATATCTAAAAGTGTATTGCTCAGCCTAAAGCCATCATTCATGCTGAACAATACCAAACTGCATTCTAATGAAATTTCTCCTTCAAAATTACCCTGACACCAGCACTAAGCTGGGTTTGGCTTCAGAGGTGGCCAAAGACGCTGATCACCACCACCTTACCGGGCAGGTGGCTTTCACAATATTCTCCTAACCATACAGTTGGGAACCCTACAGAAGCAGGGTGGTAGGGCTGTGCGGGGAGAAGGTGACATAGGTATGGTCTCTACTGCCTTTGGCCAGCAGCTACAGCTCAAGGGCACTGCACTGGACCCCTTTAGAATAAATCAGACTGGTGGCATCACGTCCAGCCAGGGGACCGGGGAGGCAAAGTCCAAGCCCTGTAATCCTTGGGAAGTCACTGCCACCCACTTCCCACTCTCATTACTGGTCTGGAGCCTGGAGAAGCTGCCAGTTTAAGACAGGCAGGTATCAGAGGGCTGTCTCAATCAGGCATATCCCAGCTCTCAGTGAAAGCTCAATAAATTCAATAGCCAGGGACCATGTAATCACAGCCTGTGGATAAAGGGGAGCTTGCATGCTGAAGGGAGCTGGCCTATGGGCTGAGATCTGGACTCTGACATACCAGCTGTGGGACACTAGGAAAGCAACCTAACTTCTTTAATCTCCATTTTTTTTCCCAACTTAAAATGAGGCTGACAGCAGTGCCTGCCCCATGAAGCTATTGCTAGGGTGTTTGTTTATTGCTTATAAAGTCTCTGAGACAGAGCCGGCCAGCCCAGCACTGCTGTGTGGATCTCTGCTATTTGAAGCTGGATGACTTGATAGCTATATAGACAATATAACAGATGAAAGGAAGGTGGCGAGTACACACTGACTCCTAGCTCTACACCAGCTCACACTATGCAGGTGCCTGGAACTTAGAGGTCTTAATCCATCTGCAGCTGCACTTCATCCCAAATACTTCCAGTATAAGAGAGATGGCATGGCTGAAAGGTTCAATTCAACGCCAGTACCACCGTCACTGCTGTTTCTGTGTGGCCAGTCTTCTTTGGGGCAACCATAGGCCATGAGAGTGTCCAGCCTAACTCTTAAGGAGGGAAGAGGCTGGCATATGTGAGCTCTCTCATAGTGGCTGCCTGAATGAGTCATGCCTGAACCCCAGAAGCCTCACCCCTGCCCCAGCCTCTTAACAGCCACTGGTCCTCTCTAGGGAATGGTGTAAGGCTCATAGTGGATTCAAACCTCAGAGTAAATGTCTGTGCACCTTGAGCAAAAAAGCTCTACACTGTGGTCTGCACCTCAAAAAGCATGTCATTAAAAAAAAAAAAAATTCAGCACGTCTTTAATTCCAACACTTGGGAGGCAGAGGCAGGCAGATCTTCGTGAGCTTGAGATCAGCCTGGTCTACAGGAGCTAATTCCAGGACAGGCTCCAAAAACTACAAAGAAACCCTGTCTCGAAAAACCAAAAAAGAAAGAAAAAAAAAATCCAGGTGGGTTTCATGTGAAGGAAAGAAAATCTAACTGTAGTGGTGCTGAGCCCCAAGCTCTCTTGACAGGACCAGACAGAGTGCCCATCTACCTCTGTCAGGCTCACTATGGAAGAACCACTCAGACCATGTCATGGCATGTTCACTATTAGCAGGGAGGAACAAGTCCGAGGAACCAACTCTTAGCCTTCCTTGTCTGCTAACCTGACCAGGAGGCAGGGTACACATGGCCCTTCTGCAAATGACGGACTTTACACATAGCATCTCACTCCATCCCTCAAGGCAGCGCCATCCTCTGCTCCCCCCAGTAGAATCTGTCTGACACTTGTATAGGCAAAGGCTTGCATTACCCGTCTTCCACCATGCAGAACAGGGAACATGTACCACCATAAGAAAAGAGACAGCTTCCCGGCCTGAGCCGTGCGGGCCTCTCACTCAAGTCTTGCCTCAACAGGTGAAGTGCAGATACATCTGTGGTGCAAAGATAATCTTGTAATTGAAAACTGACAGAAGGCAGCCAGAAGATTTGAGGCTGTCAGTGAAGACATGAGGATTCCGGCTAGCAACTGAGACTTCAGCTTGCACAGAACTTATTTTGCTAATCGACCAGAACATTTCATGAGGCAGCAAAACTGGGCCCTGGGTCTGGCAGGGAGGCAGGGTCAGGCAGGCAGGATGGTGTATGGCTCACGGGCTGTGACAAAGGATATGACAGCAGCGAGAGTAGGTGGCGTGATTTCCTGTCTCCTGCAGGAAGGGCCATTAACCTTTTAGATGACAGCCCTGGGACCCGAATGATGAAACCCTTTTTGAGGTCAGCAGGATCTATGTTCTCAAAACCTGACACTGACATGCAAAAGTTGTGACTGAATCCTGGTGTCCCCAAGAGGAAGACTAAGTGCATGTGACAGATTTTCTGCCATCAATGCCCCATTTCCCAGAATATCTGTCACAAAATGATAATATCCATGCAAAGAGTTAAGTACAATTATGTCTGTCACTGAGAAACATACTTTGGAAAATGTGACTGACAACTTTCTGGGAGCTGACAAATCACTGGGAGATCCCCAAACATCTAAGCAGCAAGCACTAGACCATAGAGAGGCACGCTCAGCTGACTGACACCTGGGAATGGCTCCTGGTGGGGACCATGGCTGTGACCCACTGCTAGAACACATGTGGTGTACTCTGTGGCTTTTGGTGGGACAGTCCTCTGTCCTAGGGGGTGGGGTGTCCATGAAGGACAGGCAGGCCTGGTAGGTTTGTAAACCATGGTTTACAAACAAGGACTCCTATTCCAGGCCTGCGGGTAGGCAATGTGCACATGTCCCAGTTACTAGGTAACCCCATTCAAGGTCTAGACTGAAATGAATGTTAGTATGCTCAGCACTCTGGGGTCCTGGCCACTTACTTCAGGTAGACAGGATGGGGTCACACAGTAACTGTTGGCTTAAACACACCAATGCTGGGCTGAGACACAGAGTCAGCACCACCGATGCCTGGACATTCTGCAAGGCCTGTCTGTACCCATCCCAAGGATGCCACAGTGGCAGCTCTCTTCCTACTGGAGCCTCTGTCACTGTCAGCGGCACTTGAGTAGAAGGGGAAGTGCCTGCCTGTGGACTCTGGAGAAGGTCTCAGTGGCCAGCACTGAGCTATCCCAATATACTGCTAACCAGGCTACCCCTGGCAAGGTGTCTGTTGAGTCTGAATTTCTAAGGGAGGGATTATGATGGTTGGTTTTAATTCGTCAACTTGACACAATCTAGAAACATGCACCGTACTTGTGGGCTAGGTCACCTGGCCCTGTGCTGTGGCCATGTGCTGTGGCCCTGTGACCATTGGGAGGTCTTTCTTCACATCCACTGCCTTCTACCCCCTGGTTCCCATGGGTGCTGCAGCCATGGACTTACACAGTATTGATCTTATCCGTTGGCACATTTGCTCTCCTTAGTGACTGTGTCATCTGTAGGTTTGAGAAGCTCAACAAGCTGGAGCCAGCAGCCCACCAAGATCCATACCCAGGAAACACAGGGACATTCATTTGTCCACTTGGGGCTCCTGGCACTCTCAACCATGGATCCCTGGAGCTTCTTAAATCTTAGTCTAGGCAGCCATGGAACCTCTCTTTTTAGTGGGGTCACCTATGAGACCCCATGTGTGAGAGGGTTAGGTGCTTTGTCTGTAGGCGAGTCCTCGTTGGTACCTGTGCCCCCAGGTGGTAGCCCTCAGCACAACAGGAAGCACCCCTTCCCCACAAGGCTGGCTCACTTAGCCAAGGCCAGCCCAGAAGAGGGATGGAGAGATAGGACACATCCTCAGCCCTTGGGTCACCCTATCCTTCTGGATAATGTACATGACACAGCTGGACAGGGAACAGAATGATCACTGCTTGGAGGGAAATACAGGCTCCAGGACCTGGACAAAGCGGCTCGCTCCAGAGATCTAAGTAGAAGTTTGCAGGTGAAACCAAGGCTCACTGTACAAAGGGCGAGCTCTGCCAAAGCCATTTAATGCAGCTTTTGACACAAATTCCACTGAACTCGATGCTCAGTTCGCTGGATACTGCATCCTACCCACCCTGAGACCTTCATTCAGGAAGGCAGGGAGGGAGCTCCAGGTCGAATCTCACCACAAATGCCCCTGCAGCAATGGGAAGAAGGCTCAAGTGCGAAAGGGAAGGTCATGCGGCTGGGATGGGGAAGGTGACAACTTGTCACCTGTGAAAAGGTCAGCAAATGCCCCTTTTGTCTAAAGTAAAGTGGGAAATGACAGCTCTCCAAAAAGCTGCTGGGAACACTTTAACTCCAAATGTTGGCAGACCACATGTTCTTGGCTTTTGAGACTGACTCCCCGGCTCAGGAGACAGCTTGTCTGCCACCTACTGCATCTCCCTCTTACTCTGGCTCCCTCCCAGCATGTTGCCTGCCACCTTCTAGGTGGCCAGTAGAGGGCAGCCTGCCACCACACTCCTGGCAGCTATGCTTTGGAGCTTGGATCAGGTGTCCCCACACAATTTACCAGCTCCATGGGAAAATCATGAACTTGCTATACATGTGATGATGTCACCTACATAAAAGCACATGGGGAGAGCTCAAAGGAAATGTAACAAAAGGTTATGAGAATTTGCTCACTGGAAATGGATTTTGTTTTCCCATTATTTTCTACATTCTGCCAATTTCCCACCAGCACTTACTGCTCTTGTGACTGAAACTGCAGTGCTCAGGGATGGGGAGTCACCTGGAGGGGCAGCAACATGAGGTTCTCACTGTTAGAGAAGGCTGTGCTGTGACAATGGGGGACTGCCCACACAGGGGTCATGTGAACACAGGCTCAAGAGGAGTAAACACAAGTGTGGGGAACCAGTCTGACTTAACTCTGGGGCCCATGGCTGGGACACAGAAGGCTGAAAGTCGGGGGGGGGGGGAAAGGGAGGGACTGAGTTTTCAGTTACCATAAAGCTGTCTGTCACTCCCTTATAGAGACCAGCATCTTGAGGAACAAAACAGCATGCTCAACCCTTCCTGTCTTCAATGGAAAACTGAAGTAACTAACAATTCTTTTAAAAAGAAAAAAAAAAAAATCAAAGACTCTGGATAGTAAAAGAATAAAATCTGAGCCAACCCATGAAAGATAAAAACACCAAACCCAGATGACTTAAGAGGCTCACACAGGCACGCACTGCCTGTAAATCAACACCCAGCCAGAGAGGAGAGCTGGGAGAAACACACAGCAGCATTTGCATACAGGAGGTGATCCCCCTGAATGCAGGCTCACTTAACTCAGCCAAATTAGAATACATTTTATATTGACTATTTTGACATTTGTTTTATTTGGCAAGTAAAACAGAACTGATCCAATTTCCTTGCAGCCATTGTAAACCATAAACTGTGCACCAAGGTCATAAAACACACAAGCCTTATAAGCACCGTGTTGTGTTATGCCGCCCTCCATCTCCACCAGCTCCCAGAGCTTGGGTACTATGGGCTGTCTGCTCTGGTTAGGTAACCTGGCTCTCCTGTGACAGGGTGAGCACTCTTCCTGATTCTTTGGGGCCAACAGGGACCCTGCACAGTAAGTGTTTTGTCACCGGAACATTAGGGTCATTAGGAAAGAGGGAATTTCCACTGAGAAAATGCCTCCATCAGACTGGTCTACATGCAAGTCTGTGGGGGCATTTTCTTGACTAATAATAACTGAGGTGTGGGGGTTCAGCCCGCCATGGGAGCAAGCCATGGGAAAAGAACACTCCTCCATGGCCTTTACTTCAGTTTCTTACTCTGTATTCCCTCAATGATGGACTATGAAAGGAAGACACGAGCCACGTAAACTGTCTTCCCCAGGTTGCTTTTGGTCAATGGTTGTTTTCACAACAATAGAAAACAAATTAGAGGGGCTGGAGAGATGGCTCAGCAGTTAAGAGCACCAGCTGCTCTTCCAGAGAACCTGGGTTCAATTTCCAGCACCCATATGGCAGTTCACAACTGTCTGTAACTCCAGTTCCAAGGGATCCAACACCCTCACACAGACATACATGCAAGCAAAACACCAATGCACATAAAATAAAAATAAATGGATTATAGAAAAAAAGAAAACAAAGTAGAATGGCTTCATTCCATGCAATAGGAATTAGCAACCACTTGAGGTGATACCCATTTCTGAGCCCTTCCAGACCACATGTGTCTTTGGGGACTGGCTCTATTTATTCAAGGCAATTGATCCCCAAGGGCTCCACAGCCTCTGGAGTTAACCCAAGCTTGAGCTGACCATGAGCACCAGAGATAAATCTAAGCTGACCTCACCTGGCACAGGCGATGATGACCTGAAATGATGCTGGCAGAAGAATTAATTATTATTACAATAAATGTAATTTCCTGAAAACCTGACACTTTCTAAGGATTTTTAAAATACAGAACAGTACAAATGCATATTTGGCAGTTGAGCTAAATAGGTATAGTTTATTTTTTACAATCTTAGTGCTGTCTTGAGGGTGACAATTGCTTAAGTAAGGACTACTAACATGACAGGAGGGAGACTGGCTTCAACTCAGAGGCACATAGTGAGAAAGCCTAGCACACATGGAGTGTGAGCTGAGAAAGGGACCGTTCCAACCAAAACAAAAGAACAGTGTGCACCAGGCTCAGCTCCCCATTTAAAAACAACGGTTTGTCATTCATAATCTGATTTGGTTGTGATTTTCTATTAGTTAAGGCAACTTCACATTAAAGAGGTTTACTTTGGAAAGTGTTAAATTATTTATTAACAATGAAATTTATAATCATGTTAGTATTTTCTTTCTGTTTCTTAGATATTTTCCTTTAAAATGCTATGGAAGAGTCCCTCCCTGGAAAGAACAAACATCATGGACAGCTGACCAGTCCTGTTGGGTCTCTGAGGAGTTGCTGGCAGAGCTGAGAGGGAATTCTGCCCTCTGGAAGCCAGGGCACTAGCCACCTGGCTGCCACACACACCTGTGTATCTATAAGCTCATTTGAACAGCAAGCCAATTTTTTTGTTTTGTTTAATCTGGTTTGGTTTTTGAGACAGGGTCTCACTATGTAGCCTTGGCTATCTTGGAACTTGCTATGTAGAGCAGGCTGGCCTGGAACTCAAAATCTGCCTAGCTCTGCCCTCTGCCTCCTGAATGCTGGGATTAAGGGTGAGAGATACCACGCCTGTTCTGTTTGACCAACCAAGTTTGAGACATAGCTCCTGCTGTGTTGGGAAACTGTAGCATTCCCACAATATAGAATATTGAGAGACTTTACACAACATGGAACACACAGATTTCTGACTGTAACTTTTTAAGGCCCAAGTTTAGACTTCTGCAAATTTTCAGCTACATTTCAGCAGATGTTAAGTGAGTGTTTTCTAAACACTCAGCAAGGCTCAGCAGGCGCTAAGGTCATGGAATTGCATGGGTGAGATCCTCAACAAAGCCTCACCTGGGAAGGTTTGGGGCTGGGGTGGAAGCGGCTGATGACTGTGAGGGTGTGGTGGGTTGAGACGAGTCGTGGTTTCTTGGCACTCTGCCCATGCGATACCAGATGCCCATGCTGTTCAGTTCCCTGCAGGAGAAAAGAAAAACCTTCAAGACACTGCTGAGCTTGGAGCACTGACCTGAGCCACAAAGCCAATCGTTACCTCATTATGAGCTGTCTCAAACCCTAGGGAGGCTGCTCTCACAGTATAAGACAGGCCCCATCACCTCCCTTCATGGCTTGCGTGACTGCCTAGCATGACTGCAGCTGCGCTATTAGGCAAGCCTTTGTGTTGTAGCCATCTTTACCCACCTGAGCATGCCTGCTTGCTTTGGTTGTACTGCCTTGCCGGTTGGCATGCACACACTCTTTGTTCTACCATCTCACTGGTCTCAAGTACTCACTTCGGTTAGGGTTAGAGTGCCGTGAGCACAGTGGGGAGGGGTCTGGCAGACACATGCTTGATTTATAGAGGATTCTTCAAGTCCACACAACACTTCCAAATGTCAGGATTTGGCCCCTCAGTTGCGAAGATGGCCTCAAACTGGAGACTCACAGCCCACAAACCAGCACAACCAAGAGTCGATGCACACCTTATATGGTGTGATAGCCCCACACTGCACACCTGTGATATGAATGAGGCAAGCTCAGCCTTGGCAATGCAGCAGGATAATTTCTGCCACATGCAAGCCCTCCCTGCTGCCTCTAATGGTGTCTATGGGACTGCAAGCCAAGGGACAGCCTCTCTTCCAAAAATTAAAGACATTTATTCTGTGGGTCTTGGTTGTAGCCTAGGGACTATTTTAAACCAGACCTTGCCTTATCAGAAGAGTGAGCCAGCTGTAGCACCATGAAGTTCACCCATCTCTACCCAGCCACAGGCTGCCCCTTCCAGAGCCCGCCCACTTCAGTGGAGGCTGTGTCCTTTCCAGTCTGAGCTTTCTGCCTCTCTCAGCAAAGTTCAGGCTCTTGTCATGGTGGCACTCAGATTAAATGACTTTGATACTAAATCCTCAACTAATTTCTCTTACTTAAAAACCATGCTATGTTTTCTTCTTAGAGAAGATGTTATAGCCAGGATGAAATAAAAATCATACTTAAGCATTTAAAAAATTATACCAAAGAAGAAAAATTCTAGGTTTGTAAATCAAGGCAGACACTGATTTTAAAAAATCCAGTCTTCAGAATTGTTTAAAACAATAAAAAGAGCAGCTTTTAAAAATAGCTCAGCAGCTAAGAGCATTGGCTGCACCCACATAACTGTCTCATAACTGTCTGTAACTCCAGTTCTAGGGGATCTAATACATTCATACCAGTGCACATAAAATGAAGTTAAATAATTAAAAAATAGTATTGTAATAAGAGATGTAAACAGTAGATGCATACTCTTTAAAAGTGCAGTGGTTAGCTGTACTGTGTGTAAATGGACGCTGTGGGGTGATGTGTGATTTTCTGCTAACTGCTTCCTAACCCTGTAACCTGCCTGCACAGTTAGTTTAACTCAGGATGCAAAGCAGGATTTGCAGGTGTGAGCCCTTCCTTTACTTGTTCATTTTTGGGGCAGGGGATGGAGCTGAGTTTGGTGTACCCTAAGCATGGGCTCTACCACTAATGCCCATCCCAAATCTACCTTGTTGAGAATACATGAATCCACAGCAGAAGAGGCTGATGCAACTTCAGCTGCAAGACCCTAGTCTTAACTGCAGTGAGTGCAATAAGCATCTATTTCTTTTTCTTCATCCAGCCCTGCCCCAGATCCACCCCAGCCTCATCCAGCCCCACCTTCCTGACATTTTACCCCCTGCACATTTTGGCACAGCCACCCCATCCACTATTCTTCCTTGAGCTCTAATGAAGCAGTCCTTATTTCTAGCTGAGGCTGGCCATGGAGGGCATGATCTTTCCCGGGTAACAGTGACCAGAGAGGGGTTCACATGATGGTGATCAGATGAATCAAGACCAAGGACACTGAATTCTATAACTGTGATGGGAACCACAGGAAGGCATACGTTCTTGTCTCTGGACCTGCTCCTAAAGGGCAGCCGGCAGAGGGACAGAAGTGCCATGCCTCCCCAGAGAAAAAAGGTGTCAGATGGGTCCCTCCAGAGGACTGAGGGCAGGAAATCAGGTGTTCTCATTCTCTGAGTTCATACTTCTGCCTGCCTAAGCCTGACCGCTGCGTTAGCCAACAAATGCTTCCTTTTGCTTAAGCCACTCTGGGTGGGGCTTCCTGTCACTTGGGCTCATGGGGGTCCAAATTGAAGTGCTAGGATTTGCCTGGATTTGGAGTTTACAGAACATCTTGGAGCTAGGCCCTGCTCACTTCTGTAGGAGATCAGGCCTTGATGGGCCCAGCCTCCAGCAAATTCCCTGCTGTTAGAAGACATGCATTGTAGGGTCCTGTAATATGTGGGTTTTTTTTTTTTTTTTCTGAATTGCAACCAATGTGCCTAGAATAAAACCCAGGGACCCTATTTCCCTCTGGGCCCAACACGACCCCTGGTGTGGGCGTCTATTCCCAGGGTGTGCCACACTCGCTCTCAATCTGCCCACCCAGTCCAGCCTCTTCACAGCTGGTTCTCCTGTCTCGGAGATCTTTGCTTCGTATCCCTGCCTCCTGTCTTAACTGGAGTAGCCCCAGCTACTCACCACAAAGTCAGTTACATTCCCATCACTGTCTGAAACAACCTTGTTTATCTTCTTGCTCATTGTGCATCTCACTCCAGAGCAGCTTCTCTGTGAGGGCAGGGACTTGTCTCCCCCCACCCCAGTGGCACAAAAAGGATGACCATAAAATGCCCCAGTGTGAGGAGTTGAGGACCACAGTAACATCAGGGCAGCAGGTAAAGGGGAACAGAAGGCCCCAGGATGGAGCTACACCATGAGTTAAGGTAGGCTGAGGGCAGAGTCAGTGATAAGTACCAACACCAAGAGCCATGGATGATGGCCCAGTCTTGTGAGCCAGGCAGACTTCTCAAGTCTTGGGCTCAGGAGTGGCCCAAATAACTCTCAGGGGAGGGAGATCTGTGTGTGGAAATACTGTTGGGACTTACCCAATAAATGTATACTGGGGAGGTGCCTGCTTGGTCCGGCCCATGATGCGGATGTCACAGATGGCAGCTTCGGTTGAATCTCGAGGAATAAATTTAATGCATAGCCTCTTCTTCCTGAAGGCCACCTCCTCTAAGGAAGGGACAGCAGAAAGGTGTGAGTCTGATAGAGATGCCACCTGCTCTCCCCTTTGGGCTGAAGGGATGGGTCACCCTGTCACCTGGAAGAGGAGCTAAGCTCCACTTTTGCCTTTCTTGAGGCCACCAAGGACACTGCCCTGCATCCAGGGCCTGACCCCAGACATGCTGGCCAAGGACGAGCTCCCACAACTACTGCCACAGAGCCACTGCAGCTTCTGTAGGCCACGGCCACAGTATGGACACCCACCAGGACACCCACTGTCAGGCTCCTCTTCTCTTTCACTTTTTTATTATAGGAATCTTCAAGCATACCCCAAGGCGTGAGAACTGGAGGGCAGGGCCGCCAGCCCCTAGTCAGCACACTGGCTCCACTCTTGACACACCTTTAATCTTTCTGTCTGGATATATGGAACAAATCCCCACACTACATACATCATGTCGCCCAGCCCTACCCTGGAAGGGTCTGAATTCAAGTTTCTCAGTCATTGCACAATGCCCTGCCCTGCCTTGTCTAGCTTAGCATCTAGAAGCTGTGTGCTTTGCAGTGGGCTGGCAGGTCCCCAGGATCCCCTTTGCTCTATAACCACTTGCTCCTTGTGGCTCTGTGGCACAGAAAGGCAGGATTTAGGACTGCCCCTGTCCAGTAACATATCAAAGCTGGCTGGCTTTGGCCCAGGTCAGACCTTTCTGGAAGGCAGTGCATGTATAGCCTCCCAGGGCCTATGCACCGAGTTCCATAGCAAGGGCCTGAGACCTGAATAACACCCATGTGCACTGTTCTGGCTGGAGTTTTTTTTTTTTTTTTTTTAAGATGCTTATAGCTAAGAGCCACTCCTTGGTTCTTGGGTTCAAAGCAGCAATTCTCCAAATTCTGCCACTTCTTCTGTCCTGTTGAGTTCAAGTTCTTCTATCTAAAACTGAACTCCTCTTCACTGACTCTTTGGTGCCTTGAGGTAGGTCTTGAGTAGGAATGCATGCAAGTGTGTGGCTCTTCTCTGTCAACTGTCAGCCTGCACACCATGGGCTAGCGCTCTAGCAATGAATGACAGTACCCATCAAGGTGGCTCATTCATGGTTCTGAACTTTTCCTAACAGTGCATGAGTCTTTCAGTTGGATAATGTGGGTTTTTTTTTTAATTAAAATACATCATTTTCCCTTTCTTCCCTCTAGCCCTCCTATATACATCCCTGTTGCTCTTCTAAATTCATGACTCCTGACCTCTTTTTCCTTAATTGTTATTATGTATATGGTCCTAAATATATAGATACAACCTGTTCAGTCTCTATAATATTTCCTGTATGTATACGATTTCAGGGCCCACCATTTGGTAGCAGGTGACAAACTGGAGATGCCCTTCTCTGGAGAAACCTATTTCTTCCACACTCAGCACCTAGTTGCCTGGTGTGGGGTTTGTTTGAGACAGGGTCTCATTATATAGTCTAGATCAGTGTCAAAACTTGCAATCTTCCTGCCTCAGTCTCATTAATGCTGGGATTACAGGTGTGGCCATCACAGCTGGCTTCATCAGTAGGATCTGGGTTGGAACCCCAGCTCTGCCACTGCTGGCCCAGGTACCTTGGAAGTCACTTCAACCCTCTGACCCTCAGTTTTGCTGTCTGTAGAAGGGACCTACCTACATGATGGCCCACTCCAGAGGAATCTGGGTAGATGCAGCGTGGTAACATGATTTCTTGGCCAGTTCTGGGCACACAGTAAGTGCTCAATAGAGAACAGTTAGGAGGGATTGGCAAGCCAGCCCAGTGTGCACTAACAGCTGGGCTTAGGACTGACCCTCAAGTGGCAGAATTTGTAACCATTTATGCATGGTCCTGTTGGAGGCACAAAGGCAGGGGAAGGGTGGTCCTATGAGCCTGGTAGAATCAGCAGTATTGTTGGGTCTTTGTTACATTTTGGGGAAAGAGGGGTGTCTTTTTAAAAAGCTAGGCTGAGCTGGGCAGTGGTGGCTGGTGGCATACAATTTTAATCCCAGCACTTGGTAGGCAGGGGCAGCCAGATCCCTGAGTTCAAGGTCAGCCTGATCTACACAGTGAGTTCCAGGACAGTCAGGGCAACACAGAGAAACCCTGTCTACAAACAAACAAA
Source organism: Phodopus roborovskii (assembly GCF_943737965.1). NCBI lineage: Eukaryota > Metazoa > Chordata > Mammalia > Rodentia > Cricetidae > Phodopus > Phodopus roborovskii. The sequence goes on from NW_026126418.1 coordinate 74,722,286, forward strand.
CAAACAAACAGGCAAACAAAAAGTCAGGCTGAAATGCCCAAATCCTATGAGTCCTTTCCCAAAAATAAAAGCAAAGGGCCACATCTTCAAGCTGTAGAAATGTCTGTGATCCACTCAGCAAACATCCTCCTTGTGACAAAGATGGTACCCTGGAGGAAAGGTGTGCCATACAACCCTGTACCTCACACCACTAGCTACCAAGTTCAAGTCCTGAAGGAGATGCACTAGAGACCTCCCCCGAGGTGAACTATGGGGCAGATATCCTGCTAGCCTTTGCCTCAGCTTGGCTCCATGTCTCCATCTGCAGCCAGCTCAGTCAAGGACGGATCCTCTCATTCATTACACATGCTTAAGCAGGCCTCATTTTAAGTAAACATATTATACATAGTCAATAGAAATGTGTTCAGTCATGCTAATGAACACAGGGAGAGTACACAGCACTTTACTAAAACAAACAGTCTTCTAGTGTTTCAGCACTGCATGGACTGCAACAGGCCATATTTTAAATTAATTACAGGGTTCTCATCTTTTTGGCTGACTCCATGAAATAAAGGCTTTAAGTACTCTCAGGAGATCCTGGGCTGACCATGAGGCTTTTGGTCCCCTGGGAAGTCATTGAGAAATGGTCCCTTGACCAGAGGTGTGCTTTTAGACACCTGATAGAGAGCACAGGACCCACTGGACAGCACCTGATACAAACATGGCGGCTTCCCAATCAGACCCACTGGGCCCCCAGCAGTCACAGCACAGGCCCACAACAGGGCCTCCTCACTAAATGAGCTCAACAAACAGGAAATACTGAATGGGAAATCCCTTGTGGCTATGCCATGTATCCATACAAAAGATATTATACATCAATTAGCTGTCAAAAATGAACATCAAGGAAATATTTAAGACTTTGAAAACTCCAGGAAGAAAATGGGAGTAAATACAAATCAACAAGGCCTTTTTAAATTTGTAAGCAGAGAATTCACATATCAAAAGGCAAAGTTTTACAAGCAAACATTTACAAAAGCACTCAGGCTTGCTAATAATAAGGAACAAATTACAAATTAAATACAATTTAAATAGTAAAACAAAGTAAGAGGCAGAGTGCCTGCACTAGGAGATAGTAGGAAATAGAGCTGTTGCTGCTACCAGACAGTGAGGGGCCTTCATGGAGGTCAGACAGCTAGCAAGGCCAACTTGAAAGACCAATATGCTCCAGCAACCTTATAAGGCAGAGAGTGGCCTCCTTTACTGACATATGGGTAAACTGAGCCAGGAGTTTGAGAGGACCTGCTTGGGGTTCACAAGCTCAAGCAGTAGGGCCAGACTGGACATGAGCACAGAGAGACAAGAGGTAAGGGTTGGTTCCAACAGAGGATCCAGAGGTGGACGGGCCCTTCCTTCAGTTGGCTGCTTGGGTTTGGATTCTGTGCAGCAAGGACTTATCCAAAGGTCATTTCCCCAGCCTGGCATGCCAATGTGGAAGAACTACAAGAAATAGGCAGAACTCTGCAGAAAGCACCAGCTGGTGGGGACAGGGAGGTGAGGGCTAGGAAGTCTCCATGACATCGGTGCCTGCTTTGAGGACAACTGTGGTGGTGACAAAAGGACCACAATGGAAAGTGAATATTCTAAGAAGAATTGGACTGTGTGAATTACATGGTATTTGAACTGTATCTTAAACCATTATAAAAAAAAAAATCCCCTGGTACTTAGAAAATCTGTATGTTCAAGGTGCATGTGCAAACATTTGTATGTTCTCTGTGTGTGTGTGCATGAGTATATATAGGTGCATGTGTGTATGTATTCCTGCATGTGTATACATGTGTATATATGTGTCTGTGTACATGCATGTGCATTTGTAGGTGTGTGTGCATATACACATGATTATATGCATGTACACATGTGTTATGTGCATATGTCCACATGTGAAAGCATGTATGTATCAGGTGTATTTATGCACATGTATGTATATATGTATGCACACATGTTTGCATGCATATGCATGTCTATGTGTATGTATGTCCATGTGTGCTTACGTGTGCATCTGTGTTTGTATGTGGGTATGTTCTTGCTCTTGGATAAAATGCAGTCACTGTGTCTTGTTTTTCTCATATACAAAACAGGCCCAATGCCCATCTCTACAGAGATCTCCTAAAGATAAATGACATCGTGAGGGTGAAGCATTTATCATGGGGGCCTTACATGAAACACAGTGAATATCAATGTCCTATTTCATTTTGTTGCTGTGATAAAACACCCTGACCAAAGGGAAGCTGTGGAAGAATTGGTTTATTTGGCTTACAATTCCAGGCTAGAGTCTATCATTAAGGAGAAGCCAAGACAGGAACTCAAAAAGCGAGTCAAGAGCAGAGAGAAACAAGCTTCCTCCAAGTTTACACTCAGCTGGACCCCTCTACCCACACACAGCCCAGGACCTCCTGCCCAGGGAAGGAAGGGTGCCACCCATAATGGGCTGGGTCAGTTAACAAGCATGACAACTTCCCTGCAAGCATGCCCAGAGGCCAATCTGATCCAATGATCCCTCAGCTGAGATGCCCTTCTATGGTGATTCAGGACTATGTCAAAGTGGCAGTTAAAACCAACCAGCACCATGACATTTGCTGGGACACATCACAGCACACAAATGAAAGCAGTCAGTGAGGGATCGGTTGCTTTGCTGAAATAAGTTCCATTGGGGGTGGCCATGGAGACATGGAAGCTGTTCAGTTTGAAATGCAAACAAGAAAACGGCAAGCAAGTAATGGTTCAGGAATGTTCTCACCATGAAAAAAAAAATATATATATATATACACATATATATACATATACATATATATATAAAGTGAATGTAAAAGAATATAGAATTCCATAAAGGAGTTTCACAGATAAAGGGATCTCTGTTCTCTTATTCACTGTCTCACTGCCTTACTGTTGTGGAATAGCTCATGAATAATTATAAATACATCAAGTTAATGTACGCCCAAACAAAGAAGCTCAGATATACTTTACCAGCCCTGCTATTACAACCAGCACCCCAGGACCTCAGCCACTAGCTCTCCAGAATTCTAGCCCTATCCCCTCAGGACCCTGGCCCTATCCCCCTAGGAACCTGGCCCTAGCCCCCCAGGACCCTGGCTCTAGCCCCCCAGGACCCCGGCCCTAGCCTTCCAGAATACCAGCCCTAGCACTCAGGACCCTAGTCAGAGCCCTCTAGAACCACAGGATTCTGATGCAGCTTCTCCATTCCCAGTTCTCTGCTGCTCCCCTCAGTACAATGTTGTTCAGTGGTTAGAACATCTCACCTAATTCATATCTTGTTTTATTTCTCGTCTAATTCAAATCTTGTTTTATTTAAGTTTTGGTTGTTGTTGTTTTGTAATAGACAGGATCTCATGTAGCCCAAGCGGCCTCACATTTGCTATGTAGTGAAGGATGACCTTGACTCCTGATCTTTCTACCCCCACCTTCCAAGTGCTGGGACCACGAGTTTGAGCCACTATACCCAGCTCCAGTTTGATCTTGCATGTCTAACTTGCCGTCTTTCTGGTTCACGTGTCTCATTTGCTCTGTGCACCCCAAACCAGGCACAGAACTGTTTCTTGCAGCCCCCAGGTATCTTTTGGTCTCTGCCCTTCCTCTCTTTTGCTTTAGGGTCTCATGCCAAGCTTGGCTTCAGCTACAGCTGAAGGCAGAGTAAAGCCCAAATATCCCTAAACTCATTGTTCTGTTCTTGAGTGGTCCCAAGCAGCAAGGGCATCATTCTAAGGAAAGTGACTCTGCTCACTTGCAGGCAGGGCCCCATATACTCTTTGGATACACACAGAACCCAGGCAGATGTCACAAGTGGCAGGCTCTCTTCTTCATCAAGAGGACGTCCCATCAAATGTTTCCAGATAAAAACACACAGAAAGTATTTAAAAGTCCACCTGGAAGAGAAGGAGACTGTCCCTGAGGCAAGCATGCTAAGGGCTGACTCACGTGTGTCCACCGTCTCCTGGATAGGGATGAAACCCACAGGCAATGTGTCCTTGACATCGATGAGCTTCATGTCCACCAGCACATTCCCCAAGTGACTCTTGAGAAGAAGAAAAGACACACAGACTATTAATTGGAACTTCTCAGCCAGTTTGAAGTCTTAGCTTTAGGATGGGTATTCAATACAGTGATTGCTGCTGCAGCTTTACCAGAGCAGGTTAATAACAAAGATACCTAATGTTCCCCAGCAATATCCAGGGAATATAGTGTACCTCAGGAAGGGGGGGTTCATCTGTGAAACCTCAAAGCCACTCACTGAGATGTGGCCTTGATGAGCTGGATGAACCCAGTAGACAGAACCCAGCAGAGGGCAGGTGGACATGTGGTCTAGACTCCACCACTTCTCAGGGTCAGCAGGTTTTAAATAGAGGAGGTTCTTGGATGCTTGCAGGAGAGGAGTCTGAAAAGGGACTGAACTGAATAGGGACTGATCACATTTCTAAGGGGTTGTTGGCTGCAGACAGTTTTTAGTTACAAGATGCATTTTACAAAATCCCAAGAATCATAAACTAACAGAATGGCAGCCTAGCCACCTCCGTATCCCATGCCTTCTAAAATGGCTTGCTGGGGGCTCATAAGAGTTCCTATCTAGTGGTGGCAGAGGGGTCCACAGTGCACAGTTTCTGTATAGACATCTTTTGAAGATGGTAGGTGGCACACCATTCTATAATTGCAAGAGAGAATTCTTTACAAACACGCCAGCACTTGCAGCTTTTACTTCACTCTAGAAACGGCTCTCAAGAAATCTTCCAATGCAGGGCTGTTGTGGAGATTACATTCACATTTCAGACTCATCTCAGCCTCATCAGAGCCAGTTAAGGCAAGAAAAATAGGTTCCCAGTCCAAATCTCTCCTGGTAGGATTACAGCAACATGCTGTGTGCCCACTCTGCAGAAGCACTGTCCTCCAAAGCCCCGTTTGAATGCATGCTCAGTTTGCCTGTCCTCAGTCCCAGAAAAATATCTATGGGGTCAGCCAGGCTGTCCTCACAGGGTCCTCTCAAGCCCTTATTCCCCTGCTGCTTAGGGAAGGCATTGCTTCCAACTCTGAGCTTGAGGAACAAAGACTCCACCTCCATCCTGAGAGCACAGGCATCTCCGAAATCTACACAGGGAACTTTTGCTTTCTGAACTAAGCCAGGCACTCTCTCCTTAAGCTCCTTTTAACTTCCTATCAATTTATAATTGGACTCCATGGTGGTTTGAGTAAGATTGGCCCACATAGGCTCATAGATTTGAATGCTTAGTCATCAGGGAGTGGAATTACTTGAAAAGGATTTGGAGGTGTGGCCTTGTTGGAGAAAGCATGTCAATGGGGGTGGGCTTTGAGGTTTCAAAAGCCCATGCCAGGCCTAGCGTCTCTCTCTTAACTAGTGGACCAGGATGCAACTCTCAGTGACTGCTCCAGCACAATGTCTCCCTGTGTGCCACCATGCTCCCTGCCATGATGATAATGAACTACAGACAAGCCCCCAGCTAAATGCCATCTTTTATGAGGTGACTTGACCTTAGTGACTCTTCACAGCAACAGAACATTGACTAGGACAGACACTGTGAGGTATCCATCTACCTACCATCTTCAAAGATATCATTACAGAAACTGCACTGAGAACCCATCTGTACTACTAAATAAGAACCAAAATGACCCCTGCTCCTATTGCTCAACCAAGCTTGCATAGCTCCTGGCACACAGTATGGACTCAATAATTATTGGCTAAACAAATAATGTCTGGTTGTTGCAGAATATTTAACTATGCAAAAATGTGTTGCATTTGTTTATGTTGCAGAATATTTGTTTAACTACATACACATTGTTGCATTTGTTTTATTATATAAAGATGTATTGCTGTTTTACCTTGCCTGCCTAAGGTACCTGATTGGTCTAATAAGAAGCTGAATGGTCAATAGTGAGGGAGGAAGTATAGGTGGGACTCCCAGGCAGGGAGAGTAAGTAGAAGGAGGAATTTAGGCTGTGGAGGAAAGAAAAAGAGATGCCAAGGAGATGAGGGACCAGTCAGACAGACTCGAGGAAGCAGGAAAGTAGAACATGCAGAATGAAAGGTAGAAAGCCCCAAGGTAAAACATAGATGAACAAAAGAGGTTAAATTAAGTTAAAAGAGCCAGTGGGGCAAGCCTAATCTAAGGCTGAGCAATCATACTTAGTAAATCTCAGTATCTCTGAGAGCTGGTTGGTGGCCCAAAGAAAATTCCAACTACATTTGGTGATACACTTTTCAACTGAGTGGGTGCTGGTGACCAGAAACCAAACCAGACTTCCTTGGATGGCAAATTGAAATGGTCACCCAAAGTCTAAAAGTTTATTATTGCTTATTATGGTGCATAAGTAAAACAGGCCTCAGGTGAAATTCAGAAGTCAGACTGGCGTGTGTAGCCTGTGCCCAGCACTTCCGTGACTGTCCCATCAGACACCTGTCCTTTCTCTCAACATCCCTGTGCTTGCCAACAGTTCCGTGTTACCGCAGCTCAGGGCCCAGGGTCAGGAAGACTGTACACACTGAAGTGCAGCATGTGAGGAGCAGGCCCTCTCTAACGTGGAACAGACTTCTGACTATCCAGGAAGGCTAGGTTCTACCAGGAAACTTGGGAACACCACTCACTGCCTTTGTTCCTGAGGCAGCTGCTCTTCCAGTCACCACTGCTTTCTGCATTGAGAAATTAACAACTGGGCGTGTTCTGCTGCCCCATAAATGGATGGGCGACCATCAATATTGTGGCTGAACATCTTCAGTGTGACAAGCAGGACTCGGTAGCCGTCAACTGCAAACCATTTAGCAACCTCACCCTCCCCACTCTGAGAAAATGTCCTAATCATAAAATCATAGCACTGGTGGTGTGGCCATTAAAACAAGCATATGGAATCCCTTCCACACATACAAAATGGGAGACTACTCCATAGAAGCTTCCAGCAATCTGAGTGTGGCTCTCTTCCATGGGGCTGCCCCTCTGTGGGTTATTCTCTCTCTCTCTCCCTCTCTTCCTCTCTCTCTCTCTCTCTCCCTCTCTTCCTCTCTCTCTCTCTCTCTCTCTGCCTCTCTCTTTCTTTTTTTTATACCATAGGCCCATAACACCATTAATTTTTCTGGTTCCTTTCCCTCCCCCACTTGTGCTCTCTTTCATTTCCTCCTCATAAATATGAAGAACGTATTCCCAATCCTTGTTGAGCAAATGATTCATACCAGCAGCCCGATATACACTGACTCAGGGTATTTATATTGTCTCTGGTAGCCAGTAGTTGCTAGTATACTGTAATTATTTTTGACAACTTTGCATTTAAGGTAGCCACAGATAACCAACTTAATATTCAAATGTTCATAAATCCTTCTGTTTAACATCCTCCCTACCTAATCTATGTACATTATTATTACAGGTAATGCAGAAAGTACAGGCCATGAAAAGTGCAATTAATCTCACTCCTTCCCCAGGAAGCAATGTCACTCTAAAGCCAGGTTTCTATATTAATGGCCTGATTGGGGGGAAAAGAATTTAGGATTCCAAGGAAGCTCCCAAACTCCTATGCTTCGAGTCTCAAGTCACCTAATTAAGACTTGGCCTGCTCTCGAGATCCCACACCCTCCCATATGGTTGTAAAATGATAACTCTGCCAACCCTGTGTTCTGACTCTATGTCAGGACAGACAGGCAGTCACCACTGGTTAGCATGTGCCTAGCTCCTGCCTCACGAGAGAATTGGCAAGGGAGCATTGTCGTTGTCAAAATTTGATCCCAAACAAATTCTATGCCCCAATTTGATCACTTGGATGTCCTAATATGAGGATGGAACTGCTAAGTGAGCTTCCCAGCACTGGACACATTCATTCTCTTTCCATAAAAAAAGGTGTACCTAGGCTTCAGTAGGGGATAGGGGCTTCTATGGCTACCCTCCTGGCAGCCTCATACCCTTATGACTTCTAGCACCCAGCTACTACTGATGGACAGCAACATGTTTTCTAGAAGAGCCAGGGACTGAACCCAGGGCACCATGCCTGCTAAGCAAGTGCTCTACCACTAAGCAAGTCCTCAAGCCTCAAAATTGTGTTTTCTATAATCAATTTCAAACTAATGACCCGGTGCTTTCTCTGAATCATAATGGACTTGTTGCTGTCCACATTCCCAGGACTTCAAGAACTCTTCTGCCTAGAAGATCAATACCTCATGGGTTTCAGGAGGAAATGTAGCAAGCCCCAGGATTGTGGCTATCCTCTGAGCACAGGGCTGGGGTGATTTGAGTGAGAAATGTCCTACATAGTGTTGATGATGTGGACACTTGGTCCCCACTCTGTGGGACTCTTAGGGAAGGTTTCAGAGGTGCGCCTTGCTAGCGGAAGTATGTGACTGGGGGCAGCCTTGGAGAGTGGAAAAGCTCACACCACTTTCAGTTCTCCCTCTCCTTCGTGCTTGCCATTGAGGACGTGAGCTCTCAGGTTCCTGCTTTTAACACCACGCCTTCCATTGTGGCCACACCTTATACTTGCAGCCACGCCTCCCTGCCTTGATGGATTTTTATCCCTCTAGAACTATAAGCCAAAATTCACCCCTCCTTCTGTAAGCTGCCTTGGTCATGGTGTTTAATCACAGCAACAGAAAAGTAACTTAGTCAAGGTGCTTGACCAAGTCTTTGGGACTTCCTCCTGAGAGTTTGGCAGCAGTGAACCCATGGCAGTGCACAAGGAGCAGTAGTCAGTGGACAGATCAAAGGCACCAGGAACAAAAAGCAGGCTCCAGGGACAAAGGGCCTGAGGAAGGTGCATGAAGGTGCAATTGTATGAAGGTGCAGCTGCATGAGGGTGCAGCTGCATGAGGGTGCAGCTGCATGAGGGTGCAGCTTCATGAGGATAGTTGATGGGTCTACTGATAACCTCCTGAGCCTCATCTGGTGTGCTGATGCCACCTCAGCCCTACTCTGTGGAGTCTCATCAGGCTACAGTGAGAGCAAAGGATCTGTGCAGACACACCACAACCACTGTGCAGGTGCCTGTGCTGGCTCAACTGCCACCATCCTGGTACTGAATGTACATTCAAAGGCATGATAGAAAAAGATTCTCCATTTCACTAAAAAACTCTGTACTTTACAAACATCAAATGCATTGTTCTTGTAATTAGAGGGGAGCTTAAGGGGAAGACTTCACCCCTCATTCTGAACATGTTAGGAACAATATTCATAACAAAGAATTATCAATGAGCAACAGACAGTGTGTGATCACAGTCCACATTCAGACATTGCTGAAGGGGCAAACCTGGAACTGGCAGTGGAACCCCAGGCTGGAGGGTTATGATGATGGGAAGGGCTGTGATAGAGAGGTTGTGACAGAAAACGAAGCTGGGATGGAGAGGGAGGCTGTGATGGGCAGGACAGGGAGGCTGTGATGGACAGGGAATCTGTGATGGACAGGACAGGGAGGCTGTGATGGACAGGGAATCTGTGATGGACAGGGAGGCTGTGATAGGCAGGACAGAGAGGCTGTGATGGACAGGGAGGCTGTGATGGACAGGGAGGCTGTGATGGACAGGGAGGCTGTGATGGGCAGGGCAGGGAGGCTGTGATGGACAGGGAATCTGTGATGGACAGGGAGACTGTGATGGGCAGGACAGGGAGGCTGTGATGGACAGGGAGGCTGTGATGGGCAGGGAGGCTGTGATGGACAGGGAGGCTGTGATGGGCAGGGCAGGGAGGCTGTGATGGACAGGGAATCTGTGATGGACAGGGAGACTGTGATGGGCAGGACAGGGAGGCTGTGATGGACAGGGAGGCTGTGATGGGCAGGGAGGCTGTGATGAACATGGAGGCTCTGGTGAAGAAGGCCTCTATTGTTCGGCATGTTTTATGTTGTGTGGTTTTTTTGAAACTACAAAATACATTACCATTAAAATTAAATTTATAAATTGGTAAAATATATTTCAAAAAACAAGTATCTGAATTAGAAGAGACAAATTATCTCTGACCCAGAGAGGGGCAGTGACTTCACTACCATGGAGGGAGCATAAGCAGAAGGTCATCTTGGGAGGAAACCATGTACAGTCACAGGTGGGCCTCTCACGGGAGACTCACCAAGACTATTGCCCCTTTTTCTAAAATGCCTCAATGGGAAAGCTCTTGTAGCTTTCTTTAAAGTTTCCTAGTTCATGGGCTCAAGTGTCCAAAACCAGTACAAGAGAATTATACACAGGTGGATACCTCTCTGTAAAAATGGTGACATGTCCCATGTCACACAGAGGCTGTATCATGTTTGGGGACAGGTATGGTGTAGTGGGTGCCAGGGACCCTCCACTGAGCTGATCTGCCCTCTGCGAGCTGCTATTCATTCGAACCACCCTCGGAGACTCTGTTCCATCCACAAGGCCCACTCGCAGGAACAGTAGGCAAATGAGAGAGCAGTGAGAGCATTTTCTGGTCTCCTTTAGAGACAACATCTTAATGGAATTCACTGTGCACTTGGGGACGTGGTTAATAATGTTGTTAATAAATGAAACATGGTGCTGGCTGCCAATTCTACCCTGTTCACTGAAACCACAGATAAATTAATACAGCAATGAACATAAAGCACACACACAAAGAGGAAACCCCAACCAGGAATGTAAATTATTCCTGCCCACTCAGCAAAGGGAACTACCATCAGACTCACATTTTCTTTGGAAAATGATCTCGTGAAACACAGGTATCTGGTAACCTTGGACTTGAATAAGCCGTCCTTCCAGAGGTCAGCATCCACACCATCTGCTGTCTGTGCAACCTGCAGCACAGAAATGAGAAGAGGGTCACAGGTAAGATAAGGCGGGTGTGCGCGGCTTCCCCTGTACCTGTTCCAATTAGCACTGGCCCCAACTCTCCTGGCATCTCATTAGTGCACTGCACTCAGCACAGGAAGAATGTTTCCAAAAGGGAAAAGGGAAGGCTGTGAAAAACACAACTTCTAAAAATACTGTCCCTTGGGAAGCCACTGATTAAAGACACCCTGACAGAAATGGCTCTAATGCGGGAAGAATAGCTTTTGTAATGGACTGTGAAGGGACATTAGGCTGCTGCCACTTACTCAGGGGCAGGCACAGGACACAGGCACAGGAGAAAGCCTGGTGAGGTGGAAATACACCTGTGAGGCATGGTGTGACTTCCTGCCCACAGGGGCCAGAGGGAGGTTCAGTCAGGGGGCTCTGTTGGGCTGGGATGGTGGGTGGGTCAGGAAATTGGCGCTGCACTGCATCTTCTTGGTACAAGCTCCTAAAGTGAAATTCAAGGTCAGAAACTACAAGATAGGAAAATAAACTAGACTCAGTTGATTCCACTTGGAGCCTTACTACAATGCCTCTTCTCAGTTCTCCTTCAGGACGCAATCCAGGGTAACATGAGCCTTTATTTGCCTCACTGAGCATGACATCCGGTCGTGAGTCTGGGCACAAGGAATTGACAAGGGACCTGGAGAGAGGAGCCTGCAACTTCCTGTCTCCGCAGAGTAGCCTGTGCCATCACAAAGTCATGTCAGGAGACCCAGGCAGCAGCTTCACATGGGGCATATCGGGAGGGGGCTTCAAGCAGCCTGTTTTCTGACTGAGCCACAGTTGAGCTTCTAAAATGTACACAGGGAAATGGGCTGAGGAGCTCCTGGCCATCCTGGAAGATGGCTGAAAGTGCTTCTGTTCCCATAAAGCTGTAGGCACCATAAATCGTCAACCTCTGACACACATGCGGAGGTACATCCCCAAGCTCACCCCAGCTGCCATCTTGGAAGCTGCCTCAGAGAAGCTGAAGACTAGCCAACAAGAGGAAACCACTTATTTCTCAAACTGAACAACTGTCAGCAAATCTGAGGGTAAAGAGAAGAAAGGCCATTATGCTGAAGTGGCAAATCTAACCTGAAAGCTCCTGAGGGAGGCTCTGGGAAAGCTCATGGTTAGATGGTGGTGTCAGCTGCTAACCCTAGAAGTCCCTAAAGCAGTAGGCAGGTACATCTCAACCCATTCATACAAAACTACAGGCTAACCTGAACTTCTTCCCCAACTCAAATGAGATAATAGCCTGTGGGTGTAGGGAGGAGGACCACAGTCCTAGGAGCAACAGGCAGTGTGCAATTCAGAGGCACTGAACTTGAAGCCCGGTGGCTTTATTAAGCCCATGTATACATAGTGCAGACATGCTGGCCTCCCCAGGAGTCAGGGGACAGGGTCACGGGGGACACTACAGATGCAAGAGCATTCACTGGTGAGCACCTTCAAAGATGACTCTGTGCTTCTAGATTAAATTTGAGGACACTCAGGCTGATGTGGAGCCAGTCTTTGACACAATGTCACCTCATCGCTCACAAAGCCCTAACTCATCCCATGGGGAGTTAATTGTGACCTCTGGTACAGGGATTCCTTCACCACGCCTGGCATTGAATCTGCCCTTTCAAACACAGGTGATGTATTGTGTGACTAATATGAATCCTCCCCTACCATCTACCATGACTTGATACAAGGAGGCTCAATGGAAACGCGCTAAAGAATAGGTGAGTGAGGCAACTTTTCAACCACAGCCATGGCCCATGCAACTTCCCTAAGCAATACTGCCATCAGGATTGAACCCCCCCACCAAGCTAAGCAGGAGGCTCGCCTGCCCTCTACTTCCCAGCCTACCACTCTACCAGGCACATGCTGTTAACACTGAGGTCACTGCCCCTGGCCTTGTGTCTGCTTCCTGCCTTGACCCCAGCAAGGCTGCTGCTAACCTTAGTACCTCCAGATCTGAAGGAGGCTTGGCTTGTCCTTAGAACCCAAGGATGGAGCCAGAAGGTCCCCCGAGGACACTGTTTCCTTCACGGGTACCCAGTGTTTGCACTGTCACAAGATGTAACTACTGAATAGAAACTTGCAAGAAATTTGTGATACTGCCTTAGGAGGGAGAACTACAAGAATACTCTAATTTGAAAAAGTCAGAGACCTGGAGAAATCAAGTCATGGTAGCAGAATCAGGGGCTCTTCTAGCAGCATGTGATTTCATGCCTTGTTAGATGGTATCGACACATTTCCCACCTGGTAACTATGTCTGGGTGGCATATGAGTTGATTCTAGTCTTCCCCATTGCCAGTATCCACTTTCAGGTGCCTCACATTAGAGCTGCCCAACTCAGGGGAATCCTGAGAGGTGGTGACAGGCACAGCAGGGTGATGAGGGCCTCATAGGCCCAGCCTCCCTCTTCCTTCTCCTGCTTGACCGCAGGAGTCACAGAAGAAAGTGACTGCTAGAGAGCCCAAGCTGCCCTTTGAGCAGTGTCCCAGATACCGGCAGCTAGCAGATATATCTTGATATGAAGGACCAGAGCCAAGTGTGATGCTCCCCTCCTGGCTAGGAACCAGGCAGCGGTCTGCTTATAGTATATTGTTTGTCAGGCACTGGTCTAAGTAAGCCACCTGCAGCTTTTCACTGAAGGGTCCCGACAGCCTAATGACTTGGGTACCCACCCACCCTCCATCCCCATCCTGGTTTAGAGATGCGAACTTAAGTACAGCTGCAGCAGACTTACTCCATGCCATTCAGTGTGCTCAGCTTCAGGGCCAAACCCAGACACCAAGGACTGCTGCCTGGGAAAATGCCTTCAGGACAGTTGACAAACCACAGGAAGGGTTATATCTGGAATGCAGGAAAAGGACCCAAGCAGACAACGAGACAGGGAAAGCCACATTAAGGACTCCCCAGCTATCACTCTGCCGAAGAGAAGAGCTGGGAGCACCCACGAGTTGTTGAAGGCTACAGAGATGGTGACATGTGGAGGCATGGCAGCTCTGAGGGCTTTGCTTTGATGGCAGGGGTGTGAGACTGCACTGTGGTTCAGGGCCTCCTCCAAAGCCCAGGCTGGAGTGTACTTGCCATTGTGCTGTGAGGATGAAGAGGTGGGGCCTAGGAGTCTGCCTAGGCCACATGGGCGCTGCCCTTGGAGAGGGGTTCATGCTGTCACGCATGGATGCTATGGCAGTGGAATGTTCGCCTTATAGCTTTCCTGTGCACTGCCATCATGTGACATCTGCCAGGAAGCCTTCATGGGGCATGGCCCTCCTGGGCTTCCCAGACTCAAGAACCCAGAGCCAAATACACATCCAGTCTGTGGTGTTCTGTTACAGAAGCTGAAAACAGACAGGCACAACACAAATTTTCACACCAAACCACTTCCTTATTTATTTATTCTAAGCAAAATCACTGTCTTGTTTATAGGTAAGGAAACTGAGGCACAGAGTATTGGCTACATACATACAGCAAATCCACAGGATGGCATATGCCCAGGATATGTTATATAGAGGAAAATTAGCTTATCAAGAAGCACATGAGAGGATGTATGTAAAGAGCGCTCACAAGGCAACAGAAAAGGGCACTCGGGCAGGCCAAACGCACCAGCCAGCAATGGTCAAACCATGCAAAAGGTGAGCACTGCTGGAACTGGCGGATCTAAAAGAAGAATTCACTCGGGCTTTCCCAGACTGCTAATGACATTTAAAGCAGGAGCCAGTACACTCAGTGCAAGGATGCCCTGAGAACAGACATACCCATCACTTCTGTGTGACAAGAGGCACAACCAGGGCCAGGTGAGATGCCTTGGCAGGTAAAGACACTTCCTCTTAAACCTGATGGCCTGAGTTTGATCCTTGAGACCTATATAACATATGGAGAAAACAGACTCCCACAAGTTACTCTCTGATCTCCACACACAGAAAGGAATGAAATGAGGAAAGGGGGGAGAGGGAGGGAGGGGGTGGAAGAAAAAGAAAGGAAGGAAGGGAAGGGGAGGGGAAGAGAGGGAGGGGAGAGGAGGGAAAGAAAGGAAAGGGAGGGGAAGGAGAGAGGAGGGGAGGAAAGCGGAAGGGAGGGGACGGATAGTCAGAGCTAGATGAGTTTGGCAACAATGAGAACACACACACGAGTCCCTTGAGCTAGGAGCTCTTTCATGGGGACATGGTCAGGTGTTCATTGTCTACTGGATGATGTTTTTGTTTTTACTCTTTTGGTGTTTTAGTGTTTGGTTCTAAGGAGCCCACCACCCCAGCTTTAGCTTGGCTTGTTGCTAGCCAGTATTATTCTTATCTTAAGTGAACTCTGGGCTTTTCCTGTTCTCTTCTGTAAATCTTACTCTTACTTCATAGTTTGCTGGGTGGCTGGGGGCTGGCCTCTGACTTCCTCCTCTCATTTATTTATCTATTTGTTTGTTTATTTTTGTTTCTCTTTTTTTTGCTTTTCCTTCTATTTCTACATGCTGCCTGCCAGCCCTGCCTATCCTTGCCCCTGCCTTGCTATTGGCCATTTAGCTCTTAATTAAATCATCAGGCACAAGCAACACAGCTTCACAGAGTTAAACAAATGAAGCATAAACAAAGATCACACAGATGAAAATAATATTCTACCACATTTTCCCTTTTTTCCATCTAAAGAAAAAGAAAAGATTTTAACTTTAACATAGTAAAACTATATACAACATAAATAGTTGCCAAGTAAGAATTAATTTACAATATTTTATCCACTGGTAGTTAGCATGTTTAGAGAAAATAATGTGTTATCTATTATATTTTAGTGACTCTAAAGTTTTATACCTAACTTACTTTTTATCATATCCCAAGAAAACTGTAACTATCTAGTCTTTATCAAAGGCACCAGAAGGATATACTATTTTTAAATAAACAAAAAAATGCATTGTAACCAACTTTTAAAAACTCTAGAAATGACAGACATCTGAATGTCTGGACAGTCATCCTAAGTTTCTTTGTAACATTGGGGCATTTATCTTTATTCCACAGGCCCATGGTAGTGGGCTGACTTTTCAACAAAGCAGAAAATTTGAAAGACTGCTCTGCCTATATTGGCAGCTTATCAGTCACTTTTTCTTGTGTCTTGTAGAATGTTTGACAAACTTTTTTATAGTTGGAATTTTGAAGGACTGTCCTGTCTTGTTTTTGGCAAAGTTCAGCAGTCACTTTTTTATGGGTTCTGTTTGTTCAGTTTGTACAGCACACCGTAAACAGTCAAAGGTGAGAGCAATTTCTTTGTCCAGTGGCTAACCTTGTCACAATGAAAGCAAACTCCATAAGGACTTTTTTGTTTGTTTTTCGAGACAGGGTTTCTCTATCTTGTTCTGGAACCTGTCCTGGAACTAGCTCTGTAGACCAGACTAGCTTCGACATAAGGAATTTTTAAAATGTCCATCTCTGAAGTAAATTGGTACTGTCAGGAGCAGATGTGTCTCATTGCTATGGAAATCCCTAAATAACAAACCATTTTAAATGTCATATTTTGTAGGTCTTTGAAAGGTTTGAAGACCATCTATCTAAAATATATGTGTATATGAACTATAAAGTATACCTAGCATGTCTACAAATTTGATTGTTATAGATTACTATTGATCTGTGTTTTTTTGATTATCTTAATTAGTTTATAATAATAGCTTTTAATAACTAAAATTTTATCTTAGATTTTTAAATGAACTGTCTACCTTAAACAAGAACAGAATTATATATACAGTATGTTGTAACAAAAATAACCTTAAATTTGTATCTATACAAAAAATCCTTTAAACAGAGTAGAAATATATATACAGTATGTAGTAACAAAAATTATCTTAAATTTGAATCAATGTACAAAAGTCCTTTAAACAAGAGCAAAAACATATACAATGTAACAAAATTGACTTTGAAATTGTATCCAAAATCCATGCCGACAAAATATGAGATTAATAGTTGTATTTTATTTTTAATATTTTTTATATTGCATTAAATTATAACAAACATCCATGACCCACAAAAGACCACCCCTTTTCTCTTGGGAATGTGGGCACAGTTTTTTTATACTTTTTGTTGAATGTGGGTGAAGGTTTCTTTAGGGGTCCCAGAGAGGAAATTTGAGATAAAGACCAAGTCCTGGGAGGACCAGCAGTAGCCTTTGTTGATAGATATCTGTTAAGTTTTAGGAGACCTTTCTTGATCATACTATATCCATATCAAACTGGAATGCTGGAACTAATCCACAGAAAACAAAAGCAAAACTATTTTTCCAAAGTATTTTTGATTTTTGCTTGACAAATCCATTTTTTGACTTTTTTTTTAAAGTTAAGGCATTTTTTAAATATCTAGACTGGTTTATTTTTACAGTTCCTCTTAATTTTAGGTTTCTTAGCAATTGTCCTTTGTTTTTTAGCAATCAAAAAATTTTAAATCAACACAATAACTAAACAGGATCTAGACTCTGTGTGTTTTTTTAATCTTTACATACCTTTTAAAAATGTTGCTTTTATTTTAAAACTATTTTTATGACTGTCTATATCTATTTTTAAAAGTCTATGCAATTGTAAAGCACACTGGAACCTATTTAGAGGGTTTTTTTTTTGGGGGGGGGAGGAGTCTGGACCTCTTTTACTATATTTTTCTCTTTTCTTGAAAGTACCAGTAAACTTTAGACTGTTAAGTTACTATACCTGGGTCCTCCTCATGTAGCTCTATCAGCTGGCTCTGCCCACTTTGCAGGTCAGAAAAGCCAAGTACAGAGCTCACAGCCCTTTTTGAGGTTTGTGACCAAGAACTGTATTAAACCTTTCTAGCTATGAAAGTTGGGACCTGCATTATCACAAGCAGTTTTTACTCAGCATGTTTTTTTTTTTTTTTTATTTAGCACTGTTGGCTGAACAGCAGCACTGCTGTTTATTTGTTTGTTTGTTTCTCATGTTCTAGATGGATATCTGAGCCCACTTTACCGAGTGATGTTTTTGTTTTTACTCTTTTGGCTTTTTAAGGGGCCCACAACCCAGCTCCCAAGTAAATCACACATGGGGGTTTATTCTTAGCTATGAGTGCCTAGCCTTAGCTTGGCTTGTTGCTAGCCAGCTTTCTTATCTGAAATGAACCTTTTGTCTCTGGGCTTTTCCTGTTCCCTTCTGTAAATCTTATTCTTACTCCATTGACTGCTGTGTAGTTGCATAGTTGACCCCATGTCTCCTCTCCTTGCTCTCTTGCTGTTTTTCTTTTTCGTTTTCCCTTCTATCTATACACTCTGCCTGCCAGCCCCGCCCATCCTCCCTCCTGCCTCGCTATTGGCCATTCAGCTCTTTATTAGGACCACCAGGTGTTTTAGACAGGCACAGTAACACAGCTTCACAGAGTTAAATGAAGCATAAACAAATGTCACACACCTGAATATATTTTACCACAACTGTCCCTTCACTGAGGATGCCTGGCTTCTGAGGCCACACTACTGAGGACAGAGTGCTGAAGGAAACACTGGTCACACTCTTGATGAGGTAAGACACACGATAAAACATACGAACTTGAGTTAATGTAATTCCTCCCATTAAGTTTTTAAAAAGGATGACAGGCAGCAATAGCTCAGCTGGAGATGATCAGGGAGTGGGGGAACCCCTCCGGAGAAGGGGGGGCAGGACACTACCTGTGCCTTCACTAAGGCTCTGCTCTTACAGACAAAGGAGAGTAAGAAAGTGTTAGGGTTACAGGACAACCTAGGAATGATGGCACAGGAGCTCCATTTTTAATAGCCGTGTACAGAAAAGGACCTAGAAACTCATATTAAGTATTGCTTGGCTCTTACAGCAAGGACTGGGGATGTACAGAGATGATACACAGGACAGAGGGACGGCTACCAGGAATGGCTCGGTCAGGAGATGTCAGCAGGGCAAGTACAGGACTGGAGTTTGCAATATCAGAGCCCATGTAAAAGTCACATGGATGTGGAAGCCGGCCTGTTGTTCCTGCTCAGTGCATGGGAGATGGAGGTGGGGATCCCCATAACAAACTGGAAAGACACAGGCCAAAATTGCCAACTCCAGGTTCTGGAGAGACCCTTCTTCAATACCTAAGGTGGAGAGCAATCAAGGACAGAAGAGTGCACTCTAGAATCCACATATATTCACGTGTGTATGTGCACATCTACACACACACCCACACATGTTCCCCCCACAAATGCACACCACACAAAATACATGCAAACATATGCATAATGACAGTGTTTTAATCATTCCTTTGCTTTGCTATCATGTGTTACTTTTTTTTTGTCAATTCCTTTTATAAAAGGAAAAAACAATTGTACACTTTACTTGATGAGGCAAGAAACTAAAAAATGGACTAAAACTTGAGAAAATCCTTGTAAACAAACTGGTGTCCAGCTAAACATCCAAAGTGCAGAGGGACCTGGTCTGAGGAGAAACAAAATATCCAGGATGCTTAGTGCACACCTGCTGTTTCAGCAGGGCTGCCCACAATTCAAAGGTGAGTTTGGCAGCCTGGGAGGGGGAAGGAAGGGAGAGGAGCGGGGTAGCGGAAACTCTGCAGACATTCTAGAGCAACTTCTGGCTGACTCTGTGAAGTTCAAAGGCCTTCAGACATGGCAGCTTAGCTTAGCTCAGGTGGCAGAAGCCTCATATTCTCAGTCAGACAAGGCTGGGTCTGCCAGGAGATGCCCCCTTGTCTGAAATCATAAGCTCTTGACTGCTTTTGCCTCCCGTCATAATTTTATTTTCTGAGTGAAGATCTTAAGTTGGCCACAGACTTTCTGCTGAAATGTCTTATATTTCTCAGAAAAAAAAAAATGAATGGGGTCCTGGAGATGGAGCATTTCTGCCAGCCTCAGGGTTGGTTTCTCTCCCAGGGCCCAGGACACTTCAGCCCTCCCATCCCTTGGCTCCTACCATCCCCTAGTATGGCTTCATATTAGCACGGTTTTGCTATTTGTACTCTGGCTGAAGGAGCTGACATAGCAGAGTCTCTATGAAACCAACAGACAGAACTGGGACTTTTTGGAGTGAGCTGGATCCCAGTTTGAGTTTTGACCCTGATGCTCAAATACATCACTTCTCAAAGCCACAATGACTCATTCCCCCTCATCAGAACCTGGAAAAAATGATTTGTAAGGATTGAATAAACACAGAAAAGCACTTATCTACAATGAGACATAATCAGACCTGTTATAAAAGCTATAATTCAGACAGTAACAAGCACTATGAGGGACATGGCCAAAGTGGAACCCTGCTGGCCCTGTAACCTGGCATGGTCACCATGAAAAATGGTGAGGTAGTTCCTCAAGTATCATCATAGGAATTAGAAGCTCCTCCCCTAACATACACTCAAGAGAACTGAAAACACATGCACACAAAATCATGTACATGAAATAAGTCCCTGAATGGTGGAAACAACACAAATGTCTACTGACTAATGGACATTTTGTAGTTATCCACAGTGGATTATTACTGGGCCACAAAAAGGCATGAACCCCTGGTGTAACAATGATGGAAACACCATGCTAAGTACAACGAGACAGTCACACATGCCCACACACTGTCTAATACGTCCTAAAGGAGACAACCCTTAGGGATAGACGGGAAGGAGATGGTGGTTGTTGGAAGCAGGAGAGGTGGGGCTGGGGGATACAGGGAGGTGTGGGGGAGAGGCTGGGAAGGCAGGAACAATGACCTATGATTAGATATTTGTGATTGTTAGGCAACTGTGAATACTCTAAAACCCACTGAACAGTGCACCCCAAAGAATGAACCACAGCAGGTGTGTGTATTGTGTCTCAATAAAGCCTGTAGCATGAGACAGCACATGGCAGACACTCGTGGCTGGCCATCATCTGGTGTCATTTTATCCAGTGGATACTCTCCCATGCATCTAACCCAAAGTCTTATTAATATACACTCAGATATTTGCCAAATGGCTGGATGAATCATTAAGAAAGTGGAACACACTGCAAGACTGGTGCCTGGCATGGCAGATTCACAGGCGGCTTTTCTCACTCAGGCTCAGGTGTGGGCCATGGCAGCCTCACAGAAAATGGCCTCTTGAGCTCAGCAGGGTAGGAGGAAGCAGAGCCTCAGTCCCAACAGCCACCCCGGAGGTGCTGCAGCCTGTGTGGCCTCAATGCAGCTCCTCCTGGGGCTCAGGAGAGAGGCTGCCAGAAGGGAGGACCTGGCCTGAAGTGTCTGGCTTTTACCACACCCAGACGGCAGAGCCAGGGCTTGGCCCTGGGACTCCACAGAGCTGTGTGGAGGAGCTTGGTGGTGCACAGTGCTCCTCGTGGCTTGTGGGCATGCAAGGGAGGGCCATTCCTCTGGTCATGGAGCATCTGGGGACTCTAAGGGTGAAAGCAAAGACTGCTCAGCCAACAGTATGAAGATACAATGATGGCTGCCACAGAGCAAAAGCTCCATTAAAAAACAAAACAAAACAAAACAAAACAAAAAAAAAACTTAAAGACTTTCAGCAAAAATTAAGAGATCTTTGCTTTAGTAGAAGAAATTATTAAAGTAGAAGTAGATGTGTACAAGGGTTTCAATGAATTTTACTTCTCTGAAAAGAAAAACTTTTCTGTGTTCATGTGTGTGTGCATGACAGGCCAGATGACCACCTCACGTGTTACCCCTCTATTTTTTACTTTTGAAATAGTCTGCTGGCCTGGAACTATCCAAGTATGCCAGCCTAACTGGCCAGAGAACCTCAGAGATCTGCCTATCTCTACCTCCCCGGCACTGGGTTTACTGGGTGAATTACCACACCCAGCTTTTTTTTTTTTTTTTTTTAAAACATGGCATTTGGAGATCAAACTCAAGTCCTCATGCTTCCCCACTGTACTATCTTCCCAGCTCTACAATCAAAAACCCCAAACTTCAAAGATGACACATACTAGCTAGTTTTATGTCAACTTGATACAAACTAGAGTCATTGGAAAGGAGGGAAGCTCAATTAAGAAAATGCCTACTTAAGATTGGCTTTAAGGCATTTTCTTAATAAGTGATTGATGGAGGAAGGCCCAGCCCATTGTGGGTGGGGCTATCCCTGGGCTGGTGGTCCTGGTTCTATAAGAAAGCAGGCTGAACAAGCCATGGGTAACAGGCCAGGAAGCATTGTTCCTCCATGGCTTCTGCATCAGCTCCTGCTCAAGGTTCCTGACTTGCTTCATTTCCTGTTCTGACTTCCTTCAATGACAGATTATGATGTGGAAGTGTAAGCCAAATAAACCCTTTCCTACCCAACTTGCTTTTGGTCATGGTGTTTCATCACAGCAATAGTAGCCTAACTAAGACACCACACAAGCACAGCAGCTCACAACTGTCCAGATGGATCCAGTTCTAGGGACCCATCACACCAGGTATGTAAGTGGTGCACATGTCTGCATGCAGGCAAAATACCCAGACACACAAAATAAATAAATCTTAAAAAAGAAAGAATAGGAAGCAAATCTGGGGCTGGAGAGATGGCTCTGCAGGTAAGAGGACTCCAGTTCAATTCCCAGCACCACATAGTAGCTCACAACTGTCTGTAACTCCAGTTCCAGAGGACTGGCACCCTCACGTAGACATACATGCAGGCAAAAGACCAATGTACATAAAAATAAATAAAATTTTAAGAAAAATAAAAGAAAGCTGGAGACTGATAACACTACGCAAAAGCCACAGGAGAAAATAGCTCTCCTCTGAAGAAAATGCAAATTGAAAATGAGAGTGGCTTCTCTTCACAGAAAATGCCTGACAAAGCTCCATGTCTACTAGAAGAGCTGAGTGGACCTTTTGTACCATGGAGCCCAATCCATCACATTCCTTCAGAGAGCACCTCCCTACACCAGGCAGAAACCCCACAATCCCTTTTCTCCTAGTATGAGAGCTAAGGGTCACTTTTCTTACTTGCCATGATTTTTTTGGTCTGGATTCCAGGTGACTGCTCTGGGGAAGACATGAGTGGAGGTGGAGGTGGAGAGCAAGGGTCATCACCTGTGAGTGGGTCTAGGCATGGGGAGATAGTGATAATGCAGAGGAGGGACAACCTAGGGAAGGGACAGCAGGTACAAGGAAGGCTCTGGTGGCTTGTCCAAGGTATGGGGGCAAGATTTTGTGTCCAGGCGATGGTAAAGGAGGTGGAGACTGGGGCTGGGGAGATGGCTCAATGGTCTGGAACACTGGCTGCTCTTCCAGAGGACATGGGTTTGATTCCCAGCACCCACACAGTGGTTCACAACCATCTGTAACTCCAGTCCCAGGGATCCAATGCCCTCTTATGGCCTCTGTGGGCACCAGGCTCTGGTTTTATTCCTGATACCCACATAATTAGCTCACAGCCATCCTTCACTCTAGTTCTAGGAGATCCGATGCCCTCTTCTGACCTCCAAGGGCACCAGGCATATACATGATACTAATAAATCCGTGTGGACAAACACTCAATATACATAAAAATAAACAGATTTTAAAAGGTTTTAAAAAGTAATAATAAATTTTTTGAACGAAAAAAAAAAAAAAGCGGAAGAGGAGAGAGACTGGCAGGGGGACTTTCCAGTGAGGCTCTAGGCAGAAGCACACATGAGACACACCTGGAGGAGTGACCTGGGACTGAGGAGGGATGGAAGAAGAGAGGAAGAGAGGGAGGAAGAAAGGGAGGGAGGGAAGGGGCTGGCCTTTTGCCAGTTCTTCACTCATGCCTGGAAATGTAAGTTCACACAGGCAGACTATGCCAACTCACTCACCTAGAACCCAGCCTGGGGCCTGCACAAGGTGATCCTGACGACATCGTTGCTAATTAGGCATACAGCCAGCCTCTTCCAGGGCTTGGTGGAATCCCCTTTGAACCCAGGAGGGTGGCTGGTGAGAAGGAACTTGAGGTTGGTCTATGGAGTCTACATTCACAAGTCACACACACCACTCACTGATCCTGAAAACCTTTGGACATCTAGATACCTTCCAAAGAACAAGGAGCAAGCTCTGTCTGTCACCAAATGCTAGGGAGGTCTAACTATTGGACACTGTTCTAAATACAACCAAGCAGCTGTGAAAACCATGTCCTGGGATGAGCGGGAGGCCACACCCCGACAAACACCCCTATATCTAGCGATCCTAGCATTGGCTTTGCATACCCCTCCCTAGGCTTGGAAGTGAGTCTGGTCTGTGTGCTGGCACAGCCTCTTCCCTTACTCCCTTGTGTGGCTTCCCCAGCTCTCTGCTTGGACCACCTGGAGTGCAGAAACCCATCAATTCTGGTCCTGGGCTTCTTGTGGGTTTGAATAAAGAGGCCCTGAAGAGACCCAACAGGAGAAGGCAGCAAGAGGTAAGGGAAGGGAATTAAGAGAAGCTGAACTCATGAGTCACACTCAATGACAGCAAGTGAGAAAGCCAAGGAGATGAACTGGCTGCTGCCTGAGTTACTCTTCTTATTTACTCTATTACTCTGCTCTCAAACCACATTGCCAGCTGTAATTGCATTTCAATTCATGTTTAACACACACATAACTTAGCTGGATGCTGGCATCCAATATCCCAGACACAGAAAGGCAGAACAGAAAAGAGCCAGCTAATTCAGTGAGCATTCGTCATGGGTCTGCTGGAGCCAATGTGTACCCAGGCACTGTGCTGAGTTCCGGGATGCAGGGATGTGGGTGACACAGTTCCCCAGCCTTCTCTTCAGAGGCCTGCTGCCCGGAGACAGCGCACAGGGGAAGGAGTGCTGCATGTGTGAATGCAAGGCTGCAGAGACATCGGTGGCCGAGCACTGAGGAGTTACGTGAAGTTCAAGGGCACAAGAGTGATGGCAGCTCTCAGAGGCCAGGGCAGCCTATCCATCTGGTACACATCTACCCAGTGCAGGACTCCGTTTTGGATTGGGGGCTGTGAATGGGGGGCCTTGGCAGTCGGTGGCTCAGGAGGGATGGGGGGAGGTTGAGAGTGGAGCTGTGCGAAGCTACGAAGATAGTCCTTACCACTGAGGAACAGAGAGCAGAGTGTCTGGGAACTTCCTTAGTGAACAGGCCTGTGCCTCCCCACAATTTCAAAGGGTCACAGAGACCTTGCAAACTTGTCATCCTAAATGATGACCTGAAGGGCAACAAGGTGGGGAATAGGAAACAGTAGGGAAATATGATGAAGTGTTTGGGCTATACATGAACATCAACTTAAAAACAAAACAAAAATCCAGCTCTCGCCTAAGCAAAATGTAGCAAACTATAATCAATAACCACGTGAATACACAGCAGAAATTCAGTATGCAGTAGTGACGCCATTACCAGCATCAACCCTGCTCTCTCAAACAAACTGATTCCTGTCTTTTTGTCAAAGCTTTGGAACAGTCTGGATAATGTGTGGTTCACTTGTTCCTTGGTAGGTGAAGGGGATTGCAGTAGTCATGGCTGTTTGGAGGGACAGAACTGATAGAGATGGTGTGTGTGTGTGTGTGTGTGTGTGTGTGTGTGTGTGTGTGTGTGTGTGTGTATTTATTAGAATGGCTTACAGGCTTTGGTCCAGTTAGTTCAACATTGGCTGTCAACCAACAATAGGCCCAGGAATCCAGTAGTTGTTCAGTCCACAGACTGGATGTCTCAGCTGGACTTCAGTATACACTGGAATCCTGAAGAAGTAGGCTCTAATGCCAGTGAAGGAATGGACTTGCCATTAAGAGTGAGGGCAAGGAGGGAAAGAGAGAGAGAGCTTCCTTCTTCCATGTCCTTTATATAGGCTGCCAATAGAGGGTGTGGCCTAGATTAAAGGTGTAGCATCCCACCTCAAAAGATCCAAATTAAAGGTAGGTCTTCACACTTCAAATGATGCAATCAAGAAAAAAACAAAACAAAAAACTCTCAAAGATGTATCCAGCTTCTTAGATTTTAGTTAATTCCAGATGTAGTCAAGTTGACAACCAAGAATCGCCATCACAGAGGTGTTACCCAAAAGCAGCCTAGGCTGTTCATTTGCTGGAAACAATTCTCTAACAGCTTTGCTGGTTTCTTCCTTGGAAACAGGGATGTATTAGAGCTCTTCACAAACGTAGTGGTGTACACCTGTAATCCCAGCACTTGAGATAAGAAAACAGGAGGAGGAGAAGCTCAAGGCCAACCTTGGCTACCTCAGCTACACAAGACCTTGTCCCAGAGAAACAGAGGGAAGAGGCTGGAGAGCTGCCTCGGTGGTGCAGAGCACTGGCTGTTCTTGCAGAGGACCTGGGTTCAGATCCCAGCACCACACAGTGGCTTACTACCATCTGTAACTCCAATTTCAGGAGCTCTGACACCCTCTTCTAGCCTCTGCAAGAACTTCATGCATGTGGTTTACATATATACATGCAGGAAAAAAAACCATTTATGCATATAAAAAATCCAACAACAAATAGGAGAGATTCTTAAACACATTAAGGCTTTCCATTTTGGTACATTATGTTACACATAAAAGCTACATGTGACCTTCTCACACTAGTTCCAAATCTTCTGGTATTCCAATTTCCCTCTTCTTGGTCTTTATTTTGCTCAGTTTCTTTTTACTATCAGATTTTCTAGTTTACACAAAAATTAACTTCTCAATTAACAATAGTCTCTTTTTTAAATTCTGATTTTTATCCTTGCTTCTTTCTACATATTCCCCTAGACACTTAGGCCATGAGACAATATGAAGTGGTTAGATTCATATGTTGCCAGAGCCCCCAGGAAAAGAGAGCTGAAAAAAGAACTATATATACAGCTATCAGAAATATTACAAACTTAACGATGACCATAAACTCACAGATCCCAGATAAATAACTGGCAGGCACACTAGCCTTAGGAAAACAATAAAAATGTTATATCCAGTGGGTAGGGGTTAAAACAAAACAAAACAAAACAAAACAAATAAATGAAGAAACAAAACCTCAGACCTGGAAGACAGAAGAATCCATATAATGACAACTGAGCCAGGTAGTGGTGGCACACACCTTTAATCCCAGCACTGAGAGGCAGAGGCAAGTAAATATCTGAGTTCAAGGCCAGCCTGATCTACAGAGTGAGTTCTAGGACAATCAGAGCTATTACACAGAGAAACCCTGTCTCCAAAAACATCTTTTTTTTTTTTTTTTTAAAGACCCCTGCAAAACTTAAGTCCAAATAGATCAAAGACCTTAACATGAATCCAGCCGCACTGAACCTCTTAGAAGAGAAAGTGGGAGGTACTCTTGAATGAATTGGCACAGGAGACCACATCTTGAATATAACGCCAGTAGCACAGCCACTGAGATCGACAATTAATAAATGGGACCTCCTCAAACTGAGAAGCTTTTGTAAGGTAAATGACACAGTCAGCAAGACAAAATAGCAGCCCACAGAATGGGAAAATATATTCACCAACCCCACATCTGACAGAGGGCTAATCTCCAAAATATACAAAGAACTCAAGAAGCTAGTCATCAAAACACCAAATAATCCAATTAAAAAGTAGGGTACGGAACTAAATAGACAATTCTCAGTAGAGGAATTTCAAATGGCTGAAAGACACTTAAGAAGTTGTTCAACATCCTTAGCCATCAGGGAAATACAAATCAAAACAACTCTCATATACCATCTTATACCTGTCAGAATGGCTAAAATCAGAAGCACCAATGACAGTTTATGCTGGAGAGGATGTGAAGAAAGGGGAACATTCCTCCATTGTTAAGGGAGTGAAAACTTGCACAGCCATTTTGGAGATCAGTATGGCAGTTTCTCAGGAAAATGGGAATCAGTCTACCTCAAGATCTTGCAATTCCACTCTTAGGCATATACCCAAAGGATGCACATTCATACCACAAGGACATCTTAACTATGTTCATAGCATTATTTGTAATAGCTAGAACCTGGAAGCAACCAAGATGCCCCTCAACTGAGAATGAATAAAGAAAGTACAATGGAGAAAACAAAAACAATGGAATCTTGAAATTCACAAGCAAATGGATGGAACTAGAAGAAACCATCCTGAGTGAGGTAACCCAGTCACAAAAAGACAAGCATGGTATGTACTCATTCATAAGTGGATGTTAGACATGAGCAAAGGATAACCAGCCTACAATCCACAATCCCAGAGAAGCTAGGAAACAAGGAGGACCCTAGGAGAGATAGACATGAACCCCTGGAGAAGGGGAAAGGGACAAGACCTCCTGAGCAAATTGGGAGCACAGCGGGTGGGGGGGTTGTTAGGGGGGGTGGGTAAAGGGGAAGTGGGGAGAACATGAGAGATCAGGAAGGGCGAGTGGGCGGGGGGGGGAGAATAGAGAAGGAGAGAAAGAAAAGAGACACCTTAATAGAGGGAACCATTATGGGTTTAAAGAGAAATCTGGCACTAGGGAAATCTCTAGGGACCTACAAGGATGACCCCAACTAAGAATCTAAGTAATAGTGGAGAAGCTACCTTAAATGCCCTTCCCCATAATGAGATTAGTGACTACCTTAAATGCCATCCTAGAGCCTTCACCAAACAGCTGATGGAAGCAGAAGCAGAGATTCACAGCTAAGCACTGAGCCAAACTCCTAGAATCCAGGTGTAGAGAGGGAGGAGTGATGAGCAAAGGGGTCAAGACCATGCTGGTGAAACCCACAGAGACAGCTGACCTGAGCAAGTGGGAGCTCACAGACCCCAGTCTGGCATCTGGGGAACCAGCATAGGATCGAACTAGGCCCCTTGAATGTGGGTGTCAGTTGGGGGGCCTGAACAGTCTATGTGGCCTCTGACAGTGGAACCAGTGTTTATCCCTGTTGCATGAATGAACTTTGGGATCCCATTCCCTATGGAGGGACACTCTCTCTGCCTAGATACACAGGGGAAGGCCTAGGTCCTGCCTCAAATGATGCCACAGACTTTGATGATTCCCCCATGGAAGGCCTCACCTTCTCTGGGTAATGGATGAGGGTGGGAGGGGTTGTGGGGGAGAGGGAACTGGGATTGGTATGTAAAATAAGATTGTTTCAAATTTAAATAAAAATAAAAATAAATCCCTGATTTTCATAAGAAACAATCCAAGCTGAAAGATAATAAAGCCACACCTCCAACACAGTGAACAGAATTGAGTGAGAATGCTACACCAAAGGGAAACACCTTCAAATAATAGAGATGACATAAAGACTTTATCCAGGCATGCAAAAGATGAAGGAGAGTCACATCACATGAAAACTGGGAACACACAGCAATGAATATAAGATATGGCAATATAAGGATAGCTATAAGGGATTCACTATTAAGTCTTTTTATAAGACAATAAAAATTTAAATAAAAACAGATAGCCCATGCATTATGGGGCTTATTTCATGCATAGAGGAGAAAATGTCCCACAATCATAGCACCAAAGCCAAGAGGGAACACACACTGCTGTGTGAATGGCAGACTGCTACTAAGGAGGCATGGTGTGAGCCCAGAGTAACGAAGAAACAACAAGCAAGCACTGGGCTGGATAGACAGCAGTAAGAGCACTGGCTGCTCCCAGAGGATCTAAGTTCAGCTCCCAGCACACAATCGAGGCTCACAACCATGAGGATCTGGTGCCCAGTTCTGGCCTCCATGGGCACCAGGCACATACATACTGTAGGGAAACACTCATGCATACAAAGTACAAATAAACAAATCCTTTTAAAATCCACATAGTAAGATAACAGAGGAAATAAAACGGGATAAAATAATTTAAAAGATGTGGGGACTGTGAGGTATATAGCTCAATGGTAGAAAATTTACCTGGAACAAAGCTAAGCTCTGAAATGCATTCCCAGCACTAAAAGAAAAAAGGGGAAAAGGAAAGACACCGAGGAAAGATTTTATCAGTTTCTTCTCTGTTGCTGTGATAACTTAAGACAGTTCGTTATGGCTTACAGTTCCAGAGGGTTAGAGTCTGCCACTGTGGGGAGGCTGGCAGCAAGCAGCAGACATGGTATCAGTAGGAAGCTAACGTAGCATCTTTAGACACAAGCACAAAGTAGAGAGAGAATGGACCACAGTCTGCTGCAGTGATGCCCTTCCTCCAGGAAGCCTGTACATCCACCAGCTGGGGACCAAGTGTTTACATACCTGAGCCTATGGGGACATTTCTCACTCAAACCAACAAGAGATGGGGGGCGGGCACAACAGATAACAAAGAGCAAATTAGGTGGAGTAAAACCCAGACACATCAATAACTACTTTAAATAGAAATGATATGAAAAAGAAATAGTCAGTCTGGATAACATACTATTTACAAGATTCCCAGTTTAACTCTAAAGACACAGATTCAAATAGACAGCATGGAAAAGGATGTTCCATGCCAACATTAGTCATAGGAAAGCTACTGTTGTATATTAATATACCCCAACGTGTTCTTCAGAGCAAAAAATATTGGCAAAGTAAAGAGTCACTTATGAGAAGGGTCAACCAAGGAGAACGTTATATCAGTTCTAATATTAATGCACTTAACAACAGAATCTCAAAGTGCTAAAAGCAAGAGCTACATAGAAGACAGACTAGTCCACAATTATGGTCAGAGATTAAGCAGACAGAAAACCAGTGGGACTACAGAAGACAAAAATGACACAATCAACTCACTAGGCCTTGCTAATGCCTGCAGAAAATTCAACTGTGATAAACGAATATACTTTCAGATGTACTAGAATATTTCCCAGGATAGATCACAGTGCGGGCTGTTAGATAATAGGGAGGGAAAGGAGAACACACATCAATCTTTTTCCAACTAAAAGGTCTTTCATAATGCCACACACAGTGGGGAATGAGGTAGTGTCCCTCTGCCAAGGGTTTCCAAGAACACTGGTCCTCACATCTCAAGAAAGCAAGCTTGGTGTCATGGCTAGCATTAGTGGTCAGTGTGACACATGTGGGAAGAGTGAACCTCAAATGGAAAACTGCCTCCATCAGCCTGGCCTCTAAGCACATCCATGGAGCTTTTTCTTAACTGCTCATTGATGTAGGAGGTAGCCTTCCTACCATCCAGCCATGGGCAGTGCCATTTCTGGACAGGTGTAAGCCATTCCTGGGCTCTGTAAGAAAGCAGACTGAGCAAGTCAGGGGGGCAGATCAGTAAGCAACACACCTCCATGTTTCTGCTTCGTTCCTGCCCCTAGTCCTTCCCTAGGTGCCTCTGGTCAAAGTGCTTATACAGCAACAAAAAAGTGCCTGTACACTTGGTTGATATGTGACCTGTACTATGTACAGGTATATGTGACTCAGATTACCATAGGCTTCACAACAGGAGCCACAGAGGCACTGGATGGACAAGTGGTCAGTGTTTGGGATGGGTGACCACAAACAAATGGCTCTGGATGGGAGTAGAGTTGTACCATGCTGTACCTGTATCTGGTGCTGACTGCCTTGGCTGCCTTGACTACCAGAAGGCCTATCGAACATGACAAATAGAGCCTGCAGCCTGTGTACAGTCTGAGATTTGCAGGTTGTTTTTATACTCCATAAAGGTTAAAAGCATAATCATGGGCCACACAGATCACACACAAAAGTTAAAAATATCAAATATCGCTAGGTAGTGGTGACACACATCTTTGAGCCCAGTACTCAGGAGGCAAAAACAGGTGGATCTCAGTGAGTTCAAGGCTAACCTGTCTACAGAGGGAGTTCCAGGACAGGCTCCAAGGCTATACAGAGAAACCCTATTTCAAAAAACCAAAATAAATGAATAAAAAAAAAAAACAAATAAATAAGTCAACTATCAGGCTTACAAGGGAAGGCTTCCAACACTTTCTCTGTGTTCTCTGGCCACATGGAACCAAGGAAGTTGTCAATAGTAGACATGTCAAAAACTCCCCAAACGTGAAAACACAAGAGCATATACTGAAATAAAACACGATCAAGAGAAAAATAAACAGGTATCAGACAGTTTCATGAATGACTTAAAATTCTCTACAACACAATCACATCTAAGGAAGGAACTTGGCCAGTGCAGAGTGCAGAGCTCAGGGGAATCCTCATCATAATGCTTGTATGTGTTGTGGGGTGGAGGGGGAGGCAGTACCAACTCAGTGAGCAGACTCCCCCTTAGACATCAGGTTATTAAAGTCTAAAGATGATAAGAAAAACAATGATAAAAACAGAAAAGAGAAAAAAAATCAATAAAACTAAAACTGGGGCTTTGAGAAAATAAAATTGAAATACTCTAGACATTCTGGAGAGGGGAAAGAAAAGACAAAAAACCAATTATTATTATTGGGAATTTTTAAAAAAGCAACCAACAGATCTTATAAAAACTAAAAACCAAAATAAGATAACATTATGAAAAACTTTATGCCTGGACACTAGAAAACCTAATTGATTGGAAAATGTCTTGTTAGACATACATTTCCAATACTCATCAAGAATAGCTAACACATGGACTGTAGAGATGGCTCAGCAATTTCATTGGCTGCTCTTGCAGAGGACCTGGACTTGGTTACCAAAACTCAAGTTAGGTGGCTAACAATTGCTTGTAACTCCAGTTGTGGGGAGGTTTCAATGTCCTGCAGCCACCTGTATGTACATACACATTCATGCCCACACTATATATATAACTCAGATTCATGTATATATATGTTTATCAAGTGTTACAAACTAGTGCATCTGTGTATATACATACCGGTCTGTGTTGGAGGACTAAGAATTGAACCCAGGGCGCTAGGTGAGACTTCTACTGCTGAGCTACATCGTTAGCATATTACAAACCTTTCTGCATCCTAACCCAGAGAGTTTCCAATGGTAAATCCTACAAATTTAAAGAAAAAAATACCAAATTTACATTCAACATTTCAGAAAACAGTGAAGTGACCCTTCAAGAATACCAGAGTCAGACAAGATATAAGGAGATTATATATATGTATGTATGTATGTATGTATGTATGTATGTATGTATGTATATATATATATATATATCAATCATAACATTTCTGGTCTTTTTTTTTCCTTTTCCAAAGTCTCATGCATGCTATGTAGGTGCTCAATCACTGACTACATAAAACATTTTGTAACACAATTCTAGCAACATGTAAACAGGACAATCTCTTTTGTCCACATGGAATTTACTGTAGGAATTCAAGTCTGATTTAGCTCGCAAATATCAGTGTTTCATTACACCAAGAATTAAAGAAAAGAAATGCCTGACATCGCAGCAGGAACATATAAAACATTCAACAAAATTACCCTTCTATGTAAGACTGAAGCTTTCTGGGAGAGTGTTCCCTGCTACATGGTATCTATAGATAAATCTACAGCCAACACCATATTTAAATGGTCAGACACTGGAGGCTTTCCTCTAAGGTTTGGAACAAGGCAAGGAAATCTGAATTCATAACTGTTAGTCAATAGACACTATATATGCTCGCCACAGCAATACGGCAAGAAAAAAAATTGGTAAAAGCTTATGTAGTAAGGAAGAAATAAAATTTTTATTCATAGACATCATTGTTGTCTATGTACATACTTAAGGAATGTTTTCAAAAGCTGCAAGAACTAATTTAATAGGGATGCAGAAGACCATCAAGCTACAAAAGCCAACTATATTCCTATAAATGAGAATAAAATTAAGTAGCATTTTACAAGAGTATAGAACATATGAGATAATTAAGAATAACTATGACAAAAAGATCTGCACAAATAGAACACTGCAAAAGAAAAGATAGCAGAAATTTAAAAAGATTTAAACACCATATTCACAGACCTAAAGACCCAGAATTACTAATGTGGCCAATACCTGCAAACTGGCCCATATATTAGTACAGCCACAAACATAGTCCAAGCAGGGCATTGTAAACATTG
Source organism: Phodopus roborovskii (assembly GCF_943737965.1). NCBI lineage: Eukaryota > Metazoa > Chordata > Mammalia > Rodentia > Cricetidae > Phodopus > Phodopus roborovskii. The sequence goes on from NW_026126418.1 coordinate 74,755,798, forward strand.
ATGTAATGATTCTTAAACTTCTAATACAATTCAAAAGACCTAGGACAAAGAAAGAAACACTGAAGGGAACAGGGTTGAAGACTACACCACTTCAACAATGACCTTTATAAAGCCAAGATCACCAAGAGGCCTGATAGACAGACAGCGCTACAATCAGGCAATTGATTTTAGGTGACAAGGTGGAGGTAATTCACTGAAGAAAGATTACAACACAATAAACAATAGGCTAACAAGTGACCTTTGACACACATGTCAAACCACACGTAAAAATTATCTCCAGTAAGTCACTGCCTTAAACATAAATGCTACAGCCATTCCGGGGCTGGGTGTTAAGCAAAGGAAAAGAATGTGTGTTTGTACACGTTCACAGCGGCTTTGCTCTGGATAACCCAGACTGGGGACAATTCAAACAGCCATCTCAGGTCAGCTGCTACACAGATGTCATGCAGGATGACTCCTTAGACAAGCCAGAATACTGACATTCTCTACAATGTGAGGGCATCGCCAAATAACTATATTACACTGGGCAGGGAAAGGTAGGGGAGGCAGAGAGGGAGAGAGGAAGGGAGGGAGGGAGGGAGGGAGAGAGAGAGAGACAGGAGGAAGGGAGCCAGCAAAAATACTGAGAGAAAACAAAACAAAAACAAAAACAAACAAACAAACAAAAAACCAGATCCCAAAAATTATATGAAAGTCTAGAAACTGGCCTTTGAGGTAGAAATGTGTCAGCATCTCCCCACTGATGGGGACGGGGATGGCAGGGTAGATAACTGAGACTGGGAGGAAACTTGTGGAGGAGGTGATAGTTGCATAGATTTGTGCTCACATTCACTAACCAGTACACTTTAACTATATCAGTTGTGAGAATTTCTTCCCTGGGGAGATGTAAACAACAGGCACTCCTCCTTGTAAGACCCCCACAAACCAAAGCACAGTGCCACCACAGGTCACCCTGGGAGCTGCTGAGTTTTACTGATCTTACTTACAGACCATGGGTGAAGGGAACCCTGAAGCTGTCACCCTGGACAGTCTTCAGCCATTTCTCATTAAAAATCATGGTGCCCAGAGGGAAGGGCCATCCTACCTCCAGTGACCTTTCCTTCAGGGAAGAGGAGGAAATAAAGGCAGACTTTTCTTTTTGAGCTGCCAGCTCACAAAGAATGACATGGAAACTTATTAACTATGAAAGTTTGGCCTTAGCTTAGGCTTGTTTCCAACTAGCTCTTACAACTTAAATTAACTCATTTCTATTAACGTATGTGCTGGCTCGAGGCTTGCTTACCTCATTTACACACTGTCCTTCCTCCGTGTCTGGGTGATGACTCTGCAGTCTTCTTTATCCCAGGGTCCTTCTTCTTCCCAGTGTTCTCTCTGCCCCCAAAACCTTACCTAGCTATTGGTCACTTAGCTTCTTATTAAATCAATCTGAGTGACACTTCTTCACAGTGTACGAGATTATTTCACAATAAAGCAGCCTCAGAAAGAAGAAAATCAGTCAGAAAATGAACAACTATGGATTCCCTTGCCATGGACTTCCTCAATCACATGTTCACATGTGGAGTGGTGATGAACACGATGCTGTGTACCACAGCATTAAGTGCATGTGCAGGAAACACTGTGCTATTAATGAAGGCTGGTAAAGGCGATGAATGTCCTACACTTCACTTGAAAACTAGTAAAATGATACTGGTAGACTTACCGGCTAGAATATCTAATAAAAAGAACAATCCCTGAAAACATTTCAATAAGTCAAAATAGGATCCTAACAAATATTCAGCTAATCTAAAAAAGAAGAGACTAAATGAAATACAAAATATAAAATGGTTTACTTAAGCCCTGAGATATCAAAATCTGCACTAAGTATAAATGGCCTAAGTATACCCATTAAAGGGCTAGAGATTGACAGAGTGCATTTTAGAAAGTGCTATAATCATTATCTTCCCTTAAGAAGTTTGTCTCAAAGCCAGGCAAGGAGGCACATGCCTTTAATTCTAGCACTCAGGAGGTAGAGGCAGGCATGTGATGCCAGCCTGATTTATAAATATAATTTGTATACTGGCTAGTCTTATGTCAACTTGACACAAGCCAAAACCATTTTATAAAAGGGAACTTCAACAGAGAAAATGCCTCCACCAGACTGGCCTGTGGGCAAGCCTGTGGCTTATTTTCTTGACCGATGATGATTGATGTAGGAGGGTACAATTCACTGTGGGCAGAGCAATTCCAGAGCAGGTGGTCCTGGGTGCTACACGAGAGCAGACTGAGTAAGCCAGCAAGCAGCAGTCCTCCATGGCCTCTGCAACAGTTCCTGCTTCCAGGTTCCTGACTTGAGTGCTTGCCCTGGAGGCCTTCAACTATAAATGTAATATGAAAATGTAAGCTAAAGAAACCCTTTCCTTCTCTAGTTGCTTAGGGTCATGATGATGTTTTACTGTAGCAATAGAAACCCTAAAACTATAGACAGGGTGGCTATAAAAGTGCGAAAAGGATTTACAAGTGCTTACTTGAAAGGAATATCTATACTCATACAAAACAATGAAATTAATGACCAAAGTCATCAGTCAATCCACTAAGACACAGTGATCCTAAAGCACCATTCAATGGTCCTGCAAAATACATCTGCAAAGTAAAAACTGACAGAGCTGAAAAGAACCCAAAAGATAAAGCCACAATTATGGTAAGAGCTTCCAACACAGCTCTCTCAAAAACTGGCTAGACCCTCCATAAAAAAAATGAACAGGGTATGGAGCAACACAAGAACACTGTCAACCAAGAGAGTCTACTTGACCTTCAGAGAGCACTTCACCAGCAGCAGAGCATACCTGCTTCACACACCCTGTGACACAGACCACAGGGGTCCTTTAGTGGCTATGAGACCTCTACGGGTTAATAAGAACTAGAATCAGCATTCTTTCTAACCATAATGGAGTCAAACTAGAAATCAATAAGGAAACCCCCTCAGTCTTTGAAACTATGTTTTAAATACTTTATGATCAAGTACATTATCTAAATAAAAACTTAAATGTACTTAAAAGTGTAAATAAAACATGGAAATCTATGAAGCAAGGTAGATTTGGACACAACAACATACTAGAAGTGAGGAAAAGCCACACATGGAGGCTTGCACCTGTAATTCCAGCATTTAGGAGGCTGAGACAGGAGGATCATTGCAAGTTCCAGACAAATGTGAGCTACAAAGTGAAAGCCTGCCTTAAAAAAATCTGGCAGGAGATTATGAATTTTTCAGACCTCATTAGAGAAACTATTTGCAGGAGATGATAATTAACACAGAGACCCACAACTTGTCCACGTAAAGTGTAAAAGACCATGGGATGCTCAGCCTAAACAGGACATCTGTGTCACACCCCTCCTCCCCAAGGCTCAGGGATCAGTGCAGAAAGGGGGCAGATGACTACAAGGACACTGCAGGGCAGCTGTGCACATGAACTCACAGAAGTTGTGACAGCATGCACGAGACCTGGACAAACTCTAGACACACCAAATCCACACATGAAGCAGGGAAGTGTGCACAATGTTTTCCCTCTGGCCAAGGAGATACTGGCAACTGATAACTACCAGGAGAGTAAGGGCCTGCTTTTTCTAAGTGTGTTCTCTGGTAAGTCAATCACTCTCCAGTGGAAGGCCACACATCCAAGAGTATATGGGCAGCACAAATTATACTTGATGAGTTAACTGGAGGGAAAAAAAAAATACTCAAAGGGAAGGCAGAGTGGATCTTGGAGGAGCTTGGGGAGGAAGTGATAGAATAAAAGAATGAAATTCTCAAAGAACAAAACAAAAAGGATACGTCTCAAATCAGACCATTAAGCTTTCACCTTGGGAATACAGAAAATGAACAAAATAAACCCAAAGCAAACAGAAGAAACTAACAACAGAAATCAATGAAATTGAAAGTAAAATATCAATATATGAATATCAATGAAGCAGATGTTTTGAGGAAAATGTCAATAAAATTGATTAACTTCTAGGAAGTATAAGAAAAGAGAAGACATAAATTATCAATACGGAAAAGTCACTACAACCTCTGTAGACATCAAAACATGAGGGAATTCTATGACCATTCCATGCACATTTGATAACTTGGGCAAAACAAACCAATTCCTTGAAGAACACAAGCTGCCAGAATTTACTAAAAACACATCAAAAGCCCTTTGATTATCAAGGAAACTGAATTTTAAATTTTCAAACTTTCAAAAGAGTTAAATCTCCAGACTCAAAAGGCTCACTGGAAATTTTTATCTTACATTGAATGAGTGATTAGCACCAATTGTATAGTCTTTTCTAGAATGTAGAATAAGGGGGGGCATCTGTCTAATCATTCTATGAATCTAGAATTGGTGAACCAGAGAAAAATAGTGTAAAATCAAGGAAATAGCAAATGATATTCCTCGTGAATATGGGTACAGAAATTCTTCAAAAAATTAGCAAAGAGAATTCACCAAGTGTATATCATAACCAATTTGGAATTTATTTTAGGGGTGCAGGCTGTTCAATATTCAATGTAATATGTATATTAACAGAATAAAGAAAAAAACTACATGGTCATATCAATTGAAGTAGAAAAGGTATCAAAGAATTCACCTGTTGGTCACGATATTCTCAGAAAAAAAAAATGAACAAAAACTTCCTAATTTGGTAAAGATATCTATAGTAGGGTCTGTAGTCAACATCTTGATAGTGAATATTTTCCCCTATGATCAACAGAGCAAGGGTAACTAAGTTCACCACCCTGCTTCTCTATCAAGCAAGACCAGGAAATGAAAGACAGGTTAGAGTCCTACAAACATTAACAGTATTCCTATGTAGTAGCAGTCAACATACCAAATTAATGACACAACTCCACCTATAATCATTCAAAGTAAAAACCAGAATACTTGAGGGCCAGTAAGATGGCTCAGTTGAAAAAGATACTTGCTAAGCCTGATGAGCTTGGTTCATCCCTCAGGGACCACATAGTAGAAGGAGAACACACTCCTGCAAGTTACCTCTAACTTCCATACATGCACTATGCTCTCTCTCTCTCTCTCTCTCTCTCTCTCTCTCTCTCTCTCTCTCTCTCTCTCACACACACACACACACACACATATACACACACACTCACACTCAAAAGCAATTTTTAAAAGTACCCACACATAGGTCTACTAAAACATGTGTATATTTATATGTTTAAAAAGTATAAATTGTGAAAGAAATCAAAGAACCAGATACTGTATTATGGATAGGGAATTAGAAAGCTCAATATAAAAGTCAAAGGTGTTCAAATTCTATATAGATTTAACATCAATGCCCTTCAAAACCACAAGGGAGTTTTCTATTGATATAGACAGTACTATTCTAAAAGTTATAGGACAGACAACTCTCACAGCCTTAAAAAACCAACCACCAATTATACAAACAAACAAACAAACATACCTGGGAGGCTGAAGCAGGAGGGTTACATCAAAACTGACAACAAACAGGGTTCCATAGTGGGTTCCAGGCCAGCCAGAGCTACATAGCAAAACCCTGTCTTGAAGAAGGGGAGGAGATGAGGGGACAGATTGTTCTACTGACTTTACATGGTTCACAGCGATATATGGGATGAGCAAAGGAACAGGCAGAACAGAACAGAGAACCACACCCATGTCTACCACTTTTTGCCACAGATTCAAAATGGTGCGTGTTTGGCCTTCCAAAGGGGAAAGGGAGACATTCAATCCAAGTTCTTATATAAAAATTAACTAAGCCAAAAAACTCTGGAAAGTCAATAGTAAAATATTAAATGATCCAATTAAGAAACAACTTAACGAGACCTGCATGGAGACCCACAGATGGGGAATTAGCCTGTGAAGAGCTTGGCACAGCACAGGTCACTAGGAAACATTGGCACCCAGAAAGTGACTGCTGCACACCTGTCAGAGTGGCTGCACAGCGACAATACCTACAACAAGGTCAGGAAAAGACACAGGGGAACTGCATGGCTCACACACCATAAACCACACTGGCGAGTAATTTAGTATTCTCCTAAACACACAACTACTGCACACTGAGCAAATGCTCTCATACCATAGGTATAAAAGTGATGCTCACATAAGAGCCTGCACATGAGCACTACACTTGTGATAGCACCAAACTTAGCAGACGGCCATATCCTTCAGTGGGTGAATAAACAAGCATGGTGCATCCATGTCCTGGGTTACTTATCATTCAAAAGAAACTATTGGCGTATGAGGCTGCTCTCAGAAGAATCACCACAGAATGAGGCTGAAGCTTGGATAAATAAAAGCCAATCTCCAAAGATGGCACAGTGAAATCAACATTATCCATTTCTAGTCAGGCTTCTATTGTGACAAACACCATGACCAAAAGCAACTGGGGAGGAAAAAGTTTATTTTGGCTTACAAATTATAGTCCATCACTGAGAAAAGTTAAGACAGAGCTCAGGAACCTGGAGCAGAACCCAAGGGGTGTGTGTGGGGGGGGGAGTTGCTTACTGGCATGTTCAACCTGCTATCTTATAAAACCTTGGACCACATGCTGGGGAGTGACTCTGCCCACAGTGGGCTGGGCCCACCCACAACAATTATTAATCAAGACAATGCCCCAACAGACTTGTCCACAAGCTGATCTGTTGAGGGTAATTCCTCAATTGAGATTCCCTCCTCCCAAACCACAGGCGCTTGTGTCAAATCAACCAAAAATGAACCAGTGCACTTCAGAACACATATCTCAGGAATCAGGCTCCTGCCACCTAAGATATCAGATAACTGCCAGCCAGACACTACACCGGTGGCACAGAGGCCAGAACCATTTACACAGGATGGGCTGAGGTCTGCTTTCCTGCCTCTGCCTCTGCCTTGCCCACAGAAGCTGAACTGAAAGCCCTTACCCACGCCGCCTTTGCTCTCCAGGCCCCTCTCCACCCTGGCATGTCCCCACCTGGCCTTGTCCAGCAGTAGGACATGCCTGTTCCTCTTGGGAACCATCTTTACAAGAGCAATCCACTCCTGATCCACAGATCACACACCATGTGACTAAACTCAGGGTCCCGGTCCTGAAGCTGTGTTAGAGTTTCCAAACACACCTCAGGGGCAAAGGCACCCTCTTCACTTGATCTTAGACAAAAGGCTGAGAGTGATTGCATTAGTTTTAAAGTGCATACAAATCCTTAATTACCTCACAACTTAAATTTCAAGTTTAAAAAAGAAAAATTAACTTCTCTATCAATCCAAATGAGGCCTTTTTTTTTTTTTTTTTTTAAATAAATCTTAGCAAAAGTGAGCCAGACATTTCTGTGAGCAGAAGGGGGCATCAGAACAGTCATTGTCTGAGCCAGCCTTTGGTGAACCCTGGAAGTGCATGGCTGGGAGCAGGAGAGACCAAAAGAGAACATAGCTCCTCCCAAGCAGCCACAGGAAGCGGCTGTTTCTGACAGACTTCCTGAGACAGCCTTGATGGCCTCTTGCACAATGTCAGTAACTACACTCAATACACCAAGTGCCAAGTGTGTCCTCCTCTCAAGAGCAGGTTTGTCCCCAAACACTTCACAGACGTTTCCCAGATTCAAGCCACAGGAAACCAGGGCCAAGGGCTGGTCATAAGGCCACCTTCCATGTTTTCAGTAAATCTTGGTTTAAAGTATTTTCTATCAAAACAACAGAGTGGTACCTTTATCAAAACCAGCTCGGCTCTGAAAAGAGACCAGCCTGTGAGGAGGGATCAGGGGTGGGGGTGGGGTGGGGGTGGGGTGGGGGGATGGGGACTTCCAAGCCCCCATTTCCTTGGTCAGGCACAGTCCCTTGCCAGCAGGGCCACAAGGTGACAGGGCCCACAGGGGCAAGAAGCCCCTCATCACTCACCTGCTGCAGGTGTGGCACAGGAAGTAGGGCACCTGTGGATCAGAGGTCTCCTGTCCTCTGGCTATGAGGGACAGGGGCCTCCTAACACAACCTGGCCTTTTTGGAGATCCGAGTGACAGTTCCAGTCAGTCCAGAGGGCTGATTGTGGCTCACATGTTCCATTTGATAACTACCACATGCTTCAGAAAAGAGCTTGCTACCCTCCTCCCGAGGGTTTTGATTCCTTAAGCATTATAGAAACACACAAGCTTTCTTGACCCTGCTTCGGCACTGAACAGATGGTTTTGTTTTGTTTTTTAATTTTCCTGCCTTGGTGAGTGACTACTGGCCCCTCATTTGCAGGTTTCCAATTTTAAACTTGTGTGTCCTTTGGATCCCTGAACCCAACCCACAGCCCCGAGAAAAGTTGACTTGTCACAGCATACCCACAGCATCCTGCATCTGATGCTTCAAACATCAGTGACTCTGAAGACACCTGGGATATGTTGGGCATCTATAAATTATACAGGACCAGCAGTTTTGAAGAAAATGTTTTGTTGCCTAATTAGTTTTAACACTATGGAAAGGAAGGGAGACAAGGGCGGGGTGAAGGAGGCTGGCAACTCACATGCTGCCCCATGGAGGCTGCACAGATGTCAGAGGCCACCCCCAAGTACTCAGTAGCAGGAAGGAGTGAGCACCAAACAATGGGACACCCCACACACACCATTCTCTGATGGTGTTGGGCTTCACCAGACAGGCCCTGCTCACTTGTGCCAACTTTCACCCTGGAATCCTTCCCATGTGTGCCCAGGCCAGCTTGATGCCTGCCTGCATTTATGCCAGGGGAAAGAGTTGCTCCTGATAGATATCGGGTCCAGCTACCCCCACCCCACCCCCCACCCTATGCCCACTCTGCCCCTCAGAGGCATCCAAACAGCCCTCTCACTCCACTTCCCTCCCACTTCCTGCCCCCCAGTCTTGCTTCTAAGCCTTTCCCACACTTTTCTGAGACCCACCCCAATCTCTGAGAGAAGATTCCATCAGCCTGTCACTCCAAGACCTGGGCATGTGACTGAGGACAGGGCAGAGCAGCAAGCAGTGCCTAGACAGCCTTTCTATGGCAGTCGGAGGCTCAACACATCCAGTGACTAATGGCAGGAAGCTAGTCAGAGTACCTCACTATGTGAGGGAGGGAGGCAGAGAGGGAGGTAAGGGGTTAATCCTAAACAGACTCTACACGGAGAATGGTCTAGCTTCCAGCTGCCACAGGCTTCCTCATCCTCTGGTCAGTTCTTGGAGCCTTCCCAAAACATTCCTGCCCTTGGGTTGACTTAATAGGGAGCTCCAGATGAAAGAAAGGGAAGTGGGAAGTGTCTCTTCCCACCCTGCCCTCCACACCTTTCCCCTTGAACTCAGGCCCTTGGGAATGATATGCTTAGCTCAAAAGAGGTTAGAGGCCAGAGAAGAGAGAGCGAATACCCTCTCCCAGAAAGAGCTCTTAAAGGAGCCTAGGGAAACGTGCAGGCTCGGTAATTACAGGCAAGCTAGCTTGAGCCTCTTGCCCTGCTCACCTTCCACTAAAATGCATGGTGCAGCATGATGGTGAAATGTGCTTATTAATTTCACTCATTTGACACCACACTCTCCTGCCCTAAGCTAAATGTTAGAAGAAAATGATAGGGATAGATTGTGCTCCTGTCAGGCTTCCTGAGAGTTTCAGAAAGCCAAACTATCAAAGGCCATCTACCGCCCACCAGCCAAACAGTCTGAGTGACCCCAAAGGTACAGACTAAACGCTACAGATACTGATGGACAGAGAAGAGCAGGAAGATGTAAGACCCAAGCCTGGAGCTTGAGCCTCCTGCAAATCGTGCAGGGGGACCCTGGGTGGTCCACAAGCAGACCAGGAGCTCCCAGCCCCAGCCAATGCCATCTCAGACCCAATTCATCAACACACTTTGGCTTCTCAAATCAGGAGCCTTTTTATCAGCTTCCCCAAGAGTTTCCTGGCACAAAGCCATGCCTAATGATTCTATTTTATAGAAGGTTAGACATTCCAAATGGGCTTTGAAGACAGGGGGCCAGCCAGATGCAAGTCTTTGTCAAAAAAGCTCTCTTCCAAGTTTCTCAACACTAGGGAAGGGAAGTTTTCATTTTTCTTGGGTTTGCTGTTGCTGTTTTTGTTGGTCATGGTGGTGGTGTTATTGTTGTTGTAGGTAGTGTTATTGTTGTTGTTGTTGGTGGTGATGTTAGTGGTGGTGGTATCGTTGTTGTTGTTGGTGGTGGTGGTAGTGTTGGTGTTGTTTTTAATGGGTTTCTCTTTCTGCAGCAAGGATCTGATGCAGACTAACTAGAGAGGTTGTCAGTCAGGATTTTGTTCACCTACCCTCTCCTGGGGAACATCTAGAACATCTAGGGTGTTCTTTATTTCAACTAAGTAGAGGTCACGGATGCTGCACACAGACTATGAGGCACAGGCAGCCCATGACAAAGAGTTACCTGATTTATTGGCCCTACACTGGGGAGACTCAGGGCTCTCAATCGTACACTAAGCTAATCACTGCACAGGTTCCAGCTACTTGCAAGGACAGCACACTCAGAACATTTACACCCCTGGGACAATACAAGACAAGCCCCTGGGTCTTTCCTAAATCCTTTTTATGAAACATCAAAACTAGAGGTAACTTTGGAAATCAATGGTTCTAATTAAAAGGTAAAAATTAACAAAAGCCAGGAAATTACCCCATACACCATGACCTTAGCAGGCCCTCTGACTCCTGGACCCCTCTGGCTGTGACTTTCCTCTCTTGAGAGACAAGAGACAAGCTGGCACTATGTCTTACCACATCATAGCCCGTCGGGGCGCGGTTCCGGGAAGCCACTACTCCGACTCCCGTGATGGGGTCCATTGGTGTCTCTGGCAAGGCTTCTGAGAGTTCTTTGACTTCAGGCATGGTTGCTTGGTCCTGGTTTGGTAAAGGAAATGGAGAGCACAAAATTTAAACTCAGTGTTCAATGTGAATGAAGGAGGTCTCCCAGACAGCTAATCCTGGGAACGCTATCCTCTGCGGAGCTCTACATTCCTTACCTTGCCTTATCTGACCCTGAACTCAGATCAAGAATTCACCCACCACACCTCAAGCTGTTAGCATGGAATGCCGAGGGCTCCTATCTGCTCCCAGGAGGTAATTTCCACTCAAACCCAAAAGCACATTTCTGTATATTCCAGGCTGGTCTTGGACTTCTGTCCTCCTGCCTCCACCGCCTGGGTGTGTACATCATATTACAGGTGTGTACATCTAGTTTTATATAGCACTAGAGATGGATTTATGTAGGCCAAACAAGCATGCCATCCACTGAGCTACCTGCCCAGCCCCACATTATTCTTAACTCTACTTCCAACTGCCTGATTTCTGAACGAGGACCACTACTAAATGAGCTACCCCTAGCAAAGTCTCAGAGAAACCTCTGTCCCTCATACAGTGTTCCCATATGGACTAGGCTTCCAAACCTACAGCCTATCCATTCAGCAGAAAACTCAATTAACTCCAAAACCAGAGACAGCATTTGGGGCATGGGCACAGGTGTGAGGGGTTCTGGACTTCACACTTACAAGTTAGGGTCTGAACAAGAAATTAAACCTTGGGGAGCCCCAGCTTTCTCCTAATTGTAAAACGAGGTCTTGATCCACTTCGTAGCAAAAGCTAAGAAAGGGTCCAGAGAGGTTTATGACACACAGAAGGCACCCAGAAAAAAGCAGGCGGACTGGAGGGTTTAAGAGTATACGGATTCTGGCTGGGCGTTGGAGGTGCACGCCTTTAATCCCAGCACTCAGGAGGCAGAGGCAGGTGGATCTCTGTGAGTTTGATGCCAGCCTGGTCTACAGAGCAATTTCCAGGACAGGCTCCAAAGCCACAGAGAAACTCTGTCTCAAAAACAAACAAATAAGCAAACAACAACAACAAAAGACTACATGGATTCTGGCTTGGGCCACAACTGGGAGGCACCATGCACTAGGGGCCGGCCCACTTCTTTGTGTAGTTTAACTGTCCCTGGGTCAAAGGGTGCTTACTCAAAGCTAAGCACTAACAGTGACCCTCATTCTCACTGACCACTTGGATGAAAAGAAGGGAGGTGGAGTCACTGCTCTGTGGTTTGCTGCTTCTGCACGGGACCAGAAGCCAGAAGCTGAGGCTGGTGAAGTATGGAGAGCAGTGGGCCAGCCGCTGCCCCAGAAACCAAATGCAAACAGCAACACCTGATACAGAGTACTGTACTTTTACAACGATAAATTCCACCTCACTCTGAAGCAATCACAGCTGACCCTCTGCAGTGCTTTCAAAGGTGGCTTCAGTTTCAAAAGCAACCAAACAAACATCCTGCCTAAAGAGATAGCAGGAAGCAAGTTCCTGCTCCTCAGCCTATCAAAAAAAGCACTGGCCACTCACAGTGCTGTAGCCTACTGCACAGGAACCACCAAAATGCTACACACAGGTCACCCATTTAGTCAGCAAAGCCCACAAAGCACCCCAGAAACAGACTTGTTTCTAGATAGGGCTTGGCAGTGCCTGGCATCCCTGCCCTCTTAGCCGAGTTACAGCTATATTTTATTTGCTTATACTGAAAATAAGCTTCCAACAGCCTGGCATACCACTATACCCTTTCCTTGGTTCCATTTTCATTTTCTAGCAGGTTTTATCTGTAACAGCACAGGGCTTGTGCCCTCACATCCAGGAGGTTTTAAGCAAATATTTACCAAGTGACTGACTCCACATGCGTGACCCCAATATGGGTTTAGGGTTAAATACCTGCACCTGCCCAATCCAGAGCAAATCACTAAACAAAATGCCTCTGCCCCTGAAAAATCCTGTATTATGGGGAACATAAAAACCACACGGCTGCAGTTTGCAAAATATTGGTACCTGCTGTCGGTTACCAAAAAAATGCTTTGCAATTAACAACTCATTAGCAAAATGTACAAATCCTGCCAGTGTTAAATATCATGCTGTGAATTTAATAAAGAACATGTGAAACAAAAAAAAATCTAAATACTACTGCCTTTACTATCAAAGAGAATGAGGGATGGAGAATGGAAAAGAGAAAAAGAAAGGAGAAGACGGATGGGAAAAGGGTAGGAGGGAAGGAGGGAGACACAGAGAGAGATTAAGTGAGCACATACAAGGAATATCTCATTTGTTGGGAGATACATTGTCTGGTATGGCAATGCACTCCATGATGACAAGGGTTCTCTTGCTTGACACGTGCTGCCAACTGCAGGAAGGTGAGTGCACTTGCAAGGGTTAAGACACTGCTCCCACAATGCACCCAGGGAGGCACCCAGCAGCAGCAAGATGGCTGCAGGCAGCCTCTAACTGAAGCAGACAAAGAGCTTGGCCTCAGAGCCCAGGAGCCCAGCCTGCCCAGCCCACAGCAGGTCTTGCCCAGCCAGCAGTCCATCTCCATGCTCGCCCCGCCTCTCTCCCCTGGTTTCTGAGTTGCTGCTGTGCCCTGGGGATCAAGGCTGCCTTTGTGCCTAGGAGACAAATGGCTGTTCCAGGGGCTGTGGCCTACTTGGTGGTGGGGCATAGCCGCCAACAGCCAAGGAGCCTCTTAATGAGAAAACACCCAAGATATCCATGGCAGAGGCCATCGCTCAAAGTGGCTTGCCCTGAATTACATATTTTCTAACTGCAAATTACTTTTAACAGCATCTCTACCATCACTTCAATTGACCTTCCTAACAAAAGGCCATTTATTAACTTGCACTCCATGTTTCCTCAGGCTGCTTGGAGCCTCCAGTCAGAAGGGAAGGTGCAGGGACAGAACAGTATCCTGCCACCCAGGGTCGTGGGCCAGGCCTCTGCCAGGAAGAAGAGGGGCCATGAATGAGACAAGGGAGCATGTGTTTAAGACCGCCATTGACCTGCCAGGCAGGAGGTGACTGGTAAAACACAAAAGGCCCTTCCTGCAGCAACATTTGTTCTCTCTTACTGCTCCTCAGCCATGTGAACACACCCGATAAGTTGTAGAGAACTCTGCAAGTCGGCTGAAACTCGTCTCAGAGCAGGAGGGCCCACCAAGCTAGCTTTATAAGAGGAAACTGAGGCTTGTTCCCAGGCCCTGGCAGACGGCAGAGGCACCCTCCTCAATCTAGTCTGTGCTATGCTTCACTGCACACAGAGACCAGCATCCTGCCCAAATGGGAAGGCAGTTTCAACACTAATTATATTTTAAAATGCCAAAGTACTTCTTTCTCTGGCCATAGCTCAATAAGTCAAGCTAGGGGGAAGAAAGTACAGAAAGATAAAAGTAACATGGGATTAATTTTCCTCACACCTCAGTTTTGAGATTCAACGTTGCCCTCATAAATAATTTACAACAATAAAAATGAGCTAAGGCCATGTTTGTGTAGGACAGAGGTAAATTCAGGTCTAATGAGGGAGATCTGAGCTCGGCACAGGAGGGAATGGGTTGATCTATGGCCTGGAGTGTGCAGGATCCACAGCACACAGGGGCTCCATTACCAAACACAAGCAGAAGGCTGACCTGGAGGAAGGGAGCCGAGGGGCAAGCCTGTGCCATCCTGCTACAGCTGCAGGAAGGTGTCCACAGGGAAAGCCAGAGTAGATCCCCTAATTGGGTGGCTGAGTCAATCTGAAACCCAGTGGGTCTCAACGCACTTGAGAGTCTTATCTGCTCTTCGTCATGGAGATAGTGACCTTGAGCTGTTCTCCTAATGTCAGTCCCAGTGGCCTTTCCTGAATGGGGGCATGTGATCATTTCCAGGATAAGGGCTACAGAGCCCTGCTCTAGGCATCTGCTCTTGTGTCTCCCTGAAAGATCCCTCCTGCAGACAAGAGTGTGTATGCACACAGCACGAGGTGAAGTGACTCTGGTCTTCCAAGAGAGGGGGTCTTTCCCCCCTCCACATCATACTAGAAGCATTTATGAAGGAGGACTGGCAAGGAGGAGATTTTTGTCCCTCACAGCATGGCACCTCAGCAACTCTGTCATGCCAGACTCACAGAGACATGAGCTTTAACTATGAAGCCCTTTCACAGTGTGGTGGGTGGATGCTGATCAAAGGATTACCCACCATGCACTTACTCCCTTAAAGTCAGCAGTTCTGGGCTTAACTGATGCTGCTCATTGTTTCAAAATCAAAGGAGAAAGTGAGGCTACTGTAGCACAGCTGAAAACTCCAGGCAACTTTGATATCATCTCTGTTTAATTTCCACAGCTTTAGTGAGCCTGAGGTTTATCTCGATTTATCAACTCCAGTCTGAAATCAAAACCTAACTAACAACACACAGTCCCTCCACAGAGGCCCTTCCAGTGATGGGGAGTGGGCCTGGAAGTTTAAAGTGTTTTCCAGGGCAAAGACTACTGGGGCAGGAGCTGCTGCTTTTAAAGGAGGCCCGGGGGCCTCCTGGCCATCCTGGCCTCCCTGCAGAGCATGGGTAAGGCTGGCTCAGAAGCAGCACCAGCACTGCCCACCAGGGCTAAAGGCATCTTATGAAAAGAGTAATTTCAAAGTACAAAGGGGGAGGGGGCAGGTAAAGTGGGCTGACTGTAATTGAAATGGCAAAAATCATTGAGTAAATTAAGTCCCTACAGAAGGATGAAATGTGTTCAGCTTGCTTAGAGTCCAAGCTCAAGGGCACCCAAAACACAAACTGTCTTCATCCTGCTGCTTGTGGGGCAGGAAAGGAAAGGCACAAAGGCAGACTCTCCCCAGTGAACCAGTGAAGTTGCTGCTACAGGCAGGTGTCCTCAGGCAAGGAGGGCTCTGCAACTCTTTCCCAGTGGCAGGGACGGTCTCTGGGACCTCCCAAGCATGAGCACTTTTCTGCAAGGAAGATAAAAGGCACAGACCTATTCTGAGGGGGGTGAACTATGGCCTCTGCATCACACACACACACACACAACACACACACACACACACACACACACACACACACACACACACACACCACAGAACACAGAGGTCGAAGACCTGCCCCATCTAGGGGCTTCAAGCTGAGACTGGGTGATACACAGCAAGCAGGCTACTGGAGAGGGACAGTGCACAGCTGAGGGGCTTCTGCTGGAGAGCCTCACAGAGGACCTTCTCCACCTGCATCTTGGCATGCGGACAGCTAAGTTGGTGACCATCAGAAGTCAAATCCCTGGGCCACTGCCATTGGACAGTCAGAACAGCAGGCCACTGACTATGGAGAGGGCTACTCTAATATTAAGAATGACAACAACTACTTTTCCAAGCTCCCCTAGGTCACAGAATTTTCCAGCTAGAAAACTAACAATGGTGAGCACTTCCTTTTCCTCCAGTGAAGAGCTGAGTTTTTCCTAATGAAAGTCTGGTATACAAATGCATCAATCCAATCAGACCTTTCTCAGATTTATATTAATCACTGAGGAGCACACACAGTTCCCATAAAGCACACGAATGTAGGATGAAGCTCTCAGCGATGCCCAGACAAAGCTGTCAAAGGAACCCAGTTCTGCACAAGCTCTGGAACTCTGCTCCACACATGTCCTGTAACCTAGCTCTGCACATGTCCTGGAACCCAGCTGGAAGAGAGTCCACCAGGACTCAGGTGAGTCTCTTTCTGCCTGGTTTATGATCGCAGCAAATCAGAGCTGATCCTGCCCATTCCCATTAGGTCTAGCCTGGTGGTGCCATATTGGAAGACGCTAATAGAAGGAAAATGCCCAGCAAACAAAATCATCCCAGGAGGTCCCAAGAGCAAGAACCCTTTTCTGTTTAGTGCCATAGTATAAGCAAGTCATACCATTGTCCTGCTGCTGGCATTGTCTGCCAGGTCAGCAGAATGAACTTCACCTGCACAGCCCACTGACACCCCCAACTGGCTCACTTTCACACATCCTCCCACAACTCCCTCCCTAACAGGTCAGATGTCTAAGCAGAGCTAGGATGAGACTCCTACATGCAGTAGCAGGAGTCTTCTGGCTGGTGGCAGCTTGTATGCAGGAGTGTCTCCTGGGAAGCCGCTAAAACCCACAGCCCTGAGCCCTATGCCAGAAACAAGACTCCAGGAGGCTGCCAGGGACTTGGGCAGGGATCCCAGTTGATGCTCAAACAGCTGGTCACCACCTGCAATTCAAGAACCCCATTGCAGGTCCTCATCACACATTTGAAAAGCAAATGATGAATGAATGAAACGAATTGAACTTGAAGGTGACTTTCCATGGAGAAGAATTTCAGAATGAGTGCCCTAGCTTCTCTCTCCCCATCACAGGTCACCCAAGAGTACCAAGATTCTCCACCATCCAACATGTCAGGCACCTCTCCAGTTTTCCCAAAGCTTCTCCAGCTGCCCATCCAGACAAGTGCCATGACCCAGAGCTCTACTATCACCCTTAGCAGGTGGTCTAGTCGTACACATTTGCTCATGTAAACAAGTGTGAACAAAGGTGCATGCACACAGCCTTGCTGCTCAGGCTATACACTTTCCTAATACTGTTCAAACATGTGCTATGTGTACCACAGTGCCATGCTTATACTAGGTGTTCAATACACAGTTTATGTGTAGATAAAGAACGAATAAATGAGGTTCTTGCCTTCTCAAATACTGCTCAACTTTCACTGGACTAAGGAGACTGTATAACACAGCAGAAGCAAACCCCTAGGCAGGGTCACTGATGCCTCAGGACAATCTCAATCCAGAAGTACATATCTGTGGAGGAGAGGAAACCCTGTAGTCTCAGAGTCTTCTAGACTTTTCCAAAAGTGGATCTCAATGCCATGGTGATGGATGAGAGCCTGGCAGGGGCTAAAGGTATCCCAGCTGGCTGCAAGGAGACTATCCTGAGGAACTTGCCCATCAGCAGCTACCTCGCTCCCTACCCTGGTTCTGGATCTGGGCTGAGACTGGTTAATGCAGAGTAGGAGAAGCTCCACAATGCTGAGTGGCAGCAACAGATGAGATGTGAACCCAAGCTGCAAGGAATATCCCAAGGCGAGGGGCTACAAGTAGATGACATCTCTTTTAGAGTGAAGAGCTGTCCCCCTAGAAGACAGAGGGTGGCGGTGGTCCAAGTCTCAATGACATAGACAAAGACACAGTAGTGTGAATACACAGGGATTTCTGGGGACACAGCAAGCAGCAGACAGGCTCTGAAAAAAAAGTTTATGAAATGCCAAAACAAACAAACAAACAAACAAAACCCAACTAAACTCGGTTTTAAAATTGGCACTGCTGCCTATTCCACAGATAAGCAGTGGCGCCAAGGCCAAGGGAAGCCAGTGGTCTGAAGCAAGGCGTGCCAGACTCCAGCTATGTTTCTCCCACCTACACAAATCCCTTCAAGCCTCCCCAGGCCGTCTTATGCTACCAGCTGATGTAGGATGGGCAGTGGAGCACAGTAATGGAGAAGGCACAGCTTTCAAGTCAGACCAGAATGACAGTTAAAGCTCAGACACTCACAGCTGTGTGGTTCTTTGCAAATCACTCAAAACAGGCCTGAGTTCTCACCAAATGAAGTCAGAACACTGGATACATTTTCCCTACAGAATTATTATGTGAATAAAACATCTAGAACTGCACCAGAGGATACAATCAACAGAGTAAAAAGGCAACTCAAAGAATGGAGGAAGATATTTGCCAGCCATAATGTTCACAGCATCTGATGAAGAGTTCTATCCAAATCAACAAAAAAAAAAAAAAAAAAAAAAAAAAAATACAGCTAAATAAGAATCATTTTACTCCTTGTTTTTAGTGGGCAAACAAGAACAAACATCAAACATTTCTCCAAGGGTGAGAGATGCACAGATAATGTGCAGCCCAGGAAAAGATGTTCACTAGGAAGTCCTGGGAAATGCACGTTAAAACCCAAACCATAGTAAAGTATCACGTACCCATTCAGCTGACCACCTACCAAAAGAAAGGGATAACAAACACTGGGAGGAGATGGAGAAATTAGAAACTTTGCTGTTATCGGTGGGAATGTAAATGGCGGCCATAATTTTATGGAGAAAAGTATGCTAACTCTCCAAGGGATTAAAAATAACATTCCCCATATGATCCATTCCTAGCTATCTATATGCCCCAAAGAATCGACATCAGAATCAGGGCAGCCTCATTCAATGGCCAAAATATGATGAATGGGCAAATGAAGTGTAATCAGTACATTCAATCATACATCACTCAGCCCTGGGAAGGAGGGAAAATCTGACCCACACTATAACATGACAAACTATGAAGCTATTGTTCTAAGTTAAATAAGCCAGAAAAATAAGTCAGAAAAAGTTACTCATCACAACATTCTAGCTCCATAAGGCTTCCAACATGGTCATACTCAGAGAGACAGAAAATAGAATGGAAGTTGCCAGGAGCTGTAAGGAAGGGACATGGGGAGTTGTTTAATTATTTCAATTTTGCAAGCCAAAAAAGTTTAACGATTATGGCTGGGCAAATGATTCAGCCTTGAAAATACAAGATGACCTGAGTTCAGCCCCTCCAGAAGCCAGACAGAGGTGGGTGGCTGGCATTGGAGAGATTGCTCAGCTATAAAGAGCACTGGTTGCTCTTCCAAAGGATCTAGGTTCAATTCTAAGCACCTACACGGTAGCTCACAACCATCTGTAACCCCAGTTCCAGGGGCTCTGATATATACTCTTCCATCCTCTATGAGCACCAGGGATGCACACAATACACCAACATGCATGCAAGTAAAACAATCATTCACATGAAATAAATTTTAAAATAAATAAGTATATAAATAAAAAGTCAGAAATGGCAAGACTCGCTTGTAAGCCCAGTGCTGAGGAGACAGATATAAAAGGCTTCCTGGGCAGCCTAGCTTAATTATCATGGACCCAGGCCAATGAGAGACCCTGCCTCAAAAAACAACACAGATGGTTCTGAGGAGTAGTACCTGAAGAAGACCTCTGACCTCCACAGACATGCAAATGTACACAAACACACACAAAGAGAAAAGTTCCATAGATCAGTTGCATAACCATGTGACTAGCTTAACTGCCACCAATCTATACCCTTACCACTAGCTCTGTTGGTAAAGTTGATGTTGTCTCCATTTAATCCTTTTCTAACAGTGTCTGGAAATGAGGTTCTCAAACTTCAGTAGGCATAAGAACACCCAAATGACCTTACTAAGTACACAGGTTCTGGGGTCCCTTTCCTGAACATCCTGCCTCAGTGAAGTCTGGGAAAGAAACGCTGGAGTCTGTATTCCATAAACTCCACAGGCTTATTTGGCTCATTAAGAACTCATTTATGGGGCTGGAGAGATGCTCAGTGGTTAAGAGTACACTGTTCTTGCAGAGGACCCATGGTTTTTGCTGGGTGGCTCACAGCTACCTATAACTCCAGCTCCAAGGGCTGGCCTCCATGACTACCTGCACACATGTAGGTAGAGAGAGAGGGAGAGAGAGAGGGGGGGGGGAGAGAGAATTTAAAATAAAAAAAAAATAAATAAGTTTTAAACTTTTGTATGGGCCAGGAAAATGATTCAAACAGGTTAAGGAACTTGCCACTAAGCCTAATGACCTGAGTTTACTTCCTGGGACCCACATGGTGGGAGGAGATGACTGTCTCCTACTGGTTGTTCTGTGAGCTCCAAACACATGGAAGCTTTGCCCTGCTATCATGCACAAAGATAATCTTTAAAAAGAATCATGTGTTTCTCTCCTTTAATGGACATAAAGGTACTCTTTTGAACATTATGTCAGTATCTAGGTTTTTAAATTTTTTAAAGAATGGATGTGGCATGTGCACACAAAGTCTGTATCTATAGATAAAAAGAACACAGGAACACATTAGTAAAAATCCCAGCAAGAAGGCAACGAGAGGGCCCTCCTTCCTCACAGAAGCTGAGGTACTGAGCTCCTGTGTGTGGCCCTGGGACTTGGTCCCATGGGGCTCTCATATTTCTGCCAGAACAAGCTTAGCATCTCGCCAGGAGTGTGTCAACTAAACCAAACACGGCCCATAGGATGTCCCCAACAAGGGAGGTGATGTCACACACTCTGCTGCTGGTGGCTCTGTTTGCCAGGCAGCTGGAGTAAGGAAATTGACTTAGGCCCCTGCTCTGCAGGAAGCACCGGGAAACCACAATTCCCTGGGGCAGCACAGTAAGGTGAAGGTTGAGGAGAGCCCTGGGGACAGGAAAAGACACAGGAAAGGAAGCAGTTAACTGCAGGCGCCCTACCACAACTGGGAGGCAAAGAAGGCTCTGCTCACCATCAGTGTCCTCAGCCTAACCACATCCAGAAATGCAGTCATTTGTCATCTCCATTGTTCCACTGACTTGACACCCCCATACTCAACCCCAACACCATCATTGTGTGGCTGTGTGGTGCGCTTTGGACACGACGCTTGGAGCACTTCTAACTGGCTATAGCAGAGGGACCCAAGCCACTAGGCTTCTGATCCCCCTGAAGCAGACCTGCCATGAAATGGACAGAAGTTCAATGTTGGGACTCTCCCTTACTTATTAAGCCTTGAGAGGACATTCAGCCATTGTGATTAAATGGCCATGTGGTTCTGTAACACATACAAAAATCAAGATATCCCTGAGTTCTTTTGCTGATGGGGCCTGATCTCAGCAGCGGATCATGTAAGCATCTGCTGAGGGCTGGATCCCACTTAATTTTCACAAGGCTCTCTGCCTCTTTGAAGGGTCAATTATCTTCCTGACTGCTGATCCTTGTGGGGTAAGTATTATTTGTAACCCACTTCTACAATTAAGAAGATGGAGGAGGTTCAAGGAAGGGATAGTGATTTATTAGGGTCACATAGGGTCTAAAGAGTGGGATAGAACCCAACCTAAGCTCTCAAATTCAAGCCGTGTTCACTATGGCACGGCTTGAAGGTCCTTCTTCACTGGGAAGGTCCTTCTTACGCCTGCACAAAGGCACTAAAAAAATAAACTAAGTAAGCAAGTCTGATTACCAAATGCTTAACAGTAACTGCTATCTCGGCTGGGGGGGTGTGGCTCAGTGGTAGAGCTCACCAATATGCACATGTTTGATCCTGAGCCCTGATTCTGCTTTTACTAATAATTTACCACACCATGGCAGGCACTATGTTAAATTTTCCTGTAACACTTCATTTATATTCCACCATAACCCTACAATAGAGTTGTTAGCTTCAGTTTATATACCAGGAAATGGAGACACAGAAAAGTTCATTAGAAAAGCCAGGCCCAGGCCAGGGTCTCATGTTAAAGCCCTTACAGTTAACCTTAATGAAATATTCTTGAAGTGGCCAGGGTCCACCAATATAGGTGCAGCAAAGGTCTTTAAGCTGTATCAGGAAGGGATGGACGAAGAGAATGAGACAAGGTGATTTTATATTCAATGAACCAGCCACTGATCTGTCAATCGACCTCTGCGGGTCTTGGTGACCAGCCCCTCTGCAGAAGCCCTGATTCTCAGCACTCTCTTAAATGTGAGTGTGACACAATTCCTCAAAGCATCCCTGAGTGACTTCCCAGCTGGCAAGAAAGGTGCCACCATCTCTGGTAACTAACCTCGCCTACTCAGAGTTTGTCAGTTAGTATAGGTTTCTCCAGGGCTTATCTTCTAACTTTCCCAAGGCAGCTGATAAGATTTGCTAGCCCTGTTAAAAGGAGATAGTACCCAACCAGCTGTCAGGAAACACTCTCCAAGAAGGCACCGCTAGAGACAAAGGCCCTGAAAGAGGAACCCTGCCTGCTGTCTGCCAATGTGGCTGAAATCCAGGCGCTCTGGGTCTCAAAAGGGGGCAGGGAGAAGGGGCAATGGCCATTTGCCTTGGGCCTGCCTGTTTTCCCTCTTGTCTTGCTGAACAGGTCCTTGGGGATCAGGGGACAGAAGAGAGATAGGCTGATAATTCAGGGACAGTTGTGTGATGAAGACAAAGGGAACAAAGATGCTCCTGGGTCTACCTTATTCACAGTTCCTGTCTCTGAGGATGTGATCCCCTTAGGCCTCATTTTGCCCTGGTCGGAGTTACTGCAAGAAGAGGTTCATCAAAATGCCCACCATGCTTCCTGGATGACTGGTCACCTTGCAGACAGGTGCCCTACAGTTTGGGTACCCCCAGGTAATGATGCCTGAGAGTCAGGTGCACACTCACCCGCACCCACGTGACAGCAGAGAGCCAGACCCCAGACCAAGAGAGTCCAGGGACCTGTCCCCAGCGTGTGCCCCCGGTGGAGACCGTCGCCCCTCACCTGGCTCCACCCTCGGAGCGGGGCTAACACTCGAATCCCCAGCTCACTGCAGCCGCAAGGCCGAGCCGGAGCCCTGCGAGCCTGCAGCACCGCGCTGGGCGGAGGCCGCCCTCCCGGGCCTGTCCCCACGCGGGCCGGGCGCGCAGCCCGGAGGCCCGGGCCCGGCCGGCTCCTCCCGCGCCCGCCCGCCCCCGCCCGTCCTCCCGCGCGGGCCTCACTTAACTGTTCCCCGCTGGGGCGGCGGCGGCTGCGGCGGCGGCGGGTCCCGGCTCCGTCTCACGCAGAAGCAGCTTCTCATCGCCCGGGCGGCGCGGGAGGAGCCGGGCCCGGGGCCCAGGCGGCTGCAGCCGGCGCCGCAGCTCGAGCGCAGCCTCCCCGGGAGCGGCGGCGGCGAGGGGCGGGGCGCGGCCTGGCGGCGGCGGCGGCAGCAACTACGGCAGCGATGGCTCGGGCCGGGGCCGGGGCGGGAGGGGCGCGCAGCCTGCGGCGGAGCCGGGAGCGCACCGCCCTGTGGCCCCCGGCGCCCTCGGTCCCCGCCCCCAATCGGCCTCCGCTCGGCTCCGCTAGGCCTCGCCGTACCCCTTATCCACCGCTCAGCTCCGCCGTAGGTCCCTGGAAGACGCTCCGGCCCCCCAGGCCTGCAGGCCCGGGATGGCCCTTTGCAGGGACGCCCTCCAACCTGGCCCTTGTAGGCTTGACTGGACCCCAGGGCGATCTCCTCCGCTCTCCCCACTGCCCGGCTGACCTAATGCAGTGCAGCTGGGCCTCAGACTGACCCCACGCTCAGAGCAGGTTTCAGCTTGCCCCTCTTGCTGGGCAAATGATTTACCCACAGGGGCCTGGGGGCAAGCCTTAAGGTGGCATCTAGAGTAGGATGCCTGCCTCTGCAGTACCTGAGGAAAGGTACAGGGAGTCAGAATGAAATGGAGCAGGCAGGACCCTCAGGCTGGACAGAAAGGCTGCAACAGGATTTGATCCCTGAACCACCTGCCCCTGCACAGCCAGGCCTGCAGTCCCTGGAGGGTACATGTGCTAAACTGGACCATACACAGTAGTGGGCTTGATTTGCTTGTGCACCAGGACTCGCCGTCACACAACCCAGGCTTTTCCAAGATAGCCAGATCCTGAAGCTAGTGTGCCAAGCAGAAGAGCCTGCAGAGGAAAAGATTCTGTGGGAATGATGTCCAAATGCATTCCAGGCATTTGTGTCACTCAGAAACACCACTGGTCCAAATGGATTTATAACAAGTCCAATCACACCATAAGGGGACAGACAATCTATTATTAAACTGCTACCAGACTGGGTGTGGTGGCAATCACTTTTAATCCCAGCACTCAGGAGGCAGAGGCAGGCAGATCTGTGAGTTTAAGGCCAGCTTTAGACTACATAGTTAGTTCCAGGACAGCCAGGACTTCATAGGAAGACCCTGTTTCCAACAAAAACCTACTACAAGGTAAAAGCAAAGATAATGTATTTCCAGGTTCATCACAACCTCGATACCAAGATCCAAAAAAGAAAGATTACACCAAAAAGAACATAAGAACAGAGGACTGTCCCTAGAGAATTGAATGTATGCGCTTTGATAAAAGGTATCTGCTGTGTAAGGAGGTGACAAAGTACTGTGCATCATCCATCTGTCCACCTTTGAGAGGCTCACAGTGTTAAATCACAGAAGTCTCTGTGATGTCCAGCAGTAAGACAAAAATCTGGCTCATTTGTATAGTCAGCCATTTCCCAGAACCAGCTGGGCAAAGACAATTCTTTTCAAAGCTCATGATTTAACCTCCCATTGCATGAATCACTGCCATAGATGAATATGGTCGTTCTGCTTCCTGAACATAACTCCAGTAGCACAGACAATGCGATCGACAATTAATAAATGGGACCTCCTCAAACTGAGAAGCTTCTGTAATATCAATAGGATAGGTACTTTACATTTTTACATACATTTTTAATTTGTGTGTATAAGAGGTTTGCCTGCATGTATGTATGTGCACCACATGTGTACAATGCCAATAGACACCAAAAAAGGGCATTGGATCTCATGGAATTGGAGTTAAGGCCACCATGTGAGTGCTGGGAACAAAACCCTGGTGCTGTAGAATAATACTTTTCTAACTATGAATATGTATTTCTATTATTTGCTAATAAAATGCTGTTCGGCCAGTTGCCAGGCAGGAAGTTAGGTGAGAAAATCAAACTGAAGACTCAAATGATGAAGGGCAGAGTCAAGAGAGACCCAAGGGGGCACCCAAGAGGACAAGTAAAGCCATGGCCATGTGGAAATACTTAGATGAATAGAAATGGGTTCATTTAAATGTAAGAGCTAGTTAGTAATAAGCCTGAGCTATTGACCAAGCATCTTGTAATTAACATAAGTCATGTGTGTTTATTTGGGACTGGGCAGTCAGGACAAGAAAAGCTCTGCGTCTTCTTATACCTTGAACCTTATTAAGTGCCTCAGGTGTTCTTAGCCTGAGTCATCTCTCCAGCCCCAAGATGGATAATCTAAAAGAACTTAATGAATCTCAGCACCAACGTCTTATAAATGAAAATAAAACAGTAAACTAGAAAGAACATTTAAAGGGTGTTTTGTTGTGTGGTAGTTTGGATTTGGGTTTGGGTTTTAGATTTAGTTTAGTTTTGGATTTTTGAGATGGGGGGAGTCTCAATTTATAGACCAGACTGGCCTAGAACTTACAAAGACCCATCTGTTTGTGCCTCCTGAATACTGGGATTAAAGGCATGTGCCACTATACACCTGGCAAAATCCAAACTTACCATGTCAAGTTTATCTATCAGAAACTATCAACACACACATCTGATGGTGAAACGTTGGAGACATTTTTACTGAAATCAGAAACAAGAGTGTCTGGTAAGATCATTATGAAGACAATACAATAAGAGAAGTAATTGAAATAGACAAATTGAGAAGACAGAACATTTTCATGATTTGTTCATGGCTTGTTTCCCTAGGAATAACTCAATTGACTTTAAACACTACACAATTTATTAAGGTGGACAATCATAAGATAACCCATAAACAGTGGTTGGCTTTCTCTTCTATATGTAGAGACTTCTGGTCTCTCTATCCTAGTGGGAAAAGTAGTTTGGTAGAAGTGATTAGTGAATTTGGTGAAGGGATTAAATCAGGACAGATAGCTCTGAATTCTGTTGTGGATTTGAATTGACTGCAGACAGATTTTTTTTAATTTAATTTATTATTTTACATGTCGATCCCAGTTCCCTCTCCCTCCCTCCTTATTTCCCTCCCTCCCTTTTACCCTCTCTGCCCTCTCACATGCACCCTAACCACCCTCCCCTCCCATCCCCCCACCCCAATTCCATATATAGGGGAATGCCATCCAGTTGGGGTCATGTAGATCTGACAGGTCATGTGGAGTAGGGACTAGGGCTTCTCTTCTGTCTCTAGGTTAAGGCAGTTATCCCTCCATGGGGAATGTGTTCACAAGGTCATTTTGTGCACCAGGGATACATCCTGGCTCCACTGTCTGAGGTCCCTTAGACTGTTCAGTCCTGGCTGAGACCCATATTCAGGGGGCCTGAGTCAGTCCCATGATGGCTTCCCAGATATCAGTCTGGGGTGCTCATTAGCTCCTCCTTGTTCAGGTCAGCTGTCTCTATGTGTTTCTGCAGCCTGGTCTTGTCCTCTCCATCTGCATCTGGGTTCTAGTTCAACTCAGTGTTTATGTATGGGTGTTTGCTCCTGTTTCCAACAGGTATTAGATGAGGGCTCCATGGATAAGTTAGTTGTTGATCTCACTATCCGGGAAGGGCATTCATGGTAGCCTTTCCACGGATGCTCAAATTGTTAGTTGGCGGCAGTCTTGTAGTTCTCTAGACCTTTCTTTGGGTTCAGTTTTATCTTCAAACCAATATTGGCTCCCTCTTTTATGTTCTCTCTCTCTCTCTCTCTCTCTCTCTCTCTCTCTCTCTCTCTCTCTCCCTCTCTCTCTCTCTCTCTCTCTCTCTTGTCTTCTATTCCTATCCGGACTCAATCTTCCTAGTAGCACGTGTTTTCCTCTCCTCCCCCTCGCTTTCTCCTACTTCTCTGTCCATTCGCTACCCCCCCCACTTCCCCCTGTGCTCTGGGGGGACTTGTCCCTTCCCCCTTCTGTGAGGGACTTTATATGAATCTCTTAGAATACACCTTGTATCCTAGTTCCTCTGGTGGTGTGAATTATAAGCTGATGATCGTTTGCTCTAGGTCTAAAATCCATACATGAGCGAGTACATACCATGTTCCTATTTTTGGGACTGGGTTACCTCATTCAGGATGGTTTCTTCAAGTACCATCCATTTGCCTGTGAATTTTAAGATACCATTATTTTTTTCTGCAGAGTAGTATTCTATTGTGTAGATGTGCCACATCTTCATTATCCATTCTTCAATTGAGGGGCATCTAGGTTGCTTCCAGGTTCTTGCTATTACAAATAGTGCTGCCATGAACATAGTTGAACAGATGTCTTTGTTGCATGGATGTGGATCATTTGGGTATATGCCTAAGAGGGGATTGCCAGGTCCTGTGGTAAACTAATTCCCATTTTCCTGAGGAATCGCCATACTGATCTCCAAAATGGCTGTATGAGTTTGCACTCCCACCAGCAGTAGAGGAGTGTTCCCCTTTCTCCACATTCTCTCCAGCATGAGTTGTCATTGGTGTTTCTAATTTTAGCCATTCTTGTAGGAGTAAGATGGTATCTCAAAGTTGTTTTGATTTGCATTTCCCTGATAGCTAAGGATGTTGAGCACTTTCTTAAGTTTCTTTCAGCCTTTTTTATTTCCTCTATTGAGAATTCTTTCTTCAGTTCTATACCCCATTTTTTAATAGGGTTATTTGGTGTTTTGTTGACTAGTTTCTTGAGTTCTTTGTATATTTTAGAGATTTTAGGATTGGTGAAAATCTTTTCCCAGTTGTGGGCTGCTGTTTGGTCTTGTCCACTGTGTCCTTTGCCTTACAGAAGCTTCTAAGTTTGAAAAGGTCCCATTTATTAATTGTTGATCTCAGTGTCTGTGCCCCTGGAGTTATGTTCAGGAAGCGGTCTCCTATACCAATTTGTTCAAGGGTACCTCCCACTTTCTCTTCTAAGAGGTTCAATGTGGCTGGATTGATGTTGAGGTAATATTATTTTCCTTCTCAGGTCTTTGATGGGGTTGAAGACTAGACCGTCACAGTTACTATTGTTTAATATCTTAGCTAAGGCCTATTAGGTATACGAGTTAGACTCTTCATGATAGGACAGCTATCAGAATACTCTCTGTTATTTGCCAATTACCTGTAGCCTGGACATTTAGTGTGTGCTTCTTGCTTGATGATGTTCTTGGTTGTAGTTCCATGTTTTGTGTATGTTATTACCCTTTCTTTCTCCTGGACAATATTTGATAATTGTTCTTATTATACATAGTTTTATATTAGGTTTAGAACCTTCCTTTTTAGGCAAAAAGGGTAAGTGTTATGGGAATTCATTCTGTCAATAACTTTGGGGAACCGGCCTTAAGGCATAGCTTCTTGTCTATGGATGTGATCTCTTAAAAGGAAGGAGATTGAGGTCATGTGCTCTCTTGGGCTTTGAAGATTGGGTCAGGCAGTGTGAAGAGGCATGCAGTTGGTCCCAGCTCTGTGAGTCTGTTCTCCCCCTAGCAACTTTGTGGCTCTTGAATCAGAAGCAGAGTCAGGCAGGTCTTTGGAGCTCACTAGCCATGGATCTAAGCCTTATGAGAGAGCTCCAGGCCCCACTCAGAGACTCTATATCAATAAATAAGGAGGACATCTCATGAAGATCAACACCAAATGTGACTTCTGATCTCCATACTTATCTGCACATACATACACACCCACACACATTAGGAACACAAACACACCCATGCATGCCTGTGTGATGGAAGTTGTCATTCTGTAAATATATTTCTCTTATCGGTTAATGAATAAAGCCCTGTTGGCCAATAGAGAAGCAAGATAGGTGGGACTAGGAGACAAGGAGGATTCTGGGAGATGTAATTGAGAGGAGTCAAAATGTAGGACACAAGAGGAGGAAGAAGTCCGGACCCTCTCTCCAATAAGATAAGAACACGTGGAAATACTTAGATTGATAGAAATGAGTTAATATTTAAGACAGAGCTAGCCAGTAAGAAGCTCTAGCCATTGGACAACAGCTTTATAACTACTAGTCTCTGTGTGTTATTTTGGGACTGACATGACTCTGGGACCAAGCTGGTGGGAAAGTGCTCGTAACTCTACTACACACACACACACACACACACACACACACACCAAGTTATAAAATATATTGCATTTAGTATGTAGATGTCAATTTTACATGTATTTATTTATAGATATTCTGTTTTGTGTAAAGATACTTAGGCCAAACATTGACTTTTAACCTTGGCTATTTCTACATTATTTCTATGTTAAGGTATTCATCTCACTCATGAATATAATACATGTGTTTCACGGGATACTAGCCCTCTTCCTTCAGTGTCCTAATGTGGGAACAGAGCCAATCAAGAGCGCATATCCTGGGACTGAAGAGCTGGCTCAGTAGTTAAGGGCACCTGCCACTCTTGCAGAGGACCCATGTTCAACTTCTAGCACCCATACTAGGCAGCTCACAAATTACCTGAAATTCAGTTCCAGGGATCTTAAGCGTTCTTCTGGCCTCCTCAAGTACCTGCATGCACGTGGTACACACACTCAGGCCCATACACACTCACATGAAAACAAAACAGTGCATGTCCTTGCATTAGGCACTTTTATACTCAGATTGGTCCTCTTCCCTTGCAGGCAGAGGCTTTCTCAGCATCCCCAAATGTCATGATGTCTTTCCCAAGGCAGGAAATGGGAAGTAAAATGTTTCCACAAACTCTCCCAGCAGATCTGATTAAGATTCCATTGGCTAGAAATGGCCACATGACCATGCTCCTCTCAAGGGAGGCTGGGAAATTTTCTTCAAAAGTATGGTCACTTCTTAGAACTACCAAGATGGCCAGGCCATTAAAAAAAAAAAATACTACTTTGTTACCAGAAAAGAAAGCAATTGTGACTTTTTAAAATGTGATAGTAAGTAGTCCTTATAGGGCTGGCAAAATGGCTCAGTGGATAAAGATGCCTGCAGCCAAACTTGATGACCTGGGTTGGATCCTTGATATCTACAGAGTGAAAGGAGAGAGTTGACTTATGTAAATTGTCCTCCAACCTCTCTCTCTCTCTCTCTCTCTCTCTCTCTCTCTCTCTCTCTCTCTCTCTCACACACACACACACACACACACACACACCACATACAATGTTTTTAATCCTGGAGAAAGATTCTAATTAGTTTATCGATTCCAATGGCTACCCTAACCTAATCAAGCCAACTGTGTCAGCTACCTTCAGAGCTGTTGCTAGGACAGTGGGTGGTCCCAGGCAAGCTCACTAATGTTTTGGTTTAGTGTGTATTACAATTGTACCTGTTTTTTTCTTACTACACCCTTCCCCAGATGGCTTTCAAACTCAGGGCCTACCACATCACCTCTCTCCTATCCATCTTCGCATTTATGTGCTGGTTCTGAGGTTCAACCCTCCACAATCTTCCCCACATTCCTGCCCATGCCAGGAAGCTAACCTGCTCTTTCCCTTCATCTTCCCTTCCCTTCCTAGCTCTCTCTCCTCCCCACTGTCTTCTCTCCCTCTCTTCCTTCCTTCCATCTCTCTGTGCTGGTGTCCCTGTGTGAATGGGCAGGTACTACTCTAACTATATGTCCCTTCTATGACCTTTAAACTATGCCAACAAGGCAAGTTGCTAGTCTTCCAATGAAAGACTTCAAACACCCACTTCTCTTTGAAGAAACTGGTCCTAGAAACTCTGAAGCATAGTAGTGTCTTTCAGACCATTTATCTGCATGGGATTCTTGTAAAGCTTAACATTTTGGGGTATTTATTTTTATAAAGCAGTTTTAGGTTTGTAGCAAAGTTGAACACAAACTGCTCTACCCACCCCCGATGTACCCCTGCCCTCACTATGCATGAGACTTC
This sequence comes from Phodopus roborovskii, assembly GCF_943737965.1. Taxonomy (NCBI): domain Eukaryota; kingdom Metazoa; phylum Chordata; class Mammalia; order Rodentia; family Cricetidae; genus Phodopus; species Phodopus roborovskii. The sequence goes on from NW_026126418.1 coordinate 74,786,870, forward strand.
CTACCCACACTGATATGTCATTGTCATCCAAAGTCCAGAACTTACATCAGGGCTCATTCTCAGAGTGTGTGTCCTATGCCTTTGGGTAGATATAATGACTTGTGTCTAGCATTATATTGCATGGTCCTGACCCTGAACATTCATACACTCGTTTTCAACCTTCCCTCCCAAGCTCCTGACAACCACTGACTTTAAAAAAAAATTCTCCAAAATTTCATCTTTTCCAGAATGTCACATAGTTGAAATCTAGACTCACACTCCTCACTTCCATGCACAGAACAGTACAAATGTCACACTGTTGAAATCATGCAGTCTGTAGTATATCTAGATTCACACCCTCACTTCCAGAACAGAAAGCTACTCTGTATCTTTTCATGGCTGGGTAACACTTTCCTTTCTTCCTTTTTAAAATAAACAAACAGAAGTGAAAAAAAATGGTCTTTATTTTTCTCATAGAGAGTTAACAGCTACTGTTATTTTTTCCTAGTAATTTTTTGTTGTTACAAGGTTTAATTTCTAATAAAACATTCACTGAGGGTAGAGAAGGAAAGGCATCCTAGTTTCATTTTTTTAGCAAAATACTCTGATGAAAACCAACTTGAGGAGAAAGGGTATATTTTGTCTCACAGTTATAGATTACAGGAAAGTCACAATGGCAGGAATCAGAAGCATCTATTCACATCACATTCAGAGTCAAATGCAGAGAGAAATGAATGCATGTATGTGTGCTCGCTTGGTTGCACTTTCTCCATTCTTACACAGTTCAGGATGTTCTGCCTAGGGAATGGCACTGCCCACAGTGGGAAGGATCTTCCCACATCCTTTAACTTAATGAAGACAATACCTCACAGCCACAGCCTTACTCTCTTCCCCAGTGGTTGCAGATTGTGTCAAGTTGACAATTAAAACTGAGCATTACAGATGGGAAAGGTTCATCGCTATGTTCTGAGTTATAACTGAAGAGGAGCAAGAAGGCCTGGGGTGCTGTTGCAGTGTGGGTTGACTGCAGAGAGCAATGATGTTCAGAATACTAGAAGCACAGAGTTTGAAAGCTTTGTTTTTCTTTGCCACAAAGTAATGGTAAATATTTGATAGTACCTTTATTTCATTTTTTAATTTTTTTCCACCGAACGATATTCTACTGTCTGGATATTCAAAAGGTTATTTATCCAAGTAGCTCTACACTTTCTGAGGGACATCTGATTGCTCTCCAGTTTTGCCAGTGTCCACTTGCCATTCTTCTCTCAGCCATGTGTCATTATGGCAAGAGTCCCTCTGCAGAACCACGTTGTTGGACTTCCCAAAACTCAGAACTATGAGCCTAGATCGACTCCATTCCCTTTGATTATCCTACCTCAAGTATTTTGTTACAAAAACAGATTAATATGAGTTCCCTTAGGAGAAAGTCCCTCACACAAGCACAAAGTTATTAAAATAAGAGACCCGCCTGACTTCCAATGGGACACCAGATGAATAAGAAGATGCTCCAATTAAAAAAGGAAAACTGGCTTTAAATGTACTCCCACACTGGATGTGTTGAGGGGGATCTGTTGAATGAAATGTGGCAATTTGCCACCAAGCAGCTGCCTGAATGTGGGCGACTGCACATAGCTTTACAGTGGACCAGAGCACAGATCCAGTTTTCTGAGTAAAACGGTACTCAAGAACAACTGTATGGAGCCAGCTAATCTAAATTCCTGCATATCTCTAGCTAGGACACCTAAGCATATCTGTGTCTGTGGTCCACGCTTGTGGGTGAAATATAAGAATGAATCTGCCCTCTTTATGAAAAGAATATTCTCTAGTACCATTGTTCCTCCCAACCCACAAATACTAAGATGTCTTTGTTAAGACTGCATATCTGCTTAAAAGTCACAGTGTGCTCATTTGGTTTCCTTGCAAACAACTCATGGTTGATTTCTAAATTATCTTTAGAATTTACCAGCCCATGAAATGCCAAAGTCTTGGAGTCAGAGCCTCCTTGATAAAGCGTTCATGGTTTCAAATTTTTAACTCTAGCTTTGACCTAGCATTCCTTGAGGCTATGTGTTGTTGTGGAATATTTGACTATGTAAAGATATGTAACATTTGTTTATGCTATGAAATATTACTTTAACTGTGTAAAAGATGTGTTGCATTTGTTTCTGCTGCATTTGTTTAACAATGTAAGGATGTGGTATATTTGTTTATGTTGCATTTGTTTAATTATGTAAAGATGTGGAGCATTTGTTTCACCTTACCTGCCTAAGGCACCTGACAAGTCTAATAAAGAGCTTAACGACCAATAGCTAGGGCTGGTGGGAAGAGAAAATAAATAGGATGAGAAATCTAAGCAGAAGAAGGAGGAGAAAAGGAGGAGGAAGAAAAAGAAGAAGGAGGAAATGAAATAAAGAAAGAAAGGGAGGAAGGAAGGGAGGAAGGAAGGAAGGAAAGAAGGAAGGAAGAAAGAAAGGGAGGAAGGAAGGAAAAGAGGGAGAAAGAGAGGAAGACACCCAGGGCCAGACAGGCAGCAGACAGCTAGCAGAGTAGGACATATTCAAAGAAAGTTAAAAAGACCCAAGGCAAAACATAGATTAAAAAGAAAGGTTAAAATAAGAGCTAAGAAAAGGCTGAGCATTTAAAACTAATAGTAAGTCTCCATGTCATGACTTGGGAGCTGGTTGGTGGCTCCAAAAAGAAAGCCTGCTACAATGTGCTGGCTAGTTTTATGTCAACTTGGCACAAGCTAGAGTCATTTTGGAAGAGGGAACCACAATTGAGAAAATGTCTCCTGAGGGAAAGCCTGTGGTGCATTTTCTTGATGATGGGTATGGGTGGGCCCAGTTCACTGTGGGTGGTGCTACTCCGGAGTGGGTGGTCCCGGGCGCTATAAGAAAGCAGGCTGAGCAAACCACAAGGAGCACATCAGTAAGCAGTGCTCCTCCATGGCCTCTGCATCAGTTCTACCTCCAGCTTCTTGCCTTGAGTTCTTTCCTTGACCTCCCTTCAAGATTGACTGTGATTGGACATGAAACATAAACAAACCCTCTCCAATTTGTTTTTGGTTGTGACATTTTATCATAGCAAAAGAAACCCTAAGACAGGATACAACCTTCAGTATTTGATTTTGTTGTTGTTTCAGGAGGCAGAATTGACCCATCATGTAAAGCTACAAATGACAAATCCAAAAAGGAAAGGAGTTGAAGTATTGTCCCAGTTAGCATTAATTGTCAAGGTTAGTGCCTAGACTCACTTAAGATGGAGTCTCAGTTGAAGGATTACCTCTACCAGATTGGCCTGCGGGCATGTCTGGGGAGATATCTTGACTATGAATTGATACCAGCAATCTCAGCCCACTCTGGGTAGCACTGTTCCCTGTGCATGTTGTGCCAGGCTGTACAGCAGCTTGATAATGGAGCATGACCTGGAAGAATATGATGGAATAAACCCTTTCCTCCCCTAAGTTGCTTCTGGTTAGAGTGTATCATCCCTACAACAAAGAAAGCTAGAAAGATGTCATTTCAGAATCCAGTCACAGCTGGAACTCCCACTGCTCATGATTCAGTTTTCACACAGTAACAGGGGTGGCAACTAAAATATAAATTAGTTCACACAACTGTCTGTGGTAGATACATTCTGTGCTTTCCAGAGTAGCTCTGTGTTGCTTTGTGATTCCTAGACTCCTTTGTATAGATGAAGACCATATGAACACTCTGGCCATGGGATATGAGCATGACAAGTAGGTAGGTAGATAGGTAGATAGATAGATAGATAGATTGATAGATAGATACAGATTGTCAGCCTTTTGCCTAAGATCAAGTGTAGATAGAGTGATATTCAAACTAAGGTGGGTAAATATCAGCTGTGATTTCCTCAGCCCTTCTTTCCCCTCCACTGCTCCTATAGGTGTTGTCTTGAAGCTTTAAGATGTAGCCAAAAGGTGGTGGCATCCTGCACAGTTGAAGAAATCCACCACACATACAAAACTAATGTTAAGAGAGAAATAAATGTCTGTCAGATGAAGCCACAGAGGTGGTCAGGTTTATTTGTTTGGCATCAGAGCCTGACTGGTACACCTTGCTAAAATACCTTCAGTACTGTCTCCTTGTATTTGGGGAAAAAATCCATAAACCTTTTGTTGGCTATGAGGTCTGTACATGGTGACTCCTGTCTACCTCTTAGACTTCTCCTTCTGTCCTCTGCTCCCAGGGTCATGCCATTCCAGGACATTAGCTCTGGATATATATTCAAACATACCAATCTCATCAGGCCATCTCACTCCAGGGCATTTGGATGATCAAGTCTTCCTGCCTGGAATATTCTGCTCCCATATTTCAACTCCCTCTTGTCATTTCAACTTCAACATCACCTCCTTGGATCTGCCTCGCCCATCACCTAAGCAGGAAGCCCTCTCTTGTGGTTCTATTTCATAACATATTAATTTCATCTTGATACTTATGGCTGCTTGTCACTACCTTGTGTATTTCCATTTAATGGCTTGTTTCCAGCATTCACTGTCTTGTCTCTCCTGTGTGCCTAACAGAGCTTTGGGGTACAGTGGGGCTCTATATGCATTCATTGAGTGAATAGATGTATAGGCAAAATGATGTTCCAGATGCTAACTGTGTCTACTGAGCAAAAGGACAGTGTCCCTGATGTGTCACACACTGTATGACAAGCCTTACCCAAATAGTGCCCTACAATAACAATAATAATTTTCTTTGTTCATAAATCTGGTGAGTCACCAGGCTCTGCCAGACCATTCTCAGTTGGGGCCTCTCATAAATTTGTATTCAGATGATGATGTGGGCCCAGGGCATCCTGAAGACCCCATTGTTCAAATGTCTAGCTCTGAGGCTGGTAAAAGCCACTAGTGGGCTCAATGTTAATGCTATGATCTGGCTATGTGACTTTTTTTTTTTTATAAAATTGGATCTGATATTACAGCACCAATCTTTTATTAGACATTATTTTAACTTCCTTTCTATGATAACACAGTGACCAATGGCATCTTAGGGAAGAAAAAGACTTATTTTAGCTTCCATCACTGAGGGAAGTCAGGGAAGGAAGCAGGAGGTAGGAGGTGGAAGGTGAAATGGTGAAGGAATACTGCTTGCTAGCTTGGCCATAGCCTCATGCTTAGCTAGCTTTCTTATATAGCCCCAAACCACCTTCCTAGGGATGGTGCCACCCACAGTGGCCAGGGTCCTCCTGAGTCAATTACTAATCAAGGCAATCCCTCACAGACAGTCCCAAAGGCCAATCTGATCTAGGCAATCCACCAGTCAGGGCTTTCTGTCAGTGCCCTAGGCTGTCCATCAGTCACTAGGGCTTCCTGTCAATGCTCCAGACTGTATCAAGTTGACAAATTTAACTAGCAGTTATCATCTGTATTTCAGACACAGGAAAAGTAGCCCAGACTGAGATATGAACAAGGCTGGTGGCTCTACCTATCAGGACTTTGCTGAACTGAAAAATGTATGATCATCTATTCCATGGTAAATAAGATTCCGGGGCACGATATTGGCTGATGGATGTTTATTCGAGGAGAAAATCACTTACACCAAAAACAGATGACCATTGCAGGTTCCCATTCGAATGATGCCTCCGGATGCTCTCTGTCTCCTACCAGGAAGTAGAGAGCGAGCTGGGGTCCGGATCCCCAGACCTAGTTCCCCACAGGTCACGCCCACACCTGTTCCCACACACAAATGGGTGTGGTCAGTGCAATAGGTGTGGATGGGGTGGATATCTCACTACAATCATCTAGGTCTGGGAATGGAGAAAGCAGAATCCAGGATTTCGCATACTCCAGCTTGGAGGATGAAGCCACAGAAACGTATCCAGGGAAGATAATAAACATCCTTATCTGGACCTGGAAGCAAGTGCCAACTGCACTAGAGACACAGACTAGGCCTGGAAACATAGGTTCTGCTCTGTGTGACCTCACAAATATGCCAATCACACTAGAAACCAGCTACCAAGAGAAAGACCCAATAGGAATAACCAATATGACCTCCTATACCCCAAGTCTTGAGGAACTGTGCATTTGAGCCTGTTTGGTGAGATGAAGGCAGTTGTAATATCACAAACCAAGAGCAGGAAAGGAGAAAAAAGGAACAGGCTGATGTGTGGTAGGGCTAAGAAGTATACCCCACCTCCAAACCAGAGCTGAACAGGCCAGGGCTGAACCTTAGTGTCTATGTGGTTGTTTTGAGGGTGGGGAAAATGAATCAGCAGACAACAGAATTCCTTCTTTCTGGGCCAAGAGCTAAAAGTGACCAATGTCACTGCCTCTTGTCTGTTACTGGTTTTCAAAAAGAACAGAGCAATAACCCAATCAGCTTCACATATCTTAGGGTGGATACATATGGTGGAGAAAGTCTGGGTTAGCTACAACCTTGATTTCACCAGGACTTGGTGAGCTACAAAATAATCTAGGCACTTCTACACAGGAGTTAAATGCTCTCCTGTTTGCATGTAAAGGTGACTTTGCAAACTGCAAAGTAAATTTCATTCGATAATTTTAAATTATATTACACTCTTTACTTACAGGGATATTACACAGCAGATAAAACCATCAGGCTAAGTCAGGTGAAAGAACAGTAGAGGCAGCCAGATGCTTTGGTTTTTTAAAAATATTTTAATATTTTGTAGCTTCCTGATCAAAGGGGTTCAAGTCTCCATTTAGTTCAACCCTTTTCTAACCAAACAACACCCCAGGTTTACTGGGAGCCATCAGTTTCCTCCACTAGTAAGTGGGGATAAAAAGGTTCCCCTTACAGACCTGTCGCTTGGGGTAGAGCATTGCATATGAAACACTGGCCACAGTCTCAGAGGGCAGAAGTGAGGATCCCACCCACTCATAACCCCAGGCTCCAGGGAGCAGGACCTGGATAGAGAGCAAAAAGGGCTGCTATGAGAGCAGCCTGGCCCCGGTGGTGCGGAGAGAAGGGGGCTTCTTTATGGCAACATATCCTCTCCTAGACCCGCTGCCTCCTCAGCGCCCTCCGCACATTCCACGCATGCCCACTGCTTTGCCTCTGTGCCTGCTTTTGTGACAGTTTTCAAGATCCAACAAGCCACTGAATTTACCCTGGAGGCAGCCCAGCCTCAGCAGCTGTCCCAGTGTGACAGCCCCAGCTGGATCCACCCACTGTCCTCTGCTAACACAGATTCTCTGTCTTCTTCCAGCTCTCAAACCCACAGGACCCTTTGTCCTCCCTTCACAAGCCGCCTTGCTGCCTGGTAGCCGCAGATTGTCAGGGCAATTGCCACAGACATATACTGTGGGCGCCCACATTCAATGGGACCAGAAACTAGCAGATTGTTTTCTCTGGCTTAGACTCCAGACCTCTGACATCATCTGACTCACAGGCATACCCATCAGGATGCTGACCAGGTCTCAAGGCAAAAGACAAACCAGACCCCAGAGCCCTAGCAATGGATATTCACAAAGATGGAGCCCCAGCAGGTCTGATGTTCAGATGGACACACACACCTGAAACAGAAACACAGATATCTTTTTAGGGTCACTGAGACCCATGTAACAGCCATATATCCACAGACATTGTCATGAGTTGAACTGCATCCCCTAAATTAACTATCTCAGAGTGTGACAGTATATGGAGACAGAGCACTTAAAGAGGTCATTATGTTAAATGATGTCACAAGGGTAGACCCAACCCTGGTGAGACTGGTGACACAGACACACAGTGTCAACCTAGTGATGTCATGGGGGAAAGATGACCAAGGAGAGTGGCCTTAGGACTTGCAGACACATTGGCTTGGGACTTCTAGCCTTCAGAAGTGTGAGCCATAAGTATCTGTTATTTAAGCCGCCTGCCTGTCTATTTAACTTTGTTAGGGAAGCCTGAGCAAGCAAGCACAGACAAGGAGACCAAGAGTCCTTTGTAGCCACCCCCACCCCCGGGGGCAGTGCCAGACCCATTTGTACCTCACAGCCTCACACAGAGCCGGAGGCAGATTGTCAACCACACATGGAGGAGGAGTCCAGGGCCTGCTAGTGAGCTGCATTCCCCAGAGCACCTTCCTCAGCACCAGAGTGGAATCTGATTAATTTTCCCCATCACTGAGATGCAAGGAGTTTAGCTCCAACCATTTACATGAGGCCTCTCACCCATTCAACAACTCTTTGAGGAAAGTACTTCTAGGAAAAAAAAAAAAAAAACCCTTATTCCAGAGGTAGCAAAATGAAGCTCACAGAGGTTGTATTAGCTTTCAGTTACTGTAACAAAATACCCAAGGCAATCAACTGAAAAGGACAGAGTTTATTTTGGCTCTTGACTTTAGGGGCTTCAGTCAGTTGGATCTGTGTTTGGATCTGTGTTGAGGAATTCATTGTGGAAGGAAGCTGCTCACTTCATGGGAGTCAGGAAGTGGGGTGAGGTGGGGGGGGTGAGGCCATAACCCCCTTTCAAGTGCATCTTCTGGTAAACTAACTTTTTCCCTGAATGACCCTACCTCTTCAAAGTCTGGCCACCTCCTAATGGTTATCAGACCTGCAACCCCCCTGGCCTTTATCCAAACCTCAGCGAGGCCAAATAACTTTGAGCAAATCAAATGACAGGAGGGCATATAGTCAGCAAAATCAGGGCTGGACTGGGGATCCAGGAGGCTTGGGTCAAATCTGCTATGAGAGCTGGGGATAAGATTGGGAGATAAAGGGCCTCCAATGCCTGGTGACAAAGCAACTGAACCAAGATGTCTTCCAGCCAAGTCCTTTGGGCCTGTGATCCCAGCTGATTGAGACTGCAAAACTCAGGGCCCAGAACTAAATGGAGACTTGAACCCCTTTGATCAGGAAGCTACAAAAATATTAAAATATTTTTAAAAAACCAAAGCATCTGGCTGCCTCTACTGTTCTTTCACCTGACTTAGCCTGATGGTTTTATCTGCTGTGTAATATCCCTGTAAGTAAAGAGTGTAATATAATTTAAAATTATCGAATGAATTTTACTTTGCAGTTTGCAAAGTCACCTTTACATGCAAACAGGAGAGCATTTAACTCCTGTGTAGAACTGCCTAGATTATTTTGTAGCTCATATAGACAGATGTAGTTTGCTCTTTCTAGACACAGAATTGCTGTCTCCATTTCATGTCATAATGCACACACATCTCCTAACCCTTGTTAGCCCAGAGACAGAAAGGAAAGTCTTGAAGGAAAAGGTGCCATGGCTGCTATGATCTGTCTCCCCCTTCTTCCTTGAATACTGGGTTTACCAGCAGGGTCTCATGAATGCCAGACATGCATGTTCTACCAGTGAGTTACATCCCCAGTATTCCCAGTCCTCTGCTTACCTTTGTTTTTTGTTATGTTTATTTAGTGTGTGTGTGTGTGTGTGTGTGTGTGTGTGTGTGTGCACCTGTCACAGCTTGTCTGTAGAGGTTAGAGGACATCTCTCATGTGTGAATTATCTCCTTCTACCATGTAGGTCCCATGGATCTAACACAGTCATCAGGTTTGGCAGTAAGTGGTAGCCCACGGCTTTAATCCCAGCACTTGGGAGGCAGAGGAAGGCGGATTTCTGTGAGTTCAAGGCCAGCCTGGTCTACAAGAGCTAGATCCAGGACAGGCTCCAAAACCACAGAGAAACCCTGTCTGGAAAAACAAAAACAACAATAAAAAAAAACCCAAAACAAAAACAAAAATCCAACCAACCAAATAAACAAACAAAATGGCAGAGCCACAACAGGGAAAGGGCTTGGATCCTGAGTGACTGAGTAGAACAGACCCAGTGCCCTTGGCCTCCAATTAACTTTCAAAGTGACAGGTGTATTTTGTAAAGGTATGGAGGCAGTGGTGGTATTGGGTACAGCAGTTGGCTTGTCTCTACTAATCAGCCATTCCTGCCACCAGAGGTAGGGATGTAGGATGTATGTGTCCCTGGCCCCTTGTTTTCTTTCTGTTGTTCAGAAGGCATTCATCAGCCTTCTAGACGAACTTTTTGTCTTTAAAAGGTTCATAATGCCCTCGCCCCTTTAATAAGAGTTTGGAAATATTAACAATGAAGCTCTAATTCCTTCTGAGAATCCTTCCCACCCACTCCCACTGCCACAAAGTTCCCTTGCCAAGGTCTCAAAGGCTGTTACCGGTAAAGATCTCCAATTGAAAACAGAGTCACTCTTTGTTGCATTGATGTTTGTATTGTTTTCCTGGTTTCTATTTTGTTGATTTCAGCCCTCAAATTGATTATTTCCTGGCGTCTACTCCTCCAGGGTGAGTTTGCTTCTTTTTATTCTAAGGCTTTCAGTTGCGCTGTTAATTCTCTTATGTGACTATCCTCTGTTTTCTTCATATGGGCACTTAGTGCAATGAACTTCCCTCGTATCACTGCTTTCAAGGTGTCCCATAAGTTCGGGTCTGTTGTGTCCTCATTCTCGTTGAATATTAGAAAGTCCTTAATTTCTTTCTTTATTTCTTCTTTGACCCAGGTATGATGCAATTGCGCATTGTTCAGTTTCCATGAGTTTGTAGGGTTTCTACGATTTGTGTTGTTGTTGAATTCCAATTTTAAAACATGGTGGTCTGGTAAGATACAGGGGACTATTTCAAGTTTTTTGTATCTGTTGAGGTTTGTTATGTCGCCTAGTATGTGGTTGATTTTAGAGAAGGTTCCATGTGGAGTTGTGTTTGGATGGAATGTTCTATAAATGTCTGTTAAACCCAATTGAGACATAACTTCTATTACTTCTTTTGTTTCTTTGTGGGCCTGTCTAGCTGTGAGAGTGGTGTGCTGAAGTCTTCCACTATAAGTGTGTGAGGTTTTATGTGAGGTTTGAGTTTTAGCAGCATTTCTTTTACGAATATGGGAGCCTTTGTATTTGGGGTATAGATGTTCAGAATTGAGACTTTGTGCTGATGGATTTCTCCTGGGATGAATAAGAAATGACCGTGTTCATCTCTTTTGATTGATTTTGGTTTGAAGTCTAACTTGTTAGATATTAAGATAGTCACACCTGCTTGCTTCTTGGGTCCATTTGATTGGAAGATCTTTTCTCAACCCTTTACCCTGAGGTAATGTCTGTATTTGAAGCTTACATGTGTTTCTTGTATGTAGCAGAATTGTCTTCATATCTATTCTGTTAGCCTGTGTCTTTTTATAGGTGAGTTAAGACCATTAATGTTGAGGGAAAGTAAGGACCATTGATTGTTAATGCTTGTTTGTTTTAGATTTGTTGTTGGCAGTGGTATTGTGAATATATTTGTCCTACTTTACCCCTGGTTTCTGGTGAAGTGGGATTATCTGTTGCCTATGTCTTTGTGAGCATAGTTAACTTCCTTGGGTTGGAGTTTTCCTTCCAAAACTTTCTGTAGGGCTGAATTTGTAGATACATATTGTGAAAATCTGGCTTTGTCATTAAATATCTTGTTTTCTCCATCTATAGTGATTGAGAGGTTTCCTGGGTATAGTAGCCTGGGCTGGCATCTGTGGACTCTTAGTACTTGTAGAACATCTATCCAGGACCTTCTGGCCTTGAGGGTTTCCATGGAGAAGTCAGGTGTAATTTTGATAGGTCTGCCTTTATATGTTACCTGTCCATTTTCCTTCACTGCTCTTAATATTCTTCTTTATTCTGTATGTTAGGTGTTTTGATTATTATATGTCCAGGGGTCTTTTTTTCTTTGGTCCAATCTATTTGGTGTTTGGTGTGCTTCTTGTACTTTCATGGGCATGTCCTTCTTCAGATTAGGAAAGTTTTCTTCAATGATTTTGTTGAATATGTTTTTGGCACCTTTGAGCTGGGCTTCCTCACCTTCCTCTATGCCTATTATTCTTAGGTTTGGCCTTTTCACGGTATCCCACATTTTCTGGATGTTTTGTGTTAAGGATTTTTTGGATTTACGATTTTCTTTGGTTGATGAATCTATTACCTCTAGTTTATCTTCTGCGCCTGAGATTCTCTCTTCCATCTCTTAAATTCTGTTAGTTATGCTTGTGTCTGTAGTTCCCGATCATTTGCCCAGCTTTTCTATTTCCAGCATTCCTTCGGTTTGTGTTTTCTTTATTATCTCTATTTCAGTTTTCACATCTTGAATCATTTCCTTTTCCTGTTTAATTGTTTTTTCTTGGCTTTCTGTACTTTCTTTAAGAACTTTGTTCATTTCTTCCATTTTTTTGACCTATAACTGCCAATGAAATAGAAGCAGTCATTGAAAGCCTTCCAACCAAAAAAAAAAAGCCCAGGGCCAGATGTCTTCAGTGCAGAATCCTACCAGAAATTCAAGGAAGAACTAATACCAAACCAATACTCCTCAAATTGTTCCACATAATAGAAACAGGAGGTTCATTCCAAACTCTTTCTATGAGGCCACAATCACCTTGGTACCCAAGCCTCACAAAGACACAACTAAGAAAGAAAACTACAGACAATTATCCCTGATGAACATTGATGCAAAAATACTCAATAAAATACTGGCAAACCGAATTCAAGAATACATCAGAGAAATCATACACCATGACCAAGTAGGCTTCATCCCTGGGTTTCAGGGATGGTTTAACATACAAAAATCTATCAACATGATCCATCATATAAACAAACTGAAAAAGAAAAACCATATGGTCATCTCCCTAGACTCTGAAAAAGCCTTCCACAAAATTCAACACCCTTTCATGATAAAGGTCTTGGAGAGATCAGGGATAACAGGAACATACCTAAACTTAATAAGAGCAATATACAGTAAACCAACAGCCAATATTGAACTGAATGGGGAGAAGCTTAAGGTGATTCCTCTAAAATCAGGAACATGACAAGACTGCCCTCTCTCTCCGTATCTCTTCAATATTGTACTTGAAGTTCTAGCTAAAGCTATAAAACAACAAAAGGAGATCAAGGGAAAACAAATTGGAAAGGAAGAAGTCAAACTGTCTCTATTTGCAGATGATATGATAGTTTACACATAAGTGACCCAATAAACTCTACCAGGGAACTCGTACAGCTGATAAACACCTTCAGCAAACTACCAGTATACAAGATAAACTCAAAAAAAGTCAGTAGCCCTACTTTATTTAGACAACAAAGAGGCTGAGAAAGAAGTCAGAGAAACATCACCCTTTACAATAGCCACAAACAACATAAAGTATATTGGGGTAATGCTTACCAAACAAGTGAAAGACCTATATAATAAGAACTTTGTGGCTTTAAAGAAAGAAATTAAAGAAGATTCCAGAAAATGGAAAGATCTCCCATGCTCTTGGATAGATAGGATAAACAGTAAAAATGGCAATATTGCCAAAAGCAAAGTACAGATTCAATGCAATCCCCATTAAAATCCCACCACAATTCTTCACTACCTTGAAAGGATAATAATCAACTTTATATGGAAAAACAAAAGACCCAGGATAGCCAAAACAACCATGTACAATAAAAGAACTTCAGAAGGCATCACCATCCCTGACTTTAAGCTCTGCTACAGAGCTATAGTTCTGAAAACAGCCTGGCATTGGCACAAAAATAGACAGGTAGACCAATTAAATTGAATCAAAAATCCTGATATTAACCCACACACCTATGAACACCTGATTTTCGACAAAACAGCTAAAAGTATACAATGGGGGTGGAAAGCATCTTCAACAAATGGTGCTGGCACAAGTGGATGATAGTGTGTAGAAGACCCATGTCTATCACCATGCACAAAACTCAAGTCCAAATGGATCAAAGACCTCAACATCAATCCAGCCACACTGAACCTCTTAGAAGAGAAAGTAGGAGATGCCCTTAAACAAATTGGTATAGGAGACCACTTCTTGAATGTAACTCCACGAGCACAGACACTGAGATCAACAATTAATAAATGGGACCGCCTCAAACTTAGAAGCTTCTGTAAGGCAAAAGACACAGTGGACAAGACCAAATGGCAGCCCACAGACTGGGAAAAGATTTTCACCAATCCTACATCTGACAAAGGGCTGGTGTACAAAATATACCAAGAACTCAAGAAACTAGTCAACAAAACACCAAATAACCCTATAGAACTGAAGAAATAATTCTCAATAGAGGAAATCAAAAAGGCTGAAAGAAACTTAAGAAAGTGCTCAACATCCTTAGCTATCTGGGAAATGCAAATCAAAACAACTTTGAGATACCATCTTACTCCTGCCAGAATGGCTAAAATTAGAAACACCAATGACAACTTATGCTGGAGAGGATGTGGAGAAAGGGGAACACTCCTCCAGTGCTGGTGGGAGTGCAAACTCGTACAGCCATTTTGGAGATCAGTATGGTGATTCCTCAGGAAAATGGGAATTAGTTTACCACAGGACCCAGCATTTTCCCTCTTAGGCATATACCCAAATGATCCACATCCATGCAACAAAGATATGTGCTCAACTATGTTCATAGCAGCATTATTTGTAATAGCAAGAACCTGGAAGCAACCTAGATGCCCCTCAATTGAAGAATGAATAAATGGTACATCTACAAAATGGAATACTACTCTATAGGAAAAAATAATGGAATCTTGAATTTCACAGGCAAATGGATGGAATTTGAAGAAACCATCCTGAATGAGGTAACCCAGTCCCAAAAAGAGGAACATGGTATGTACTCGCTCATATATGGATTTTAGACCTAGAGCAAAGACTCACCAGCCTATAATTCACACCACCAGAGGAACTAGGATACAAGGTGTATTCTAAGAGATTCATATAGAGTCCCTCACAGAAGGGGGAAGGGATAAGTCCCCCAGAGCACATAGGAAGTGGGGGGGGGCAGTGAATGGACAGAGAACTAGGAGAAAGAGAAGGGGAGGAGAGGAAAACACGTGCGACTAGGAAGATTGAGTCGGTGTAGGCATAGAAGACAGGAGAGAGAGAGACAGAGAGACAGAGAGAGAGAGAGAATGAGCATAAAAGAGGGAGCCATTATTGGTTTGAAGAGAAAACTGAATCTAAAAAAAAGGTCCAGAGACCTACAAGACTGACTCCAACTAACAATTTGAGCAACCGTGGAAAGGCTACTATAACTTATCCACCATCATGGAGCCCTCATTTAGTACCTGTTGGAAACAGAAGCAAATACCCATAACTAAACACTAAGTCAAACTAGAATCCAGATGCAGAGGGAGAGAACAAGACCAGGTTGCAGAAACACATAGAGACAGCTGACCTGAACAAGGAGGAGCTAATGGGCCCCCAGGCTGTAGCTTGGAATCCAGCATGGGACTGACTCAGGCCCCCCTGAACATGGGTCTCAGCTAGAAGGACTGAGCAGTCTAAGGGTCCTCAGACAATGGAGCCAGGATGTATCCCTGGTGCACAAAAGCACCTTGAGGACACATCCCCCATGGAGGGATACTGCCTTAACCTAGAGACAGGAGAGAAGTCCTAGTCCCTACTTCAAATGACCTGACTGATTTACATGACCCCACCTGGATGGCATTGTCCTACATGTGGAATTGGGGTGGGGGATGGGATGGGAGGGTGGTCAGGGTGCATGTGAGTGGGGAGAGAGGGTAAGAGGGAGGGAGGGAGGGAGGGAAAGAAAGAGGGAGAGGGAACTGGGATCAACATGTAAGATAAAATAATAATAATAATAATAATAATAATAATAATAAAAGAAAACAGAGTCACCCGTGTCAAACTTGGCAAACACAGCTGAAAGGGTCCATGACAGAAGGACTGCCACACAGGAGTCACAGGATGACAGCAACGACACAAGACAACTTTTAAAACCTCAACTTACTGCACAAGCCACAGGAGGAAACTAGCTACTCCTGCACAAACACTCACTTGATACTGTCAAACACCCAAGCAAACACTGCAGCCCACTGGGTTCCTTGGCAGCTGCTGTCACTCGGTTTCAGTTTACCAGCTCCAACATTAGCATCAAAACAACTTATGCAACTTTCCTCTTTCCCAATAAAACTCAATCATCTCTGATTTGTCTGATTGCTTGCCTGCATATTCTGAGACAGTCTCATGTAGCACAGGTTGCCCTCATGTAGCCCAGGCTGGCCTTAACTCCTAATCTCCCTACCACTATCTCCCAAGCACTGAGATTACAAATCTGTTTCACCATGCTCTCCCCAATCCCAGCCTATCCCATTGTTTTCGGACGCACCAGCAGTTACCCTGGTGTGACATGTATGTTTCAAGTTGCAGTAATAATTGTTCTCTCTTTGGAGACTTTTCTATTATTTCATGTTGAAATCTCTTGTTTCTACATAAATCTTTCTTGTCCCTACCTATAAAATGTGTGGTTGTGTGTGTGTTCTCATGTTTGCATGTGCACATGTACATTCGGGTTCATATCATTCTTTTAAATGGCTGCACAGGCCTGTAGTGGTTTATTTCATGAAGCCCACATCAGTGGATATTTAGCGTTTCATTCATTATTATTATCTCATTATTATTAATTACAAAAGAAAACAAAGATATTTTATTTTGTTAGTCTGTGTGTGTGCGTGTGTGTGCATGTGTGCATGTGTGTTCGTGTATGTGCACGCATGTGCGTGTGTGTTCGTGTGCATGTGCGTGTGTGTTCGTGTGTGCACGTGTGTTCGTGTGTGTGTGCACGTGTGCCTGTGCCCACAGAGGCCAGAAGAGGGCATTGGAACTGCAGTCCCAGGCAGTTGTGAACCACCCAGGCCCTCCGGAATGGCAGCACAGTCACCTGCCACTGACCTGCCTCTTGTGGGCCACACTGAAGAAAACCCCCTCATACAGGCCCAGTGCAAAAGCCCTTCTCCAGGAGAAAGACCAGCAAGCAATTCTTATTTATTCAGCTTTTACTTATTTTTATCCTTCATAGTTGTTGTACCAGTTTGCATTTAAGAGTCCCCACTTCCATGGATCCTCATTGGTATTTAATGTCAAACCTTAATTTTTCAAACCAATCTGATGAGGAAAATATGGTTCATGGCCACTTAATGGTTTATTCCCTTGATTGCTAGTGAAAATAAGCATTCTTCAAGTTTATTGGCCATTTGAGCTTCCTTTTCTATAAATTGACTTTTTTTTTAATCATTTGCTGAGTGTTCTACTGGGCCATTTGTCTTTTTCTTATTGATTTGTTAGAATTCTTTATATATTCTGGATGCTTATCCCTTATCTGCAATATAAATTGCAAATATTTTCTCCCTAGAGATAGCTTTTTCTAGCTTGTTTATGGTGTCTGTTGTCTTTTTGAAGTCTTATGTTTTAATGGTGCACATATATCAATCCCTCTTTTGCACTGCTTGCCTTGGGCCTTTCCGTTTTCAGCTGTGACACTGTGGGTCAGAGTAACAGCAGTCAGGAACACAAGCCTGGGCACAGTGGGGCTTCCCTCGTTCCCTTGTGAGGCCTCAGCTGACTGTGGCTGAGGGTTCAGCTTGAGGCGCAGTGGCAGTGTGGGCAGATGTGGGGAGCAAGTGCTAAGAGGGAGAAGGAAGGTGTCTTTATTCCAAAGGGGAAAGGGAGTTGTACTTCAATGCTGGGGAAGTCAAGCATACAACTTCCGCCCCAAGTTCTTCAGATTCCTGTTCACTCACTGTCAACTGCTTCCTCTTAACTTTCATTCCAGTTTCATTGAATTCTTTAAAACAAGATTTTTATTGCATTATTTATTCTCGTGTGCATATATGTGAGCATATGCATACCATGAAGCATGTGTGGAGGTTGGAGGACAACTTAGGGGGTCAATTCTCTTCTCTTATTATGTAAATCCCTGGAGTTGAACCCAGGTCATCAGGCTGAGCTCTGGTCTCATTGAATTCTTGACCAAACCAAACACTCCTGGTTTTTCTCCATTTAGCGTGGTTCTCTGACTTTCAAAAGAGGGCAAAGAAATAATTGTGGCGTTGTTCTGTGCTGGGTTCTGTGCTCAGCTGTCTTCTGACTCTCTAGGCAGTCAGGATCAGCCAGCTGAGCTGTAGGAACAAAGAATTCCAAAGTCCCAGGGCCTTCCAACTGCCAATGTCTGTTTCCTCTGTGTTGTGTGCTCACAGCTGGCTGTGGCTGGCCGCTTAAGCTTTGTTTCTCTCCCAGGATCCATAGCAGAACTTTTTTTTTTTTCCTATGTGGAACATGTCATTTCAATAGGAAAGGGGACAAGGAAAGCACAGCCTGGCACTGGCAGTCCCCACTTAGGGTGACATGCCACTTCCATTCACTCACATTCCATTGGCCAAAAAGTAAGTGTGGGCTCAACACTGACTTAATGGGACTGGGATATGAGTGACTGATAGCATCACCTAGGAGACTCTACTTCTGGCCACTTCTGTCTCCTACATGTAGAACATGCTCATATTTAGGCAATTCAGTGCTCCATTCAGCAACTAGGTCAAGTACAAATTTAACATCCATCACTCTGCATGATGAATGAAATGCCTTTATTAGAGAAGAATTTGATTGAGTTCTCTCTCTCTCTCTCTCTCTCTCTCTCTGTATGTGTGTATATGTATGTGTGTGCACAAACAACATGCACATGTGTACACATACATGTGGAGGCTGGCAATCAGACTCAGTAGTGTTCTTCTGGAGTGGTCCACCTTTTTTGTTTGCTGAAGGAGATATTTGAATTATTCAAATCCAAGCCTGGGAAGTGGGCTAGAGGCTACGTGCCTCTCAGAAGAGCATTCCCTATTTCCAAAACATCGAACAGTGTCTGGGTTTTCTAGGGGGCCATAGACAGAGCATTCCCCATTTCCAAAACATCAAACAGTGTCTGGGTTTTCTAGGGGGCCATCCATAGACAGAAGATTTCTACATTTGGAGAAGTGTTCCCCCATGAAGGTCTTTGAAGGGTTTACAGAGCAAAGGCATGTTTTCTGGGTTTTTTGATGTTGTTTTAAATTCTCCTTCATGTGGCCCTGTATTAGCACAAGGAAAACGGATAACCTCACATCCTCCATCAGTGGCACTCCATCTTGGATAATGACCTCACAGAAGCTGCATCATGGAGTCCTCCTTCAGTTAATCTTCCACTTCCTATGTCTGTGCCATTCTTGTGACTGGTCTCCTGCTGGATTTGGGCTCATTCACTAGGCTAGGCAGGCTAGCCACTGAGCTTTAGGAATTTGTCTCTGCCTCAGTTCAAAGTTCTATGGAGCAAAGTGACCCAAGCATAACCCACAGCCTGTTATACTGTGGTAAAATAGACCAGAGACACAAGGAAGCTGCTGCCCAGTAGAGGTCCAGAGGCACATCCCAACAGCTCCCTCTCCTGGACAAAGCAACTTTCCCTGATTCAGTTCCCTTCAACACCTCCACCCAGACAAGTGCCATGCCTAGTATTTCCATTTCTTCCATTTTGTCTAAGGCTGAACCATGTGGAAATTCATCTGGGGACCACAAATAGTTGAATACTGGCAATTTCCCACTGGAGAATATGGCCAGTTTGGATGCAGAGCAAATTTCTCAGCTTTTTTTTTTCTATTTATATATATATATATAAAAGGAGGTCCCAGTCTGGAGACTTGTCTCAGCTGTTAAAAGCACTTTTTGACCTTGCAGAAGACCCTGGTTCAGGTCCCAGCACCCACAGGGAAGCTCACAATAATTCCAGGGGCTCTAACTTCCTCTTCATGGGTACCACACACATATGTACTCATACATAAAGCCAGATCCATGCAATACACATTAAATAAAGGTGATAGAGGCCCAAGGGTAGCCTTAAGTCTTGAGAAATCACAATGTCTGGTTGTAATAGCAAGGAGGACATTATGAATGGTTTACTAGTCTCCCTTCTGATATTGTTCAATTCACACTTTTTTTTTTTTTTTTTTTTTTTTTAGTGGTCTCCCTTTCAATGGTGAGGGAATCACACAGAGGTTGAGTATGCAATCCCCAAATCACACAGACAGTATGTTTTTGAGAAGGCAAATGTGACCACTCCTGCTGCCTCCTCAAACTGGGATGGGCATAAGGGTTATCACAGGCTATGGGTGTGCAGGGATAGCTTTCTCTGACTCCTGGCACTCAGCCCCTTAACCCCTTAACAAGTCTTCGCATAGCTTGTCAGTCCCAGGAGAGGACATCTGACTGGTCTGCCAGGGGTCATGGGTTACTAGCCTCACTATGATTGGTTCTAGTGGGGTCATATATTTTTTCCTGGTCAAATGGCTCAGGCAGATGTTATACAATAACAAAATGTGGCTTCAGAGACAGCAGAGTGTCTGGGGAATGGCTTTCATCCCTCATAAATAACAGCATGGAATTATTGAGTTCTAGCTCTGTTGCAGGCATAATGTAGCTCTGTTACACATACTGAGTGCATTTGACCCTCACAACCCTGTGACATCATCTCTAGCCCCACTGTGAAGTGGGCTCAAAGACTAAGGGAGCAATCCTGTTTCACATCTTAAACCCCCTGATTGGGCTCCTGCATGAAAACTGTACTGTGATGTCCAGGGGTACTGACTCCCAAAAGCCTGCAGGAATTTCTCCACCCAGTAACTTCTGTTTGCTGATCTCTCTAAGTCTTCCTCCTGCTCTTTGGCCTCCTGCTTTTTCTGAGGGTCATGAGCCATTCATTCCCCCACACATGCATGTTCACCTTCATTCATTTGCTGCATATTCCTCGAGTGCCAGGTTCTACACACCACGGAGACTCCACTTTCGTGCACTTTATTGTCCAGCAGGGAAGACAGACATTAAACCGATAATGACACTAATAATTATTTCATTGCAATTGTTAGAAATGTTATGAAGAAGTCCAGGGGGGCTCTGAGCATTGACTCAGAGAAGTAACCCAGGAGGGTTGGGACAATGCCACCACAAAAGCAGTACTTAGGGGAAGTTCTGGAAGGGTAGTGAGAATACAAACTGGCTAGAGAAATAAAAGATGGCCGGAGCAGGGGAGGAGGATGGCAAGATAGCGCTTAAAGCAATAACAAGATTCTAAGGCTCAAAGAACTTGGTACGGTGAGCCTGAGCCAGGCAGGAAGGACTAGGCGTGGTTCCACACAACTGGTTCTGTCCTCGAGACAACTCTGCCTGCATCTATGCTTCCAGCCCAGGCTAAGTCTTCTGGAGGCATGGCAGGAACTGGAGCAAGGGGTTGTGGGCATTTTTCTCTGCAGAGCCAGCAGCTGCAAGCAGCTGCTATTCTTTGGCCATTTTCTGGCTCCTGGGTCAGGAGGAGGGAGGCAGCGGAGGACGCGCCTAGCACAATTTTTATATATGTGCAGCCATAATATTTAAGTGTCTTGGCTGTAAGCCTGAGACTAGGTCCCCTGACAGCCAGGCCTTGCTCTGCACGCTCTAACAGCTGTCTGTAAAACCCGTTTATGGAGCTGCCATAAATTTCCCAGATGCTGCAAACCACAGGGCTGGGGACAAAGAGTTGTGGGGAGGGAGGCGTGGGAGAAAACGGTGGCCTCAGCATCTCTCCCAGCTTGTCCTCTGGGCCCCCTAGACTGCCCCTGCCCACCTGGGGCCATCTTACCCTAAATTCTTTTATTGAAGCTGATCTGAACACTGACCCCATGGGGCCTGGCTGGGCAATCCAGCTCAGCACGGATGCAGGCACTCTCAAGATTGCGGCAAAAGGCGCTGTAAATCAGAACTAAGTGTCATGATAGTGATTTGAACTGACACTGTTTTCACCTTGTCCATTTACTGGGAAATATATAACAGGAATAGATTGAGCCTGTCATATTGTACCTGAAAAATACAGCTGTTAGGGGAAGAGAGGCAGGTGGCACCAAGGCAGGGTCCCAGCGGGCAGTGGGGTGCTTAGCAATGTGTGTGTGTGAGGGGGGAACCTTGTCAGCATTCCATTGGACTGAAAGCTTGCCATGACTACAGAGGGCCAGACTCTGCTCTGCAAGGGTTCTTTCAAGGCAGAATTGTCCGACCAGCCTCCCTGATAGCCATGGCCCATTTGCTACAGGGACCCACCTGCCCATCTCTCTCTATTGCTGTGAGGGCCCTACCTCCCCAGGCCACAGAACAGTGTGTGTGTGTGTGTGTGTGTGTGTGTGTGTGTGTGTGTGTGTGTGTGTGTGTGTTGTTTGGGATGGAATTCAGGGCCTCAAAGGCAAGTGTTCTACCATTGAAACACACCCTCAGCCTTAAAAACAAGAAACCATATAATAAAAAGCCTTTTTATTCAGTATATGCATACAGAAAAGCACACAGGTCATAAATACATTGCTTGGTTAATATTTCCAACCAGACAAAAAGAAAATGCCTGCATTCCCAGCTCTCAGACAGAGAAGTCATACCTCCATCCCTAGAAACTCCCAATTGCCCTCTCCCACAGGGGAGGGGACACTATTCTGATGGTTGAAATAGTTTCAGTTTGTACATGGCATTTGAATGAGGTCATTTTGAAATTTCCACCTGCTTTTTGGGTCCCCAACATAAAATAAGAGCCTTTTGTCTTTAACATAAGTCACTGCAGGTGTGGGTTGCAATTCAGCCATAGGTTGCTTGCCTGGCTACAGCTGGGATCTGCACCCTGGAAAAACAATAATACTGACAGTGAAGAGCAGGGCCTGGGAAGATGGCTGGGTTGGTTAAGAAGCTTCCCAAGAGAACAGACTCCTGAATCCATGTGTGTAGGAATGGCTGCGCACCCCTATCATCCTAGCCCAGGAAGTGGAGGTAGAGTATGCTGGAAACAGGAGAATCTCTGGAGCTCACTGGCAAGCCAGTTCAGCCAAACTGAGAAGGTTCAGTACAAGAGTCTGTCTCAAAAAATAAGGTGGAGGGAAACCAAAGATAAAAGTCATAGACATTGGCCTCCATATATACACACACATGCACACACACATGCATACATACACAAAGAGGGAGGGAGGGAGGGAGGAGTAATAAAGAGCAGAAACAACAATGCTGTCTCTCTCTTCTTCTCTGGAAGAATCCAATATGACTCCAGAGGAGAGATAGGCAGGAAGGATTTGGAGCAGGGTGGGACTAGAGTCAGGAAGGGTCAACCAAAAGGCATCAGGGACAGTTCAGGACTGTGGTTGGGAGAGGAGGGTGTGGAGAGTTATGTAAGGGCTCAGGCTCAGAGACAGGGCTGGGTTGAGTATGGTGGTTTGCATAGGAATGATCCTCATAGACTCGTATATTTGAGTGTTTGTCATTAGAAAGTAGTGCTACTTGGCAGGGATTAGGAGGTGTGGCCTGGAGGAAGTATGTCACTGGGGGTGAGCTTTAGGGTTTCCAATGCTCCCACCATGCCCATTCTCTCTCTTTTCCTGCTGCTTGTCGATTCAGACATAGAATTCTCAGCTGTCTTCTTCCAGCACCATGGCTGCCTGTGTGCCACCATGCTAAGACACTTGAGACTCTGGAATCAGAAGGGGATCAGGGACAGGGTAATAATGAAGGATGATCCAAGAGGAGCCCTGAGCTGGAGCAGCACAGAGTAGGAATGGGAGAGAAGATGCAATGGGCCCAAACCTTACGGACCTAGAAGGCCAAGGGCCCAAAGCCCTGTCAAGGCATGGAGGAAGGGATTAATTCTTTGGAGTCTGGGCAAGGCTAACTCCTTTCCCATCTGTTCCTCCTTGGAGCCCCCATGTGGGTCGTTATAGAATATTATTTTAATAGAGCAAAGTTGTGTTACTATTGTTTATGCTGCAGAATATTACTTTATGTAAAGGTGTGTTGCTTTTGTTTATGCTGCATTTGTGTTTAATTATGTAAAGATGTGTTGCATTTGTTTCACCTTGCGTGCCTAAGGCACCTGATTGGTCTAATAAAGAGCTGGACAGCCAATAGCTAGGCAGGTGAGGGATAGGCAGGGCTGCCAGGAAGAGAGAATAAGTAGGAGGAGAAATCTAAGCTGAAGAGGAAGAGAAGACAGAGAGGGAGGAAGGAGAGAAGGAGAGAAGGGACAAACCCTGGTCCAGAAGCCATCAGTCAGCCAGACATAAAGACAGCAAGAAAGTAAGAAAAGGTAAGCTCTGAGGCAAAAGGTAAAGAGAAACAGGTCAATTTAAGTTAAAAGAGATGGTCAGAAATGTGCCTAAGCTAGGCTGAGCATTCAAAACTAGTAAGTATCTGCATCATGGTTTGGGAGCTGATTGATGGCCCCAAAGAAAAAGCCTGATAGAGTGGGCAGCTCTGCCTGCCCAGATCCTCCCAGCTCCACAGCCCAAGTAGGAAACAGGTGGGTGGCCACAGTGCCACCGCAGTCAACCTTCCATCCCATTCTTGGAACCCTGAGCCCCAGCTCTGGGTGGATTCTTATTGTCCCCACCCTTGTCCTT
The DNA here is from genome assembly GCF_943737965.1 of Phodopus roborovskii. Lineage (NCBI taxonomy): Eukaryota > Metazoa > Chordata > Mammalia > Rodentia > Cricetidae > Phodopus > Phodopus roborovskii. The sequence continues at coordinate 74,811,018 of NW_026126418.1, forward strand.
CTTCCGCCAGGCCTGGAGTTCTTCCCTGAATCCATCCTACTGGCTGGACTGGAGTCTCCTGCCTTTAAGGGACAGCCTCGTGAGCAGCCGTCCTCTGAGAAACAGGCTGGACTCTTCTTCCTCCCTTCCTGCACTTGTCCCTGTCTACCCACTCGGACTCTGCATTCTGCTCTCAGCCTTTTGGTACCTGCTCATTAGTGACCATATTGCCTTCCCCCATGGGGCCTTCTGAGGACCCACGCAGTGAGGATATCTGTACCAACCTCATGTAGGTGGTGCTGATTGCTATTTCTGTGGCCTCTTACTATTGAGAACATAGCCATTCAGTCTTCCTGCTACTGACTTCCATTCCATTCTCCGTTTCTCCTCCATATAACCTTTGAGATCCCAGAATGCTTTGAGAAGATGTTTTGTTTGTTTATTTCAGATCCTCCAGGTATATGCTTTGCCCTTTATAGCTCATGGGAATTTCACAGTCAAGCAGAATGTTCCCTGCCCTGCCCTGCCCCTGCCCTTGGGTCTGTTGACTGTGGCAAGGCTAAAAAAAAAAAAAAAAAAAAAAAAAGCCTGGTCCTCCTTTGTGGGGCTCTTATTTCACTGGGCACCAAACGCCCTTCCCTATGCTGGTTTGCAGCTGGAGTCAGACTCAAAGGGCCAGCATGCAGAAGGGATACAGCCCAATGGCTGATGGGAGACTCTGTGGTCCTGATGAAGGGCCTTTATCGACCTCTCTCTGTAGAAGAGGCTGCATTCTTCACAGGCCCGGGGACGGGAGCCCATCTGTCTGGGGCACAGAATGCCAGGAGGCTGGGATTTCTCATCCAAAGGCGACAAGGACTTCACATTGGGAGACATTAGTCTGATGAGTTCCCTGCAAGTGGAGGGACTGTCGGGCATTCATCACAGCCGGGGGGGGAGGCAGTGTTGGGCTCTTGGACCAATCCCCAGGGGTCCATCCTTTCTGGGAACTTCAGAACCTCTCTAGGTCTGAAGACAAGGTTGAAAATCATTCTTGGAGTTCAAGACCTCTCTGTCAGCCTCTGAAGCCTCTGTCAGGGTGGGAGCTCTTCATGAGAACTTGGGCAAGTGGCTCAATGCTCTGAGCCTCAGTTTCCTTGTCTGTAAAATGGTGCAGGAAAGAGACCTCCCTACTGGGGACTGCAGAGCCAAGCAGAGATCCCATGTCTTCTGCCCCACACCAGGCCTAGCATACAGTAGGTGCTCCATAAATGTGTCCCAGCTCTTTCCCTCACTTCATCTTCCTCTACCAGTCTGTTCTCCCTTAGGTGGCTAAACATGGTTCATCCTTCACCCCCAGAGTAAACCAGGCTGCCACTGTGCATGCATGGACAAGTGAGTGGATGGAAGGAGTCCAGTTCTCTGTATATGTGCCCATGTGTGTGCTGGTATGTATGTAAATGTAGAAACTTGAGGATAACCCTCTAGTGTTCCCCAGGCACTGTTCGCTTGTTTTATTTTTAAAGACAGGGTCTCTCAGGGACCTTAGACCTGACAAGTAGGTTCTGCTGGCTGACCATGAGCCCCACAGATCTATCTGTCTACCAGTGCCTACAGCATGTCTAGCTTTTAAAGCTGTGGTCTTGGGACTAGCCTCTGGTCCTCATACTCGATATTACAACAAGCCACCTCCCAGCCCAGAACACTGGCCACATACACTTCACTGCAGGAAAAAAATTGGAGAGAAGGACTGTGTTGTCCTTGACATGTAACAAAATGTTTTTCCCCTATTTTGGTCTCAATCCACTTGTGTACTGAAGGGCTAACAGATATGCTGTAAGGATGACAAGAGATATGGTGCCCAGTTATGATGCCATCTCATTCCTTCCCTTATGATCTTTTACAGCACCCCAGTGCCCTTGGGGTAAAGACCCAGATCCTTTCCGTGGGTCAGCTCAGTAGGTACCATCTCCTCTTTACCCTCTCCCAGTCCCTACCTCCTTTCTCTCTCCTGATGTCTGTCTAGTCTTCCTAAATCCCTCCATGCTACATACAGTCTCTTGTGGCATATCTTCTACCCCCCCCCCATCCCATCCTCCATCATACTGGTCCTTGCCTTCTAGCTCTGGGCTCAAACTCCTGAGTAAAGAACTTCTCTCTTGTGTCTACAATTTTGATGATCCAGTAGGGACCCTGTAGACCTGCTCCTTCACTTCCTACAGGATGGACTTCCAACAAGATGGCTGTCCTTGGGTACCCCACCTATGTTGGGAAGATGGGACTGTCCAGTCCCACAAATAATTCGGCTCATACTGTAGTCCTGTGTAGGCCACAGAGAACTGAGGGCAGTTGATGCTATGCTAGCCATTGGGTTCTGGGGTTAGCTTCCTATCTAGGATCAGTCATCTAGTATGATTTAGGGGCATCAGGCACTAATGCAGCCAGCCTGGGAAACTTTAGCCCCTTCCCTGATAACCACAGTCATTTTGCATGTCCCACCCCATCCCTTGATGGTCTACCTGTGCCTGGGCAAAAATTCATTCCAGTTTCCCCACCTTGCTGACAGCCACTACCTTCTCCCTATTCCTACCTCATAGGGTACTTACCTGTCCCCAAATGAGGAGATAGTGCAGAAGCCCTAGGACTTGCCTTACCACCCCCATTTCCTCAGTTTGTGCTATAAGAGGTCACTGCCTTTGGTATTCACCCATGGCCCAGAGTCAAGGTGACTGCTGAAGTAAACAATGTGGGGGCAGGGCACTGGGGCCAGGTATGTTTTATGGCTCTGCCCAGACTGTTAATGGCTTCTGTGACATTGCTGCTCCAGCACCAGCCGCAGAGCGGTCATCCATCAGGGGGCACCCCCAAGAGCCTCCACTTCCTCTCAGATCATCTGTCCTGAGAGGGAACACTGCCAGGAGACTTGTTCTCTTGGCTAGCGGCTAGAGAGTAGCCAGCATTGCCCACTCCAGCCAGGCTCAGCAAGGACATGGGACTCTAGCCAGAAAATGGCCAGAAGTGTATGCATGTGCACACATGTGTGCCGGTATTCATTCATGCTTGTGCACTCAAATGTCTGTCTTTGAATATGTGTATCCATGAGGACATGTTTGTGTATATGTGTTATGTATGAGCCTGTGAATATTATCATGTGAGTCATTCACCAGTGTTTCTTAAATGTACTATATGATTGTGTGCCTGTAGACATGTCCATGTAATTCTATTTCCCTAACATGTTCTTTGGGAAGCCTGTATGTGTGCCCAGCCATGTGCTTGCCTGTAAGCATCTCTATAAGCATGTGTATGGATGTCATTGAATGTGTCTCTTCATTTAACTAGTGCTAACTGCACTTACCAATGCTCACCTTGTCTTTGGTGCTGAGCTCACACCATTGAATACTCTCTGCTTACATTTCATCAGAGAAACAGAAAAAAAATGAAAAATTTAGTTGTAGGCTGGAGATATAGGTCAGTTGGTAAAGCACTTACCATGAGAGCATTGTGGCCATGTGCTTGGTCCCCAGAAGGAAGCTACATTGAAAAAGCCAGGTGTGGTAGCAGGTGTTTGTAATCCCAGGGCTGGGGAGCTACTGCACGTGGATCCCTGGTGCACAATCCTAGCCTACATTGTCCAACTCCAGGCAAGTGAGAGACCATGTCTCAAAAACCAATGTGGGCACCCTCTGAGAAATGACACTAGAGGTTGCCCTCTGAACTCTACATGCAGAACCATGTACATTGGCACATATATGTATACTGTCATATAAATGAACACATGCAACAACTTAAGCTGGGCCGAGAAAAAGAATTTGGGTGGGAATGGGAATGCTATTTTAACAGAGTGTTCAGAAGAGTCCCCAGTGCAGATGACATCCAGCAAAAGTACACACACATACACACACATGCACACACACACACAGATACACACAGACACACACGCACGTATACACACAGATACACAGACACAGACACACACACAAACACACAGAGACACACATACACATGTACACACACACACGCACACAGACAGACAGACACACATAGACACACACACGTATACATACATACACACACGCATACACACAGAGACACACACGCATTCCTGGGAACCTGGGGGAGGAGCTTGGGGAGAGGACAGATTGAACAGGAGGTGGAGCTAGACCACGATGAGAAGGGCAGGAGGTCAGGGTAAAAGGCTTTGGGCATCTCTGGAAAGCACTTAGGACTGCCTTTAGAAGCCAAGAACTTTAATTAAGAGAATGGCACAACCCAATCAGAGTCGCTCACAGCTGTGTGCGAACAGACCAAAGGCGTGGAAGCCAGGCCCAGTGAGGAGAATGTGGGTGACTAATGGTGGCAGAGAGGTCAAGGTGGTGGTCATGAGGGAGTGACCAGTGGTGGGGCGTGTTACCTGGTTTCCCAGCTTATTTTAAAATGTATTTATTTTATGTATGTGGCAGGCACACACGTGACATGCACGTGTGTGTGACAGTCAGAGGACAATTTTCAGGAGTCTGTCCTCTCCTTCCACCTTGCTGGGGCAGTGTTGTCTTGTTTTTGTGGCTGCCCGGTGTATTTCAGGCTAGCTGGCCTAGTAAGCGCCTGTAGACAATGTTTGTACCCTCCCATCTTGCTGTAGGAGTGTACTGGAATCACAGATGCTCACCATTGCATCCGGCTCTTATTTTTACATGTATTCTGGGGACAGAAACCATATTATCATGATTACACCTCAAACTCTTATCTATCAAGCCATCTCCTCAGCCCTGGCAGCTTTGATTTTTAAAAGAAAATTTTACAGAAAATGTTTAGGTTAATATAATCTTTTCAGCACTTGCTACAATCTCGCAATTTCCCTCTTTTTTTCTTCACCATTATTGGCATCACAAGGTTTCATCATGAAATACTCCAGACTCTAGTCTAGACTCTAGTCTAGGAGCAAAGGTGCTTTACACAGACACAACATCACTGCCACACCCAGAAAGTGGCTGCTGGCTTAGTAACTTCTAAGGCCTAGGTTCACATGCCCCCTGTATCCCAATTCTGTCTTGCTAAGACATGAGGGTATCTTACAAGGCTGTTGGGTACACACACACACACACACACACACACACACACACACACACACAAATGCACACACACACACATACTAAATTGGGTAAAAAAAAAAGGCAGTGGAAATTGGGTGCTATTTTAATAAGCATATTATCAGGGTTCTCTAAAGAGACAGATAGGACAAATATACATATTAAAGGGGGATTTATCAGATTGGCTTTCAGGATGGATCCAGGTATTCCAACAATGTCTGCCTCACACTGGAAAGGCAAAGAATCCAGTTGCTTTGTCCTCAAGGTGCCCAAGACCTAGAGGATTCCTGGAGAGCTGCTCACTGATCTTCCATCTGTTTTGGGATCCCTAAGAAGCCACATCAACAAGATAGATGGACTTGCCAGTAAGAGTGAGGGCAAGCAGGCAAAGGCAAAGTTTCCTTCTTCCATGTCCTTGTATCTGAGCTGCCACCAGAATGTGCCACCCAGATCTATCTATCTATCTATCTATCTATCTATCTATCTATCTATCTACCTACCTACCTACCTATCATCTAATTTTGCTTCAAATAATCTGATGAAGAAAGTCCCTCATCAGAGTGCCCAGCAGCTTGGGGTTTAGTTGATTCCAGATGCAGTGAAGTTGACAACCAAAATTAGTCATCACAAAAATGGAGGACCTGCCAAAAAGTAATAGCTTGAAGGATTTGGCCAAATTCTTAACAGTTTGAACATTGGAAACAATAGCCATCATGGGTTATAGCACACAGAATGAAAAAGTAATCCATAAATCTTCGTCAATATTCCCAGAGAGCACAGAAAAAAGTTCTTCAGAGATAAATGTACAGTACCGATAGAAGAAATGATAAAATTATGGAAATTACCATTTTTCAGTCATCAAAGCAGTATTTGATTCAAGTAATCCTCCCTCATGGACACTAACATCTTTGAGTGAAATCTTAAGGAACTCAATATGGTCACATTATTTTCAAATATATCAGCAAATTATTTTCCTATTTTAAGTAGGGTATCTTCTTTCCCAGGGCAGAATTGGGCAGCTGTCCATAAGCTAAGTGACTGAGAAGTCAGTGTTGCTGACAGTGGACTACAGAGCACAATTTGAACACGAATCCGGCAGGGTCACCCTTGGACTGAACCAGGCATTGATGGAGAATAGTGACTGGCTTCCATATTTGGAACTTGATCAATTTGACAAGAGGTGGTGGTGTTTATTGAGATGGGGAAGAAAAGTAGGTTTCTCACGCTGTCAGGTTATGTTCTAAGTGCCATGCAGGTAGAGTTGTTGAAGAGGCAGCTTGATTTATGAACTTTATGAGTGGTAGCTCATGAGTGTGGTTAGGGATGGAGAAGGGAATTTAGGAGTCATTCATTCCATGTGCCCAGGGCGTGTACCATTATCCCATGATGCTGTTTAGGGAGAGAGTACATACGGCAATGTCCCAAGGTTCAGGCTGTGCCTGGTGCTCAAGAGCAGCTGGAAATAATGGAGGCACCGAAAGAAGACCCCCAAAGCTAGTCAAAGAAGCACTCAGCAACCGACAGCCTGCTAGGATGAAAAGTGAGTGAGGTCAGATCTGACGAGATGGAAAGAGGCCAGTGGAGAGAGGCCAGCTTTCCCTTTCTGGGGCAGGGGAAGCTCCAGGGGATGGGGTGTTGGCACACTGATGGCAGCCATCTCTGAGAGGCAGAAATAGTGGTTGGTAGTGAACATCAAGGGAGAATCGCCAGAGCCATAGTCTCCAGAGGTAACACAGATGCAAGCCATGGTTCTAGAGGTCAGATGCAGGCAAATGGAACCCGTTCAGCTGGAGGGAGTCAACAGTGACATATCTCTGTCTGTGCATTTGTGTCTGCAGTCCAGTGAGCAAAGGATGGGATGTTTTGTGATGTGACTGTCCATGTCACTGAGTGGGTGGGTAGCATATACAGAGTGGGTACATGGACAGGCTAGCATTGTTGGCGTGATATTTCATTGTGCTATTCACAGCATGCAATCAAAACATATGGATTGTTTATCTCTGGGATTTCCCCTGTAGTATTTACATAGTTTGAGCTGCAGTTGACTGTGAACGACTGAAACAGTGTAAAACAAACCCACAGTCTAGGAGGCAGGGGAAGCATGGGGGCGGACTGCGAAAATAAGACCATGTTCAAGTTTTTGCTCTGTCCTAAAAATACTGGGTGGCTTTGGGGACAGGCATTTTAGAAAGATCACTAGGGAGAGTGAAGGTTTCCAGTTAGTATACCAGTTTGTAGGATTCCAGTTAGGATGCCAGCCACTCCCTCTGCAATAATATGGCTTCCAGCTCTCCAGACACACACACACACACACACACACACACACACACACACACACACACACACACCACCACCACCACCACCACCACAACAACAACAACAACACAGACTGGGTGACAAACACACACACACACACACACACACACACCACCACCACCACCACCACCACAACAACAACAACACAGACTGGGTGACAAACACACACACACACACACACACACACACACACCACCACCACCACCACCACAACAACAACAACAACACAGACTGGGTGACAAACACACACACACACACACCACCACCACCACCACCACAACAACAACAACAACAACAACAACACAGACTGGGTGACAAACCATGAAAGCCAATTTTCTCACAGCTCTAGGAGGTGTATCTGGGATAAGGTCAAGGTGCTACTGACTATGATTCCCCGGGTTGTAGACAGCTGCTTTCTGACTGTGTCCTCAGGGCACATGGAGGACTCTAAGTTCCCTTTTTGCTTCAAGCCTTTATCATTTATTACAGAAGTAGCAATTAATATTCTATGTATCTAGGTATATTTGTTATTATGAATTTGGTTGTATATAGAATATATACTGGTTGCTTTATATTCTCAAAAAGGCCCCAGAGAAAGTAATTCCTTCCCACTGGGGCGTCAGTAGTAAGAGCTGCAGCCTCCAGATCTCACACTATTTTAGTTTTCACCTTTGATATAGCACTGAGAAGTGTCCTTTGATGAGTTAACAGCACGTGTTACAAGTCATGTCCTCCCTGAGACCTAAGTTTGCCAGGACATTTTGCAAATCACATCCAGGGGAGAGACAAGAGGCACCTGCTTTTCTCAAGATCCTACCTGCCTTCCTGGCTCTGAGACATATGCATGCCCTATTGTCAGAGAGTTGTTAAATGTGCCCATAGATATAAAAACTAGAAGACTTGTGGGATAGAAGGCACTTTTGGAGACTTCTTAAAAGAAACTTTTTGGAGAACTTTTAAAAGAAACTTTTAGAGAATTTTAAGAAGGAACTTTAAGAGAATTTTTAGAAAGAACTCTAGAAGAATTTTAAGGAGAACATCTAAAGAGAGCTTTTAGAGAAAGGACATTTGAGGAAAAATCTTTAAGAGAGCTTTTGAGAGAGAACGTTTTTGCGAAGAACATTTCTTGAAGAATAAAGAGCCATGAGAGGAATGTGTGTGTTAGCCAGTTTATTTCCTAAGCTGCTTACTGTAAGCCTCCTGCCTGAACCCATGATGCTCCCCACTACACACACACTTTTTCTCCTCCTCTTTCTCCTCTTCCTCCTCTTCTTCTTCTCCTTCCCTGGAACTAGCTCTTGTTGACCAGGCTGGTCTCAAACTCACAGAGATCTCCCTGCCTCTACCTCCCAAGTGCTGGGATTAAAGGCATGCATCACCACCACCCGCCTGTGATACCTTTCTTAGACAAGCACCCAGTCACTAACTCTGGGACTGGAGAGATGGCTCAGTATTTTAGAAACGTGTATTGCTCTTGCAGAGGACCGAGACATGGATCCCAGCACCCATATGGTGGCTCAAACATCTGTAACTCTAGTTCTAGAGAATTTGATGTCCTCTTCTGGAACCCATGGGAACTACATACGTGTAGTATACAGGCCTAAATTCCTGCCCAGTTACCAGCCTGTCAGCTTTTTATTAACCAAGGAGAGTAACATATATTCATAGTATAGAAAAGGATTGTTCCACAGCATTTCTCCCTTTTTGTCTAATTAAAAAGGAAGGCTTTGACATTACTATAGTAAAACTATATATAGCAAAAAGTTATTAAGTAAAAATTACAGTAACAATATCTAATCTGTTTGCATTTGGAAAATTAGAGAAAATAATTATCTTATATTGGTGAGTCTAAAGTTTTGTATCTAATTTACTTTCTGTTATAACGAGGGAAAACTGTAACTATTTAGTCTTCAACACAATCAAAGAGCCTAGCAGGGTGAAATATTACTTTATGACACCCAAAGTTCCTGTGTAACATTCTTGGAACCAACACCGCATTAAATGATAATAAACTTGCATAACCCATTTTGGGGAAACGTAGGTGTAGTTCTCTAGACTATTTCCTGTTGATTGGGGGCACTGGTAATCTTTGAGGGATCCTGAGGAATTTTAGGATAATGGCTAAGTCTTGAATGGAGTAGTCTGTGAAGCTGGACCATCTCAGCCAGAAGCCTTGAAGCTGTTCTAGATGCAGAACTCAGAGGAAACCATTACAGAGATGCTCCAGTGGAAACAGATGATCCAACTGGAGATTTTCCAGGGGGTCTTCCTCAATCAAACCTGATTTTTCTTAACCTGGAATGAATCCAGAGCCTCTCATTTTCTGTGGAAACAAAAGCATAACCTCTCTCCCAAAGTAGCATATCTTTTGATTAAAAAAGTATATATTTGGGTTTTCAAGGTAGGGTTTTTCCTGTATAACAGTCCTGGCCATCCTGGAACTCAACTCAGACCAGGCTGGCCTTGCACTCACAAAGATCCTCCTGCCTTTGCCTCCTGAGTGCTGGGGCTAAAGGTGTGCACCACCAATACCCAGTTTGACTTACATTTTTAAGTCAAGACATTTTTAAAATGTATAGGTTGGTTTAATATGTTAGTTTCATAATCCAGTGTTTTTTTTAGCTGTTATCATTTGTTCATTAACAGTCAACAAATCTAAAGACAGCACTGTAACACACAAGATCCAGATTCTCTTTGTTTTTCCATCTTTATGTGGCTTGTGAAATTATATCCTTAATTACTCTATTTCTTTTATAGGGACTTTTTTATTTTAAAACTATATTATATATATACATACATACATATATATATCCCAAGCCTAAGTACATTTTAAAAACATATTGTGACGCATTTAGAGGCTCTTTTTGTCCGAATGTGCCCTTATTGTGTATCCATAAACTTTTCTGTCTGTGTGAAAAACAACTGTTATGTAACTGAGATCACAGCATACTGGTTCCCTGAGTCTAACCATCATTGTGGAGGTTTGTCCACCACCTGCTCTGAAAGCCATGTTTACCTCCCTAGCTCTGGGAAGTTTCTAGGTCCATGCTGCCACTGGTAACATGATGCTGGCTGCTAATGAATACCATGTAAGTGTTTGGCACCAGGGCCTCTTAAAAGAGCTGCTAGCACCAAGCCAGAAAGTCATCTCTTAAAGGAGCTGCATCTCTGCTTGCCACCAGCGAGCAAAACCCACCAGAGCAAATACAATTACTGAGAAGCTGTGCCTGACTCCATTTTTGTGTGTCTAGCATCATTTTTTAAGCTTTGTCAGGTTTTATGTGAAAATTTTGGCCACACATTGTAATGCCATATGAAGATGGATGTTTCTCTCCCATTCATCAGTTCCCAAATAGCCACTCAGAGTCTGAATGTGAATTATAAATGCTTGGTCAATAGCTCAGGCTTATTATTAACTAGCTCTTAATTTAAATCATCCCATGTCTGTTAATCTATATATTGCCATGTGGCATAACATACATAGAAGATACACACATACAAATATATGCACATGTATTATATAATATATTACAGCTGTGCATATTTGCATATGTAATATAGTTAATTTCAGAGTTCATTTATTAGAATAGAAGCCCTGAGTGACAGAAATAAGAGCAGTACCACAGTTTTTACCTTTTACCTTCTATATTTTAGTAGTTAGCAATATCTCTTCATGATAAAATAGTGTCTGTGGGGCTGGGGAAATGGCTCAGTGGCTAAGAGCACTGGTTTGCTTCTTCAGCTCCTAGCACCTACATGCCAGCCCTTCCACAATTCAGTGCCAGGGAATCTGAGGCCCTCATTGGCCTACTTAGACACCAGGTACACATGTGGTACACAAACGTGCATGCAAGCAAAACATTCATACACATAAAACAAAAGTTTAAAAAATAGTGTTTGTTCTATTTGTGTGATTTACTCTCAAAACCAATGTCAATAACCTGGTGTATATTCTCCACACTTCACACACCTGTATAACACACACACACACACACACACACACACACACACACACATAACTTGCTTATGTGTGTCCTTCCCCCATAATTCACACATCTGCATATCACTGTATTTCACACACACAGGGCTTACTGATCATTATTGAACAAAATGAATCATATTTCATCACTGGCTGAATTTTCTCAACTAGCAATATATGGTGGGAACCTATCCAAGCAAACTTTTTGGTTTTTTTTTTTTCTTCTTCTTTTATGTCTTATTTTTTTCTGTGATATAAACATGCCATGATTTAAACATTCTCTATAGATGAATTCTCTCTAGCTCTTTAGCCACAGTAAAAACTGCTACATTAAACATCTTCATCTATGCTCACATCTGAGAGCTTTTGTTTATTTCTTTGGGAGATTCTTATGAGCAGGGCTATTGGTTGAAGGATTATATATACACACACACGTGTGTGGGGGGGTACAAGCATGCACATATGCATATATGTGTGTGTGTAATTTTAAAAGATTTTTTCCATATTGTTTTCCCAAACCAGGCAGAATTAATTCTATTGTCACGAGTTATCCTTCAATATCTACTTTTTTCCGTTCTCCAGGAATAGGTGTGAATGCTCTTGAATCCTTGCCAGTAGTAAGGGTGAGGAGCACTACCACCTCGTTATTTTAATTTGCATTTCCCTGAGTGGAGAAGCCCCAGCCATATGTTTATTGGCCATTGGGGTTTACTCTTCTCTGAGCCGATTCATGTCCTGGGAACAGTTTTCTGTCCGATGCTTTGTCTTTTTCTTAACAATTTGCAGGAGTGGAAAATTAACCCTTTGTCTGCCACAGGCATCATGAACACATTTTCCTCCAATTTAATGTGTGTCTTTTAATGCTGTTTTTGAAAATCTACAAGTGTTTAGATTTTTATCTAGTGATGGAGCTGCTGAGATTGCCAATGGGTAAAGGAGCTTGCTGGTAAGCCTAACGGCCCAAGTTAAAGCCCCAGGACCCATAGTGGAAGGACACAACCAATTTCCAAAAATTCTCTCATCTCTACACATGCAGAGTGACACACATGAGTGAATAAATGAATGAATAAATGAATGAATGAGGGAATGAATTCTAAAATTAAGATTTATGTAGTACATTCCCTTCCAATAACAACATAGTGCCCAATAAAGGACTGCTGACCTAGATCGTGATAATAAAACCAGAACAAAACATTTGAAAGGCTCTGTGAACATGACCTGAAGCAGGCAGAAATTAGAGACTAGCCCTTGTGAGAAGTGAAACTCACAGCATGAAGTTCTTATCTTACACATTTGTATTTTGGGCAGGCCTTGTGTGGAATTTAGACGGAAATCAGTGTTGTTACTCCTCTAGGGCAGAAAGGAAATCTTGCATAGGAGCACAGGGTGTGCAAACAGAGGAAGCTGGAGAGTGAAGGTGTTCGAAAACCAGAAGGCAGAAGCCATGCATTGGGATGCTTAGAAACCCCACCCAAGCCTCAGGCTGTTTTTGCACTATGAATCCACTTAAGAAACCTCTAGAACCCTAACAAGAACAAAACTAGCTGTACAGAGAGTTTAGCTATTTGTCTACCACAAATGAAGTGCAGCCAAATAAAAACAATTAAGCAGTATAATATTATTTTTAAATCGTATATTTTTATACTAAAATGAAACCTGCTTCAGAAGAACATAAAAAAAAATACAGAATTCACAAAGCTAATTGCTAACAATTTCTGGGTCATGCTCCAAAGTTATTAGGTATATGACAATATGAGATAATATAATCCATATTCAATAGAAAAGGTTATCAGTGGAGATCTCATCTTAGAATTAAGAGAAAAATATTTTAAGGCTGTTGGTATAACTGTGCCCAAGGACATAGAAGGAAGTATGCTAGCAACAAATGATTAAAAAGAAAATGCAAGCAAATAAATACATACGAAATGTCATAGTTAGCTTCATGTGTTAATACATTACAAACCTCAACTGAAGAACTTCCTAGAGCAGACTGGTCTGTGGCTATGTCTTTGAGGCATTTTATTAATTGTTTATTTATTGTGAAATATTACTTTAACTATGTAAAGATGTGTTACATTTGTTTATGTTATGAAATGTTTAACTATGTAAAGATGTGTTACATTTGTTTATGATATGGAATATTTAAGTATGTAAAGATGTGTTACGTTTGTTTATGCAGTATTTAACTTGGTAAGGATGTTGTTGCTGTTTCACTTTGCCTGCCTAAGGCACCTAACTGGTTTAATAAAGAGCTGAATGGCCAATAGCTAGGCAGTAGAGGAATAGGCAGGGCTGATGGGCAGAGAAAATAAGTAGGAGGAGAAATTTAGGAGAGAGAGAGAGAGAGGGAAAAAAAGAGGGAGACATCAGAGGCCAACCAGCCAGGTAGCCACCAGCCATCCAAACATGGAGGAAGCAACAAAGTAGGGCATGCAGAATGAAAGAAAGGTAAAAAGCCCCGGGGCAAAACATAGATGACAAGAAACAGATTAAATTAAGTTATAAGAGCTAGTGGGACAAGTATAAGCCCGATCATTCATAATTAATAAGTCTCCATGTAATGATTTGGGGGCTGGCAGTCTGAGAAAGCCTGCTACATTAATTAGTATAGGAAGAGTTAGTCCACTGTGGGCAGGGTCATCCATAGGCAGGTGGGCCCGTCTGCATAAAAAATGTGGCTGAGCAAGTCAGAGGGAACAAATCAGTAACTGGAGCTCCTCCGTGATTTCTGCTTCAGTTCCTGTCTCAAATTCCTGTCTTGGGTAATTCCTATTCAGATATAAGGTGTACTATGAGGTAAGGAACCAATCCCATTCATTTCCTGACAAAAACTTAGCTGCCTTTTTCATTTTTTTAGTCAAACTTGGTTTTGTGATAAATTCATACATGTATATAATGTATTCTGATGATGCTCTCCCCCATACCCTCGTATCCATCTTCTATTCCCATCACCAGCACCAGCTTTCCTAGCTTCATGAGTTTGATTTGTTTTGTGACCCACTTCGTTTAACCAGGGTCTTTTCCACGAGCATCAGATGGGAGCTATTCCCTGGAACCCAGTGGGGTCCTCAGTGGGTAAGCAAATGGAAGCAATGGCTCCCCCTCTCCCTGAATCTTCCCCTAGTAAACAGTTCAGCAGTGAGAGGCAGGGTCAGGGGCTCCTCCTCCATCCACGCCTGACTGCTAACAGACCTCCAGGCACCCACAGTGCTGTGTGTTCCCTTGGCATTTCATAGTCATTCTTCCTGCCATTTGACTTACCCTTTCCACCTCATCTTCAATATGGTCCTAGAGTCTTGACAGGAAGGTATAACCATCTTGTTGAGGGAGGTACTTATCTGCCCTTTATTCTCAGGGATAGATGATTTTTGCTAGTGTAACTTGTTAACGTTACATCTTCTTACAAAGAAGAAATTCTGTGTTTTGAATGGTGATATATATGTGAGCATGTGAATGAGAGCACACAGGTCTATGTGCATGTGTGCTCTCATCACATGCTCACACAAATATAAACTCTAGTGTGTTTTCCTGGTTTGAAAGAACATTGTAGAAGACAGAGAGATGGTTAAATGCACTCACTGCTCTTGCAGAGGACAGGGGCTCAGTTCCCAGCACATGGTAGATCTGTAATTCCAATTCCAAGTGACACCCTCTTCTGGCCTCCATGGGCACTTCACACACATGGTTCACATACATACAGGAAAAGCGTTCACACATCCCAAATAAAAGTAAAAAAGTCTGAAAAAATAAATACTACTTCTGCATTTGGAAAAAGGTACCTTTTTAATATGTGTTAGGCAAAACAAAACCATTAAAAGCACCTCTGTGAATGTACATTACTTTAAATATATATTCTTGGCCATCCCTGTACATTTATTCACTTACAATAACTTTATGAACACTTTATCTAATAAAAAATGTTGGACATGCATGTAATTCCAGGGCTTGAGAGGCTGTGGCATGAGGGTTGCAAGTTAAGGTCAGTCTGAAATACATAGAGACTCTGTCTTCAAAGGAAAAAAAGAAAACAAAAGGAAAGAAAAGGAGAAAAGGTGGAGGAAGGTGAGGTACTGTAGTTGGAATTACATTCAATTTATTCGTTATGTTGGGAGAAATGATTTTTCTTTGTGAGGTGTGTGTGTGTGTGTGTGTGTGTGTGTGTGCGCGTGTGCACGCATGCGCGCACACACACACGGGGACTAGAGAAAGACTTCAAGTGTCGTTCTTCAGGAGCCATCTACCTGGGATTTTTGAGACAAAGTCTGTCACTTTCCTGGAACTCACTAAGTGGGGTGGGCTTGCACAACCTGGGGACGCACCTGTCTCTGCCTCCCTGAGGCTAAGATCACAAGCTGGCACCACCAAACCTGACCCTTCCATGCAGCTTCCAGGGCTTGAGCTGGGTGCACAGGGAGTGCTCTCCTGACTGTGCCATCTCCCCAGCTCGGAACATCCAGATGCAGAGTATACATCTCTAGTTTATTCACATTATATATTTTAAAACCTGAATACATTTCCACAACTCAATGAGAACCAAGGTGAAGTTGATAACATCTTGTGCATTTCTGTATTCCAACATTTTTTGGAATAATGTAGCACAACTCTTCTCTCAACCAAAGTAACTTGTGTCTTATGTTCAATGACAGTTTCATGCCAGTTTATTTCATTGTCAATATGCCTTGTCTGTTGAAATATCTTACTTTAAAAAAAAAAAAGTCAGGCATGGTGATGCATGCCTTTAATTCAGCACCGGGGAATAGAGGTAGGTGGATTTCTTTAAGTTTGAGGTCAATTGGGGATACTTTAAAAAAGGTCAAAAAGGCTAATTTATGCACATCTAGAGTCTTCCAGATAATCTATAAATCTATAAAGAATAAAATAAATGATGCCTGGAATTCTATACCACTTTATGGTATACTTACTATCAGAGTATTTTCCCATTTTCTGTGTACACAATCATACACTCAGATCTGCACATGTGCATATTTTGTACACATAAATGTGCTCTTGAATTGCCTAATGTACATATTTAAGACATTTATGTGTATCTTACATACATACACACATACATGCACACCTAGATGGACTGACACTAATAAGAATGGGCTTTTAACTACATCATGAGCATCTCTTTCCTTAATACACATCACCGTCACTTTTAGAAAAATGTATAGATTCCTTTGTAAGGGTGCAAAGGATTTATTTAAGAAATCCATTTTTTGTTTGTTTTGAGATGGTATTTCTGTGTAGCCCTGGCTATCCTGGAGTTTGCTATGTAGAACAGGCTGGCCTTGATTTTGATGAGATTAATCAGCTATTTACTCTGTTTCTACAATCTTTTTGAAACACAAATTCTTGATTTAAATGTTTCATATTCTATACTTAGCTTGGTGGTATCATTTAAGACACATTCACCAGGTCCTTGACTCTATAATGACCTCCTTCCTGTCTCTCTAATGTTTTATTCTTTTGCTGTTCATTTGATGATCAGCTGGGATTGATGTGATGTGAGTTAGGAATCAAGAAACTCTTGTTTCCCAAGGACATCAAGTTGACCCAGCACCAGTTCCAGAGGACCTGAGTTTTGTTCCCAGCACCATGGAGGCAGGTCCTTTGGGCTCCTTAGATAAGCCCCCTGGTCTAATCAGAGAATCCTAGGTGCAAGTGAGAGACCCTGTCTCAAAACAACGATGTGGACAGCTCCTGAGGAACACACCAGAGACTGGACTTTGTTCCCCTTGTCCCACCACACACATGTAAGGAAATCACACACTGTGAGTGGGTCTGCTCCCAGGCTTCCTCTGTCCTACTGGTAATTTGTCCTTGTGACAAAACTGCTCTCATTATTGTAGCATTATTAAAAATCTTGCTGTCCGAGTTTTATTCCTCTTCTTCAAATCTTCCTCCATTCTTGGTCACTGGCCTCCTGTTAGACTCCTGTGTTTGGTGTGTGCTTTTCCAACCCCAAGGCCTTTGCATGTGTCCCCTCTGCTGAGACACCCGACTTTCTAGGTTCTTACACGTCATGCTTCACCTCCATTGTCACTTCCTCAGGGAAGCCTCCCCTGCCCCTCCTGGCTAACCACTCCACGGTAGCTCACCTTCCATTTGTAGCGTTGCTTACAATTGGTTTTGCATTTACTCCTGTATTTGACCACATCTCATCTACCAGGCTCCACAGAGGAGAGGGCCATGGTAGCTTTCTTTATTGACGCGCCATCAAAGTTTTTGCATAAGTGAAGAAAAGGGTCCCTTGTTTATGGTGATTTATGAGTACCTGTCCATGTGTACCCTTGCTTGTTTGTATCAGAGCAAAACTTTCAGTGGCTATTCTGGCAGAAATAGCAGCCCACCACCCTCATGGAAGGAGTCTGGTGGACACGGGCCTTCCTCTACCTTTCAACCCCTGTGCTGCCCATGCCTGCTGCCCTTTCCTCACTGAGTGACGAGGAAGACGCAGGTCTCCAGCTGCTGCCCTTGTGCAGTTGTCTGCCAGTTGTGCACGCCGATTACTATGAATGCCACCATCTGGTACGCCACGTGGACATCATAATCTTTTCTTAATTACATTAGCAGTGCAATCAGTTATTGCATTACAAGGCCGGCGATGAGCTTTTAAATCTTGGTGGAAATCATAAATAATTGCACTAAGTACCAGGCGCCAGATGTGTGTGCCAACTTTGGTTGCACTAGATAAATAGTAACCTTACCAGAGTGTTAGACAGCAGGCGATCTGGCCAGCCACAGGGCCACACCACACCTGGGCCTCCACTGCAGGAAGGCACCATCAGCCACTCATGCAGGGCAGGCTGTGGAAGGAGATAGAGGCCCTGGGAAGGTGTGGGTGCCAGTGAAAGAAACTGATTCTTAGGGCCAGAGCCAGCCTGCGTGAGGATGAAATGTTGAGAAAGACAAAGAGCAAATGTGGTATTTGGATGGGGGGAGGGGAGAGAGGGGCGCGCGCGCACACACACACAGAGACTCACACAGAGAGAGTCAAAAAGACAGAGACAGAGACAGACACACACAGAGGGTGAGTGTGTGTGTGTGTGTGTGTGTGTGTGTGAGAGAGAGAGAGAGAGAGAGAGAGAGAGAGAGAGAGAGAGAGAATGGGAGGAGAAAGTATGGCCACAAGCAGCACTGAATGGAAGACAGCTTGAGTGTGGTAGCAACACAGAAAGACAGTGAGCCTCAAAATCTCAAAGGAGCAGCAGGCTGGGGAGCTTAAAGAGCCTCCTTTAAGCTGAAGTCCTGGCAGGGACCCCAGCACCATCTCGGCTGCTGGAGCAAGACCCATGTGACCACAGAGAAGCTGTGGCCAGGCCTAGAAGGCTTCTAATAGGATTCTTCCCTTTTCTCTCCTTGAGTCTAAGA
The DNA here is from genome assembly GCF_943737965.1 of Phodopus roborovskii. Taxonomy (NCBI): domain Eukaryota; kingdom Metazoa; phylum Chordata; class Mammalia; order Rodentia; family Cricetidae; genus Phodopus; species Phodopus roborovskii. The sequence continues at coordinate 74,829,732 of NW_026126418.1, forward strand.
GGGAGGGAGATGTCATGAGAGCCAGAAATGATACTTTCCCTTTGAGAAGGCCATTGCAGAAGCTTCTAATAGATGGGAGGAGACTCAGGGCTAGGGAACTCTTTTGGGAGGAGTGTGTGTGTGTGTGTGTGTGTGTGTGTTTGAGACAATCTCTTAAGTTACAGTGAGCCAGGCCAGAGGATAAGAATGGCATGTGGGAAGGCATAGAGACAGAGAGACACACAGAGAGACGGGGGGGGGGAGATATACATCTAGATAGATAATAGATGATAGATAGTGATATGTAGATGATAGACAGATAGTAGATCAGATAGATGGATGGATAGATAGACAGATAGCTGCAAGCACAGACATGGCTCAGGTGAAGAAAACAAAGGGGGAAAAGAAATGCAGAGCTTTAGGTAAGTAGCTAGTCGAAGGTGTCTCTTCCCATTTATGACATGTCACCCAGATGGACTTTAACAGACCCTGAAAATGCAGAAGCCCCTGAAAATGCAGAAGAGACAAGGAGGGGGTGGGGAGTGGACCAGATATGAACCCGAAGCTGGAAGCAGGTGCACAATGGCACCTGGCTTTCAGGGCAGACAGAGCTGGGTCCACCCTACTTTCTACTAAGGCAGTGCCTCTGAGAGGGGGCTGGCAGAGCCTCTGGACTTGGGACATCAACTGACTGACACTGGTAGATATTGCTGTGCGAGCTAAATTATGAAAAACCTGTCCTTTCCCCATGGCTTACAGTGCTGCCTCCTAGACTGAGAGCAGCGCCCACATTCCTTATTACTCCAGGCCACCATGCAAGGAACTGTGCTCTGAAAAAGCCACCTGCAGAGATGATTATGACACCGTCCAGTGACAGGGCCCTCTTGCTGATTTCTCTTGGGTGCACCCAGAGTATCCTATATCCATGGCATTGTGTCACATTCTTGAATATGAGTGGCAGCATGGTACTGACAGGTATGTGTGAGAAATTCTAGGATGAAAGACGGAGATCAAACATTTAGGTAAATGGAAAATGGCAACTAGGAGGGAAGAAATGAAACCTACATAAGCACTCATTAATAACATCTTGTGAACAATGAGACAAAGCAAGGTGCCGTAGAATAAGGTTAAAATGACAGAAGGAAATATCTAGAGAATACAGAGGGGTTGAAAGGCAAAGAGAATCTGGAAAGGTTGAGTATGGTGGCTCATGGAGACTGAGGCAGGAGGATTGCTATGAGTTCCAGGACAGCTTGGGCTAGAGTAAGACCTGTCTCAAAAACAAAAGCAGAGAGAGAGAGGGGGGGAGGGAGAGAGAGAGAAAGAGAGAGAGAGAGGGGGGAGGGAGAGAGAGAGAATATGAGAGAGAATATTAACAATGGCAATAGATGCTGTAGGACAAAGAATGAACAGAAAGGCACCCTCAAATAAATAATTCAAGAAAATTTCCCCACATTGAAGGATTTTACTTTCTAGAGAGAAAATAAAGATACCAGTCTAATGAAAGCAAAGCCACACAGAAATATCATCGTGAAATTTCAGAACCCCAGAGTAGCAACAATAAAGAGAAGACTCACGAGTAATTAGGAACAAGAGTACTACAGTAGACTGGCACGACTAGGAGCTAGAAGACACAAAGGGGCGACAAAATTCCCAAGGTCAAGTGATTTCCCGCCAACAATTTGAGTCTTCCATCATTGTTGACTATAGGCAAGAATAAGCACATTTTAAGCTGTGCAATTTACAAATAAAGCTGAAGGGATGGAGAAAGGGCCCGTGCTTAGTAGCGATGTCACCTGTCACTCCAGTTCCAGGGGATTTGATGCCCTCTCTGGCATCAAATGTAGCATGCATATATGTACACACAAACACACATAAATTAAAAAAGAATTAAAGTTGAGTTCTACGTTTTCCTTCTGAATATGTTACTAGAAACAGCATATTGGTAAGTGAGGGGGAAATGGAAGAAAAGAGCATACGGAGAGTAGAAAAATCAAAGCAATGATTAACTATGGACAAAACAAAAGCGGTGAAGAAAAAATACACTCCTGCTGGGTGTGGTGGTGCACGCCTTTAGTCCCAGCACTCATGAGGCAGAGGCAGGTAGATCTTTGAGTTCAAGGTCAGTCTGGTCTACAGAGTGAGTTCCAGGACAGCCAGGGATACATAGAGAAATCCTGTCTCAGAACAAAAACACAAAACAAACAAACAACAAAACACAAACACACACACACAAAAACCTCATAGTACACTTCATGGCTCAGCTATAGCCAATATTTTTAGTCTTATTGATGTAAATATTGAATATTCAGTTGGCAAAAAAAAAGTGAAAGAACTGTGTTGTTAAGATGGGAGGAGGAGAAATGTGTGTGTGGTGTCAGAGAACTGAATTCTCATCTTCCCTGCTAGAAAGGCAATAGGTAGATACCACCTTCTACAACGTGGAGCTGGTAGTGTGAACAATTATGATATAGGAAATAAATGGGAGATGAGACACTAAAAGGTGAAGTTAGCTGTATTTGTCAGCTTTCTGTCTCTATAATGAAATACCCAAGCTAACACTTTTATTTGATTCACATTTCTGATGGTTCAAGCTTAAGCTCAAACAAATCTATTTCCCTTTGGGGCTAGAGTGTTGAATCCTTTGTTGTGGTGTGTGTGTAAATTCACCCAAAGCAGGAGCAAGGGAGGAGAAAGATTGGACCCTTGCGGGTTGAAACAAACCCCTCAAAGCCATGTGCACAATAACTCAAGACCTTCCATGAGGTCCTATAAGGCCTACTGACCTTCCACCCTGAGAATCCAGACCTTTGGCCAGCACTCATTAAACCACAGCAATGCTCTCAAGGAGGGACATTGGAAGTGTGGCAAAGATGATGCTTTTTGTCATCGACATTGTGTTGTTTGACTTCTAACCCACTTGCGCATTCTTGGATATAAGTTGAGGAGTTCAAGCTGGTGACATAGAAGTTAGTGGTAGAACATTTGCCCAGTGTGTGGGAGGCCTCGTGTTTGAGCTCTAGCGAGGGCGATGCAGGGGCAAGGAAGAAGGAAATCCTAGCGTGGTCCGGTGTACCGTGAGAGCAAGCACAAAGAGCAGCTTTTACATGGGTCCCTTTCTACCTTTCCTCTCTGGCTGGGTAATCAGGACGGTCAGCAGGGTCAGTCTTATACATCACCGTTCCCTCTGCCACTGTTAGTCTGTTCGTTTCTCAACAAGGATCATGCGTGGGTGGGTTCTTCTCTACCTTTTAATCCTACTTTAAAGTTGATCAGGCACAGGCCCCTGCCACATCTACAGAAAAGCATGGCAGTTTCTGCTGTAAACTTTTAGTCTGGGTTGAGGAGGGAAGCTGGACTCAAGCAGGAGCAGGGGCCTGTGTTTCTTTCTATTCATCTGTAGTTGGACCAGAGCTGACTGAAGGCACTTTTCAAATGAGCCATTGTTATTATTATTATTACATCTCTCACAGTCTGTGACAAACACACAGAATTTGGAGGGCACGCCAGATCCAAACCATTGCAGAGAGTAAAACAGAGGGCTCAAGGCTTGGGTTTTTGTTTATATGTACAACTTGAATTCATTCTCATTGCCTCTCTCTCTCCCTCCCAGCTCCCATCCCCCCTCCATTTGAGGGATTGTTAGGATTATGTTGATGGTAGGATTATTCTTTAACATTTCCTATATTAAAGAATCTAATAAATGGTATTTTTAAAAGCAATATATAACCAAAAGCTATTAGAAATACCAAGATAAATCTGGCAAAAATCACTGTCTTAATGAGATACCTTAACATTATTACATTGTTTAGTCTTTGTCAAATCAAGTAGGCAAAAAAGAAATAAATACATGGAAGAGATGAGTACTTTCACTAATAGGTACTAGGTATGTTTCACATGCTGTAGCTTACTTATAACAGTTTTAACCTGTTCCATTGGTATGTTTCAGGTGCTGTAACCTACTTAGAACACAGTTTTAACCTGTTCTACTGGTATGTTTCACATGCTGTAGACTACTTATAACACACAATTTTAACCTGTTTCATTTAGCCTTTAAGAATGTTAATCTTTTTTCTAACTCACAAAAGTGATTTTTCTCCCTTTTAAATATTAGAAAGCCTAAGTCACAAGAGGGCAACTCCACTATGGAGTATCTTGGACCATGGCTGCAAAAAATAGGCACTTCATACATGTTTACTCCTGTCCAAAAGATACACTTTTTTATTTGAATTTAAATGCAGTGAAATAAAGCATTTTGATTGTCTTGATGGGGTTTAAAGTCACCATGGCAACAAATCTCTAGGCATGTCTGTGAAGCCCTACCCAGGTTAGGTTGAGGATGGATGATCCACCCTAAATATAGGATCCATGGGCTGAGATCCTTGACTGAATACCAGGGAGAAAGTGAGCATCCATCGTTCTCTGCCCTTCCCCCCACTGCAGAACACATGCAGTCGGCTGCTTCACACCCCTGCTGACTGCAGACACATGCAATTCACTGCTTCATACTCCTGCTGACTGCAGACACTTGGGGCTGGCTGCATTACAGTGTTGCTGCAGGCCTTCCCAGTCATGGGAGGCCTCACTCTCAAGCTAGGAGCCAACACAAACTCATCTTTTCTTGAGTTGGTTAGGTAATTTGTTGCAGCAGTGAGAAAATTAACCAATACAACACCCAATTACAAAGTTTAAGCAAAGAGTATAAAAGTGTTTGGGAAATGCAGCAAGTTCACCCCCTAATATTTAAAAACAATGTAACCTCTCTTCCAACTCTGTGGAGGTTTTCATAGAATTTCACAAATTGTTCTAAAATTAACACAGAAACAAATGAAGTGAGGACAAGAAGTCATTTGAATTTCTTATTTATTTTTATTTATTTATTTTGGAGAGGTTAGAAAGATGGTTAAATAGCTAAGAGCAAGGGATAATCTTCCAGGTAACCCAGGTTCCATTCCCAGCACCATCATGGCAGCTCACAATTGTCTAACTCCAGTTACAGGGGATCTGATGCCCTTTTCTGGACTCTAAGGGCAGCACACAGATGTGTAATGGGCAAAACACCCCCACAAAAAAATAATGGAATAAACTTTTTCATTAGAAATTTTTGTTTTTCAAGACAGGGTTTCTCCATGTATCTTTGTAGACCAGGCTGGCCTCAAACTCACAGAGATCTACCTGCCTCTGTTTCCTGTGTGCTGGGATTAAAGGCGTGTGCCGCCACTGGCTTTAATTAAACTTCTTATGATGTCTCTTTATTTATTGTGTGGGTATGAGTGTATATGCTGATGGCAAACATGGAAGTCAGGGGACAGCCTTTGGGAATTGGTCCTCTCCTCCCTACACATGGGTCAGAAGGAGTGAACCCGAGTCCTGGCAGAGAGCTCCTTTACCCATCTCCATCTCACTGCTCCCATCTGTATTTCTTCTAAGATTTACAATTTCATTAAATTAGAGAATGTATTTTTATTAGCATGTACGTTCATGAGTGGGAGAGCATGCCGTGCATTTCTTCCATCAGGTGGATCTTAGACTTGAACTCAGATCCTCAAGTTCTCAGGGTAAATGCCTTTACCAACTGAACCATCTTGTTGGCAGAGGAGTTATTTTTAAATGGTGGGATAATAGTTCCCCAAAAGACAACTAAATTAATATAACTAAGTAGAGTGCAGAAAATCCTGACCACTGAGTTATTGGCCTAAATAAGATACAATGTAAACTGTTGGAGGAAACAGTTTTTTGACTAGCAGTCATGGGATGACTGTCTCATGACAGTCTCCTTCTCGTGGGAAGGAAGTGGAATTACATCCTTATCTCACATTATCCAATGGGCAGAAGTCACAAAAGCAAAAGAATAAAGGAATGGGCCATCAAGATGGCTGAGAAAGGAAGGCGCTTGCTGCTAACCTTGATGACCTGAGTTCAAGCCTGGAGCAGGCACGGTAGAAGGGGAGAACCAGCTCCTACAGTTGTAGTTTCATGTCTTCCACATGTGCGCCATCTCACACACACACACACACAGATAAGATCCACACACAGACACACAACACATACACACAGACATACATGGACACACACATGGACACCAAATGGATACAGACATACACATGAACACACAACACACACAGGGACACACATGAACATCATAAACACATGTAAACACTGACAACATAAGTATGATAAAAATAATTTTTAAAATAGCACAACTGTATCGGAGGAAGTCAAGGGGCCACTCTGGGGTCAGGAGGTGGGAGGCAAGCGGAGCATGAGGCTGAGGCTGAGGCTGTGGCACAGAGCTGAGTGAACTTGACCTACGGCCATGACAATGTGCTGCATGCACTGACAACCCATTTAAGAGCTGAAGGGTGAGGCTCAGGAAACTATCCTGTGAATAGATCTCAGGGAGTGCAGCCAGAGAGATGCCTCAGGGGTTAAGAGCACTGGCTGCTCTTCCAGAGGACCCAGGTTCAATTCTCAGCACCTACACGGAGGTTCACAACTGCCTGTAACTCTAAGATCTGACACCCTCACACAGACATACATGCAGGCAAAACAACAATGTCAAAAAATAAATCAATAAAAATAAATAATGTTTAAAAGTCCATAAGAAGTGAGTTAGATCATCAGGTAGAGGCACTTGGCACCAAGGAACAAGGAATAAAGGGCGAGGGGGCAGGGGAGAGAGGGAAAGGGCAGGGGGTAAGGAAGAGAGGGGAGAGGGAAAGAGAGGACAGAGGACGAGCAGGCAATCACAGAGGAAGAAATGAGGTACTTAGCATCCTATTAAAGATGCTGATTCATTTCTTTGGGGGACTAATTATAAAATACAGCAGAGGTAATTGTTGATCTCTAATTTTTTTTTTCTAAAGTGTGTGTGTCTATGCAATCAGAAGATGAAATCCTGTGGGTCCTGGGGATTGAACTCAAGTCATCAGTCTTGGCAGCAAGTACCTATGTCCACTGAGCCATCTCTACTGCCCTCATCTGCAATTGTTTTCAAGAGCAAACACATCCAGCATTAGGGGGACAGGAGCAGTAGATTCATCCAGGGACAGAGGAATATAGAATGTGACTACAAGTGTGCATGAGCTGGCACTCCTGCTCAGAGGAACTTTGGGCAAGAGCAGGGTGATCAAATGCATGGTCTGCAGCATGCCAGCTGCCCGCCCTTGCTTCTGTCTCAGAGAAAAGAGCACTGGCATGCATTCCTATCCACCTATTTTGTCTCTGTGTAGAATCAAATGCAGCACTTTCTATCCCAGCAAAACCTGGAAGCAATCCCAGTGCCCATCAAACAGAATATGGCCCAGGAAACCACATCTGACCCATTTGCAAGACACTGCAATAGTTGAAGTGAATGCATTGGCCAGCAGCTATTATCAGGAAAAGGTGCACAGATAGAAGCAGAATGGTAAACAACAGCAAAACAAGCCGTATACTCCAAGCTTCCGCACTTCAAAAAGGCGGAAGGGCAAGAGATGTCAGGATGAGGTAGCACCCCTTCTTCTCCTACCCAGAATCCTCCTCAAATACTCCATAGTTTTTCAGGTTTCAAAACACAGACTCTTTCACTGTTTTTCACATACATATTTATGTGTGTGTACACTCCACATAAATGATAACACCCAGAACTAATAATCAAATAGGGATGTTTTAAGATTTATTTTTATGTTTAATTATATGTGCTTGCATGTGCCTGTGTGACTATGTGCATGTGAGTGGAGGTGCCTGTAGAGGGCAGAAGATGGTGTTCTATCCCCCTGAAGTGCCCGGTGTATGCGAGGCACCGGATGCAGGTGCTGGGAACCAAACTCAGGTCCTTTGCAAGAGCAGTACATGCTCTTATCCATGGGGCCATCTCCCTAGGCCTGACAGGGATAGCTTTTTTGTTTTGTGGGGGTTTGTTTTCTTACTATGTAGCTCTGGCTATTCTGGAACTTATTATGTAGACTAAGCTGGTCTCGAACTCACAGAGATCCTCCTTCCAAACACTGGGATTAATGCTGTGTGCCACCATACCAATCTTGTTTTGTTTGTTTGCTTTCTTGCTTGTTTATAATTAGGTTTGTAGGCTAGACTGAAGTTCAGTGACCTTGGGGTGAGGAAGCCAGACATTAAATACATAATTAATTTAGAGAAGTTTTAAAACAAGTGTATTAAATGTCTACCCAAGAATAACTTGGACAACATCAGGAGCAGTGGCCCTCAGAGTTCTCAACATCTGGGGACAAGTACATACTTATTAACTTCAGACTTTGGTAACTCAAGCATACAATATTTAATTTATCCATACTCTCTGAAAGTAGAGAAATAAATGTTGAATGTTAGGGGCTAGAGAGGTGGCTCAGCTGTTAAGATCACTAGCTGCACTTATAGAGGACCCAGATGCCATCTTGTGACTTATAATTGTCTGTAACTCCAGTCCCAGGGGATAAAACACCCTTTTCTGACCTCCACATCTATTACATATATATGATACACATAATATGTATGGTAAAACATCCATATCCATAAGATATAAATAAGGGTTAAATTGAAGGAAAAAAAAAAAAAAAGCTGAGCTGGGTGGTGGCGCACGCCTTTAATCCCAGCACTCAGCTCAGGAGGCAGAGACAGGCAGATTACTGTGAGTTCAAAGTCAGCCTGGTCTACAGAGTGAGATCCAGGACAGCTAGGGCTACACAGCACAGTGAAACCCTGTCTTGAAAAACAAAACAATAACAAAAAGTTCAAGCCAACTGGGAAGAAGAAGCTGAAGGAAAGGAGCAAAGAAAAGCAACATAGCAAACAGGAAGCCAAAAACAGGTAAAGAGTGGTGTTCAGTGACAAGGCAGAACTGACAAGGAAGATGCAAGGACCCCGAACGTGTGTGCTCCTACCAACAAGCTCAAAATATGTAAAGCAAAAGTTTACTAGCATTGTAAGGGCAGTGAGAAACCAAAACCCCCAAGGGAGACGTGTGAAGTTCTCTCTCCTTTATATGTCAGCAGGTGGGGTGTAAGCAAACAGGGAGAAGAAGATTCATGTAACACCATTAGTAGGCAGGGAGTCACAGCTAGAGCTGACAACTTTCTTTAGGTAAACATATGGAGTCAATGAATAACCATTTTAAAACATCAAGGAAATTTCCCTTAAAGCTGATACTCTTAACTTGAGCTGTGAAAATGCAACCACAGTGAGGGACATTTAAATGAGTGTGCAAGCTTACAGATAAAGACATGTCCTTCCAGCTATGGAGGTGTCTGATGGAGCCAGAGGGATGAAATGGCACTGGGAGATTAAGAACAGAGGAACAGACAAAAGAGAGGAAATCTTCCCACCCAGCAAGGCACACATGAAGGCAGAGGGATGGACTGCTGTGGCACACGCTGTAAACATGAAGGCAGAGGGATAGACTTGTGTCACATTCTGTAAACATGCATGAAGGCAGAGGGATGGACTGCTGTGGCACATGCTGTAAACACGCATCACATGAAGGCAGAGGGATAGACTTGTGTCACATTCTGTAAACATGCATGAAGGCTGAGGGATGGACTGCTGTGTCATGTGCTGTAAAGGTGAGGATGGAGAGAAGGTACTGGATTGCTGCAGTCGCCAATCCTTAGTGAAATAATGGAATTAGACAATGATGACTCTTGGCATTCCCAAACTGTGCTGGTTGACATGATACACTCACCAACGGGAACACACAGCTTCCTGTGGGGAGCATCCTGGTGCACAAACCTGAACTTCATCAAACTTCTCTACTGACTAGCTACACCACGGGACAGAGCCATGTGTTGAGGGATGCTAAGGGGAAGCAATTAGGGAACCTCTAAATGTGTGGGGTCTGTGTGAAACAAGAAATCCAATTTCAAGGGGCAAAGGAGAGAGATGCTTGTATGTAGAAATAGACTTGGGCACCGCACAGCCATTATTTGGATCCTAATTAAAACAAACTAAAAAAAAAAAAAAATGGTGCTGGTACCAGAGTTCTTGCCTGGCATGAATGAGGCCTTGGGTTCCATCCCCAGCATTGAAAATAATGCAAACATAAAATTATGGTAGCATCTGAAGGAATTTTAAATGTTATGTATTTATTTGCTTATTATGATGAATGTGTGTGCATGGGTTTGCATGGAACAGCATGCTTATAGAAGTGAGGGAAACATGGAGCCAGTTCTCTCTACTTTTCTGTGGGTTCTAGGGATTGAATTCAGGTTGCCAGGGTTACACAGCAATCACCTTTACCTGCTGAGCCATCTCACCTGTGCAGAAATGTTTTTATTGATCGGAGGGCTTATTGTTATTTTTAAGACTAATGATGTTCTTATGGTTTAAAAGAGTCCTGATCTCTTCAAGATTCATGCCAAAATATTTATGGGTGGAAATTAGATGATGTCAGGATGCATGAAGACTTGATACTATCATCTGTCAATCAAAATATGTAAAGATATCATTCCACTTAGGGAGTGTTTGGAGGTAAAAATGAATCAAGATTGTTCATAATTGGATAATTGCTGAAGCTGAGCCATGACTGTGAGAGGCTGGCAAATTCCACGGTCTATCCCTTTGTACATGCTTGACATTCTCCCAAATAAAATGATGAAAGGGGAGTAAACAATGATGGAGTTAGGTGTTACTTGTGTGAGGAAAATATAAAATTAGATCTCTGTCATGGTTTCTATAAAGAGGGGCTCTAAATGGATTGAAAACTAAAAATAAATGGCAAAATCTTGAAACTTTTGGAAATAAACCAGGCACACTGGTTTATGAGATTGGAGTAGGAGAGGTTGGCTAAGTAAGAGAGTAAAAGTGCTCACCATAAAGGCAAACACCAATAGCTTTACATAAAAATAAAATATTTACACGCAATTAAATGTGCCTTTAATCGAAAGAAAGACAAACTGTGGTCTGGAAAAACTCACTTGCACTAAAAACATTAGTGTCCACAATATGTAATGATCTTTTACAAATCAATAAGAAGGAAATGGGGAGATGGGAGAGGATCTAGATAGAGAATTAAGAAAAACTTGAATAGTAAATAAATACTTGGGAAATTGGGTCATTGTCAGTGGTGTTTTGATGACATGACCTCATTATGTAGCAGGAATGTATAACCTGACATATAACTACCCACATCCATACATCTACCCTTTGTGCCCAAGAAGACATAAGAAGGGATTGTTATCATGAGTTGTATGTAATAGAGTTGTATGTAATTGTGTAAATAGTGCAGAGGGTAAGTGGGAAAACACACAACAAAGTCTCAGCAATGAGTGTAATCTATGTGTAGATTCATAGATGTTTAAGGACCATACTGTGCTCACTCACCAAAGTGCTTGCTATGCAAGCACAAGGCTCTGAGTTTGAGCCCCAGAGACAGCATATACAAGCCTGGTATTGTGGCACACACTTGTAGCCCCAGGGATGGAGAGGTAAGACAGGTGGATCCCTAGGGTTCTCTGGCAAGCTTGCTTAGCTGAATTAGTAAGCTCTAGGCCAGTGAGAGACCCTACCTCAAAAAGCACAGTGGGGCTGAGGATGGGTCAGTTGGGAGTGTGTTTGATGCACAGAATGTCCAGAACCCAGTAAAAGCCAGGTGGGTGTGGCAGCCCAGTCATAACTCCAGAGCTCAGAAAGTGGAGAACAGACTCCCGGGTCAAGCTTCCTAGCCAGACTAGCAGAGGGAGCAAGCTCTGAGTTCACTTGAGAGACCTTAGTGAACAAGGCCAAGAACAGTGAAGGAAGACCCCTGACTCCAGTCTCCGGTCTCCGAATGCATGCACACACAGACACATGAAAAACCAAAGGTGGACAGCTGGTCTCCATGAGCATGTGCACACAGACCCCCACAAATATGCACCCACGTACATACTGAGGGTTGTGCACATCGCCCAACCTGTGCTTCTGTGGTAAGCCTCTCAAACAGATGTGTGGTGCCCTCAGGGGAATGAGGTGGCAAATAGATGAGGGGGCAGGGGACTTGATCATGGTGCAATGTGATCAGTTGTTAATCTAGTGAAATGGGTAAGTATTATGCCATTTCCATACTTTTTCATACATTTGAAATGCTTCTATCCTTTTTTAAAAGAAAACACATCGGTTTAAAATCCTCAAAACATTACCTTGTCACACATTAACTAACTACTGCATGGTTTTTCTATCTGGAAACCCTGGGTAATTAACTGAAAAATACTTAGAACTAATAAGAAATAGCACATGTCCCCTGTGGTTGGACTATAGAGGAATCTCACTTCCCGCTCTTTGGAATTGTTTGTATTTTCAAAATGATGAACATGTATTTCTTTATACTCAGAAAACAATTGGGAGAGTGAATAAAAATACCTAATAAAGTTTAGTATGAAGACAGAAATAAATTAATAAAATTAATGAGAAGAATTGATGAAGTTGGAATAAAGCCACAATCCAGAAAGCAGCCCAAATTATTAATCAGAAGTGTACAGATTCATATGAGTAGAACCTTTATAGCTAGACACAAAGGGAGACTTAAATAAATGGAGAGTGACCAAGAAAGGTCCTAAGGCGTGGAGTTCATACTCTGCAGATGTTAATTATCCTCAGATGAATCTCAGTGTTGTCAAAATCCCAAATAAGGGGCCGACCACTCAGCAGGTAATGGTGCTGCCCCCAGCCTAATGATCTGAGTTTGATCCCAGAGTACACATACACACACACACATACATGCACACACCCATATAAACACTCATTCACACACTCTCACACAAATGCACACTCACTCACACACCCTCACACACATGCATGAACACAAATGCACAATCACACCCTCACACACATATACACACACTCACATACTCTCACACACATACATGCACACACACATATACACACTCATTCACACACACTCACATGCATGCACACATATACACACTCACACACATGAATGCACACACATATGCACACTCACACACATTCACACACACATGCACACAATCACACACTCACACACATCCACGTACACACATATGCACACTCACACAATTCACAAACACATGCATGAACACACATGCATACTCACACGCATGGATGCACACACATATACACACTCATTCACACACATTCATGCATGCATCTATGCACATACACATACACATGCACTCATAGTCACACACACACAAATAATAATGATAATTAATAATAATAATTTAAATCCTAATAGCATACCAGAGGTTTCTAAAATGCACCTGGAGGAAATCAAAAAAGATTAAAACAATGGAAAAATCTATCCAGAAGGGTGATTAATAATAGACTTGTTCTACATGGGTAGGAGCACAGCTTTTTGAAGTTCATTATATCTTGTATTACAAAATTGAAGCACATTAATTATACAAAACATAATTAACAAAATGTGGAGAATGTAAAACTTGTATGACTCCACCCACCAGAATCTGTCACTGTTAATATTTTGGAGTTTAACTAGATTCCTGGTAATAACCCTATGAGGGCTCTGTGTGTGTGTGTGTGTGTGTGTAAGAATATGTGTCCCCAGTGCATATATACCAGGAATGAATTCATTCTGATCATTCTCTCTCTCCATCTCTCTCTGTACATGTGTGGGGCATATGTACATGTCTGTGTGCATATATGAACATGTGTGTTAGAATGGAAGTCAGTGTTGGGTATTGTCCTTAATCTTTCTCTTTGTTATTTTTTGAGACAGGGTCTCTCTGAATCTGGAGTTCATTGATTTGGATGGGCTGGTAAGCCAATGGACTCCAAGGACCCTCTTGTCTCCTCCCCCAACACCAGCCTTGGGAAACAGATTTGTGCCTGGTCTATTTCTCTGTGGATCCTGAGATATGAGGATCAGGCTTGGGCAGCAGCTATTTTACCCACTGGACCATCTTCCCAGGAGTCTTCTCATCTTTATAAAGAAACCCTTCATAGTCCTACTGCAGCTGGGGTCTGTGGTGATGTTCATGGCCCATGTTACCACAGGGGGTCATAGGAACCACTTGTGTTGAAATCTAGGGCTATGCTGAGCTGGCCCCACCCTTCACTGGTCCTGGGATAACTGGCCCCACCCTTGATAGACGCCGCTGCAGGAAAGCTGGTTCTGCCCCTCATGGGAGAGATGGCGTCAACTCACACCACCAGCATGGGAGAGCTGGCCCTAATGACATGGGCCTAAGAGAGCTGGCTCCGAGCCTCACTTCCTCACGGCCCCGTCCAACCCGCTCAGTTACCGCCCAGACCCACACCCTGGCCTTGGGTTGGTCCACCCTAACATCTACTCCAGTTTGACCAGTTGGGATAAACAGAGGGTCTGGTCCTGCAGAACAATAGCCGCAGGATCTCCAAGACTCGGGAGGAGTTTTGGTGAGGGTCTAGTGATGATGGTACGCCAGAGGCCTAGGATCAGACCAATGCCAGGAACATTTGCCAGTGGGGCGGTTGGACGAAAGGGTACAATGTGTGACACACCGCAGCTCCCAATGCCACTAGGACAAGTGAAGTGGTGTTAGAGAGGCAGGAAAGACAGGGGATTGAAGAGGGCTTTTGTTTTGTTTCAACATTGTTTTTTACTAATTTAAAAAAATTGAGAGTTCTCTTGGGAGGGACACTGTAGTGGTGAGGGGAGGGTATGGAGTTGCAGGGAGGAAAGTGGGATTGGGGTGCATAATGTGAAATTCCCTAAGAACCAATAAAGAAACAATTTATATAAAAAAGAAACCCTTTATACTTTACGGTGATTAACAAAGACATTTTCTGTATTCTAGATATTTTCTGGCAGAAATTCTGGTTCCAAGTCACACAGACTCTGGTACATCTTTAAATATTCTGAACCCAAATGAGTGGTCTAGAAAGGACCCAGAACTTTCTGTTTTTCTTTATAAATTTGTATGTGACTTTATATGCATGTGACATCAGTGGCCAGATGAGGGTGCTGGATCTTCTAGAGCTGAGTTACCGGCAATTGAGAGCTGCCTGATGTGGGTGCTGGAAACTATGGTGATGTAGAAGAGAGCAGTGGTCATCTTTGCAGCCCATATCCAGCACTTTAATGAGGCCCCACAGTGGCCCATCCCAAAGCAAGATTAAGAACCAGATGTGGAAAGAATTACGTCTTCACAAAAGACTTCATCGAATCCAGCTACTGTACCATATAATTCACCCAGTTCAAATGTATACTTATCAGCCCCTTAGCATGGTAGGTTGTTCACCCGTCTTATTAAGGGTATTTTTAAGGGCTGGGGAAATGGTTCAACTACTGCATAAGCTCTAGGATGTCTCTATATAATGCATTCACATGTGTGAGGACAGGCACATGTAGAAATTGGGGGCAACCTCTTTCCATTTTATTTGGAACAGGGTCTCTTATTTTACTACTGTGCACTCCAGGCTAGCTAGCCTTGTTCTATTTCTGCCTCCTCTGGAACTACGTGAGAGTGGTGTTAATACCTCATGTGGCCTTTACACGAATTGTGGGGATTTGAACTCCAGCTCTTGTGCTTGTGTGGCAAGTGCTTTATTCACTGAGCCATCTCCCCAGCCCTGCTTTAGAATTTAGACAGAGCTGTTACATGCTGCCCCCTGCTGATTACTGCTCTTGTTCTTTTTTTTTCAAGACTGCTTTGACTACCAAAGATGCCATCATGCCATCTTCATAATATGAGTTACACAGAATCTTTCCTGATTTTGTGGTTTCTTGGGACACGGTTTTTGAAACTAATGTACAGATGTTTGTAGTTGCTGTTTTTTGTTATTTTTAGTGTAATTGGGGAGCTGGGGAGATGACTCTGGGTTAAAGTACATGCTACACAGAATGGAATGGAGATGTGTATTTTATCCCTTTGACCTATATAAAAGGCCAGCACTATGATGGTGTGTGCTGAGAATCTCAGCCCTGGGGTGGTGGACACAGGAAAATCTCTGGGGCTTGCTAGCCAGACAGTCTTCTTTAACAGGGGAGTCCAGGCCAGTGAGCAAGGACTTGTCTCAAAACACAAACTTGGGGGGGGGGAATTGCTGGAACAATGGCTCAGTGATTCAGAGCACTGACTACTCTTCCAGGGAACCCAGGTTCAGTTCCCAGAACATAAATGTCAGCTCACAACAATCTGTGGTTGTGATGTCAGGGAACACAATATGTTCTTCTCACCTCTAAAAGTTCTGCATGCACATACCACACAGACATACATGCAGGAAAAATTAAATAAAATTAAAAAAAAACACACAAGATGGATGGCACCTGAAAAATGACCTGAGGCTGACCTCTGGCTTCCATATTCATCTGTATAAGCATGCATGCACGTACACATGCAAGCACTCACACACGCACATACATGCACACATGCATACATGCACACACATACACATACATATGCACAAGAACATGTACACACAGGCTTTTGCCATCTCAAGGCCGTGAAAACATTGCCCTATATAACTATAGTTTCATTTCCTTGTAAAAATATCCCCACATGGGATTTGTGTTGATGCATGTAGGGTAGGATTCAGGCCTTCCCCATGATGTCCCAGTAATCCACAGTCCTATGATTGCATGCATGTCCTCTCCTCCACAGGCAAGCCATCTCTGTCATGCTGGACTATGGAGTTTCAGTCTGTACTCTGACCTTCCTGCACACACACAACTTTGGCACTGCTTTCTTAGAATCACCTCACATTTTTTTGTTATCTGGCAAACTCTTCTCTCAGACTTCTCAGCATTCAAAACCACTGAGGTTAGTGAGACAGCTCAGCAGGTAAGGGTGCTCACTGTGCAGCCTGAGGACCTGAGTTCGAGCCCCAGAACCCATGTAAAGGAGAGAGACTCCTGCGGGCTGTCCTCTGACCCCCTACACACATCTGCATACACACATGCAAAATAAATACATGAATGTTCGTTGGTTTCTTAGTTCAATTTGTCCATTTTAAATGGAATCTTGGACTCTGCTGATTTTTATTTAACAACACTGTCATCATTTTAGTGGACACTCATTACATTTGTAAATTAATTTTAGGAAATGTATAGCTTCCTTCATATTCAGTCTCTCTATCCAAGAATACAAAGTAACCTTTCACAGGCATCCTCTGTGCTCAGCTATTATTACACATTTATTTTTGTCATAAAATACTTGGTATTTGGGGGGGTTGGTTATTTTAATTTAATAGCTTTTCATGCTCTTGGACAATTTTATAGTTTATAATAGTTTTTCAGTTTGGCCCTTCTGTATCACAGCTAGACAGTCATAGCATCTGCAGATAAAGATAATTTAACACCCCCACCTTTTTTATTTTTATTCCTGTAATGTCTTTCTTTAATTACACTGGTGATTTCTTGAGAACAATGCTAAATAATAGCCCAATGGACTGATATTGGACATTTTTGTTTTATTCTGACTTTAATGGAAATGCTTTTAGTGTTTTTCCCATTAAGCACTAAGCATAAATTATTTTTTACTAATAAAAATATCAACTAAACATCAACCCAGCTTGTAGAAAGAGATGAATCTATTTCATATGCTAAAGAAATAACTATCCTTTCCTGTTTTATTAAATGCTTTAAAAATTAAGAATAGTTATTGAATTGTGTCAAATGCTTTCTCAGGGTTTGTGGAAATGTCCTCAGATCATTCTCTTTAGACCTATTAATGTGATGAATTATATTAATAGACATTTCCCTGCTTTTTACTCTGAAAATTTTCAAATGTGCATCAATGGTGAGAGAAGGCAAATATGAGCAAGGGTCTACCTCCTGGCCATGTCCTGTGGGACACAGGGCTGTGCTGGCTGGTGATGTGGTTCCTGCTTGAGTCTCAAAATCCATGTGATAACCTGATCTTGACACATTGAGTCTTTCTTGGGACATGCAGGATGTTCTTCCCCCACACAGTGGCTTTTTCTTACTTGGATTGTAGGTGCGGCACTTTTGTGTTTGCGTCTGCTTGTCTGTCTGTGCACCGATATGCGTGCAGTACCCTCAGAGGCTGAAGAGACAGCAGTAGTGGGTTGTGAGCCCGCATGTGGGCGATGGGAAAGAGCCTCGGTTCTCTGCCAGAGCAGTAAGTACTGTCAGCCACAGAGCCAGCTCTCCAGGCCCTTGTTGGCTGTTTTAATTTGGGCTCTTATTATATTCGTAAATATATGTGATATGAATTTGTATGTGTGACCAGTCTTGGTCAAGACCCAGGATCAAATAACTTTGTGCAAGTAAAGTAATCTGAATTGTTTTGTAAAATGTCGACACTGGGACAGTTTATGTAGTGCTGGGATTATTTGCCCCTTAAAAATATGTAGAATTCCCTTGGAGGTTGTCTGGAATGAATTAGTTTTTTGAAACTGTAGAGAGATCTGCAACACAATTTCTACCTCTGTTACCTCTGTGGTAACACATCTGTTTATCATTTCTTTCTCTTCTGAAGTCAGTTTTGATAATCTTTTTGTAACTAAAATTTCAATTTCTTCTAGTTTTTTGCTTTGAAGTTGAGCCAAATATCACTTGCAAGTGTTATCATTGTTCCTCTACTAATGTTTATTTTCTAATTGCCATTTTCATTTGGTGTACTTTTCCTCTGTTTTGGGGAAAGAAATCACCTTTGATATTCTCCCTTCAGAGGAAAATAAAGACTATGGGAATCTGCTCTGATGGTTTTGAAAAGACCATCTCTTGATTTCAAAGCCAGATAGGAGCTATGCAAAACAGGAAAATTGTAGACCAACTTTGCTTATAGATATAGAATCAAAAATCTTTAAAAATTTTTGCTGAACAAATATGGTAATTTGTACTGGTAATCTGTACACACATATATGTACTAATATATTATATTAAAGGAATGGAAGGATATCCAACATCAGATAAAAGCTCTACTTATATCAGCACATTAATAAAGAGAATAAAAGAAGAACATGATAACCTTAATAATCAGAAGATATAGGAAAAAGCATTTGGCAATGTTCAGTACCTTTTTCTGTTTTGTTTACCAAATCAGGGTTTCTCTGTGCAGCCCTGGCAGTCCTGGAACTCATTCTGTAGACCAGGCTGGCATTGAACTCACAAAGATCTGCCTGCCTTCACCTCCCAAGTGCTGGAATTAAAGGCTTGTGCCACCACCACCTGGCTAGTTCAATACTTCTTTTATGGTAAAAAATAAGAGCTGGCAAGATGGTTGAGTGAGTAAAGGCACCTGCTGTCAAGTTCAAGCATTTGAGTTCATTCCCTGGGACCCTCATGTTGCAAGGAAAGAACTGACTCCCAAGAGTTGTCTTCTGATCTAAACACACACACTAAATAAATAAATGCAAAAATTAAAATTAAAAGTTGGAACAGAAAGATATACCTATTTGACAAAGTTTATATAATTCAAGGCAAGTGATACACATAACATATACTTGAGATAGTTTTAAGACCTCAGTATCCCTTAATAATGATTGATTGATTGATTGATATGTGTAATTGGCTACCATAATCTCATAGGGAGTGCCACTATTAGGAGGTGTGGCTTTGTTGGAGTGGGTATAGCCTTTTGGAGGAAGTGTGTCACTGTGGGGGTGGGCTTTGAGGTTTCCTATG
This sequence comes from Phodopus roborovskii, assembly GCF_943737965.1. Classification (NCBI taxonomy): domain Eukaryota; kingdom Metazoa; phylum Chordata; class Mammalia; order Rodentia; family Cricetidae; genus Phodopus; species Phodopus roborovskii. The sequence goes on from NW_026126418.1 coordinate 74,849,242, forward strand.
CTCAGGGTACCACCTTGTGTGCCAGTTGACTTCCTGTTGCCTGCAAGATGTGGGACTCTCAATTGTCTCTCCAGTACCATGTTTACCTGCACATCATCATGCTCCCCAACTGACTCTCTGAAACTGTAAGCAAGCCAGGAAGCAGCTCCCCTCCTTGGCCTCTGCATCACTCCTGCCTCTGGGATCCAGCCTTGTTTGAGTTCCTGTCCTGATTTCCTTCAGTGATGAACAGCAATATGGAAGTATAAACCAAATAAACCCTTTCCTCCCCATCTTGCTCTTTGGTCATGTTTTGTCACAAAAATAGAAATACTAACTAAGACAATATGGTATTAGAGATATTACTAATATTGTGAGGAATGCAGGAAGATTATGAGGTCTGGAAGGGATATCCTATAACTATCATTAAGTATTCATATGATTTTAATATCGATGGGTGCAGGTAAGACATAGATGAGCTGTCAAAATAAGTGTGAGGATGCAGTGAAGATACAAAATCACCTTATTAAGTTCTACAGCAACAAGCAAATAGGAAGTCAAACTAAAAAGTGATTGATATGATATGCAGTTGTAAAGAAATCACAATAAAAGAAATTCTTAAAAAAATGCAATGAATACAAATACCATCATCCCAACAAAAAAGGGGGGGCACAAGTATTTGAGAATTAAGCTAAGAACATATAAGACCTCTAGGACTTGAACTTTCAAGTGTGAATAAATTTACAGCCCTGGTTAAGTAGGTGACTAGGTCAGCTCTCTCAAGACTCATAAATTCAGTGAATCAGTCTCATAGTGACAGCTGTGTAAAAGGGTACACATATGTACACAAATTCAAACACTTGTGTGTGTAATTTGCTGGATCCACTCCAAATAAATAAATAAATAAATCCACCAAAAGTCAGCAAAGAACTAAATTTAAAAGACGAGAAAGGGAATATAGAGCCAAATGTTAAAATTGTGGGGATAGGGTGATAACTCAATCAGTAAAATGCTCACTTCACAAATCCAATCCCCAGAATTCACATGAGGGTATGGTAGCACATGCTTGTAATCCCAGTGCTGGAGAGATGGATACAGGAGGACCCCTGAGGCTCACTGGCCAGCCAGTATGGTCTAATCTGTGAGTTCCAGCCAATGAGACATCCTGTTTCAGAAGAGTGGATAGCATTCCTGGGGGTGATGTCCTCTGGCTTCCATTCTCTCTCTCTCTCTCTCTCTCTCTCTCTCTCTCTCTCTCTCTCTCTCTACATCTCCCCCATTCCTCTCATCAAAACAAATAACCAACACTGGCATATGAATTTGCAAATACAGAAAATGAAACCAAATAGAAAATTGGAGAATATATCCATGTCACACAGGTATGGAATAAAGGAAATTAGTGGGAGAGGGTGGGTTGTTTTGCAGAATTTAATCTCCTGAGAAAATTATAACCAGATCAGTGTTTAGCCTTATGGATAAGGAAACCTTTGAACACATTAAAGATTTAAATGTGAATGTTAAAAATGCCATGGTTAGTAGGGAAAAGAAGGGAGTGCATCGGCAGACAGAGGGGAAGGAAACTGCTTATCCCCCCCAACTTTAAAAGCACACACTGTGACCCTGAACTTGATTACATCAAAATGAAGAAATCCTACTTAACAAAGAAATAACATGGGCCAATTAAGAGTCAGATGATAGGAATAGGATTTTTATTTTTTTCTCAAAATCCAAAGCTGACGGGGATTCACACCTAGAACACAAAAAGAACTCAGCTAAGGGACAAGGAGAGGACATCAGGGTCCAGCAGAAAAATGGGCAAGCGGCATGACAGGCAATTTACAGAAAAGGAAACCCCAAAAGCTAATGAGCAGTTGAAGCGATGCTCAAACTCATTAACAGTCCAAGGAATGCAAATTAAAACCAGACGTCACTTTGCACCTTCAGACTGGCAAAAACTCCACAGCCTGGAAATACCAATTAATGCAAAACTGAGGGAACTAGGGTTCCTCACATGGGCTGATGGGAGTGTAAATTGGTAAGGACTCTGTGTGTGTGTGTGTATGATCCCACACTTCTTATGCAAATTATGCACATAAGGACTCAGAGGACTCAAAGGGAATTCTACAAGGCTGGTGTTGGTTTGTTGGAGAGCAGAGAGGTACAACCTGGAGTGACCTCACTATCATGAAGCAGAAGTTCCTGTGACGACAGAACCACACAGATAGATCTAGCCAGCAGAAAGACAACTGAAATACAAGAAAACGGCAGTGTGGCAGTTTGCTGCTAGCATGAATTATCAGCACACGTGCACATCATTGGCCATGTGTGTCTGTGTCTTCACTGACCCCCAAGGAACTCACTAGTAGGATGGGTGTTCTATGCAGCATGGAGATAGTCTAGACTTCTCTGGACTATTTCATGACCCAGCATGGGAGAATTAGTATACCAGAGGGCAAATCCACAGATAACTGTTTTCTGTTTCAGGTCCCCCTTTGTCCTATTGCAATAGAACAAAGTGTGTGGCTGGGGTCATAGTTGTTGTAAAGAGCTTGCTAAGCATGAAGCCCTTGATCCTCAGCACAGCAGGAACTGGGTGTGGTGACACACATGCCTGTATATCAGCACTAAGGAGGTAGAAGTGGGAGGACCAGGAGTTCAAAGTCATCTTCAGCAAGTTCAAGGCCAGCTGGGGTGCTTGAGATCCTGTTAGCCTCTTTCTCAAACAAGCAAAAGAATCTACTCACCAAGTCCATGACAATATGCCCTGTGCCCAAGGCTTGTCTCTCTTTTGTAGCACAGGTGGCATGCCACACATGAAAGCAGGAACCAAGGCCACTGTGATTGTGAAAGGGAAGATCACCCTGTGGGGGCAAGGAGGTCCCCAGAGCAGTAGCTTCTATTCTACCTGGTGGGAAGGAACCAGATGCTAGGGCCACATGTGAGCTGCAGGGTGCATCTGATGGCTTCTCTGGTCTCCACAAAGGGTGGCTTTGTCAGTTCTTACTAGAATTGAGCACTATCAGGGGGGAATTTTTCCAAATAACTACCTTTTGGAGATGCGCTCTTTGAAGGCAAGCCAATATCACACCTGTGGACATATGCAATCACTTTGCTAATCCCCTGATGCAGCTGGCACTCAGGCCCCATCTGTGGGATGCCCATCACTTCCAGCACCCATTTCTCCATGAGAGCCTGGAAGGCCAGGTTTTCTCTGCCCCAGGATGAGGATTCTAAGAACTTCTTTGGAACAGCAGTTTCTATGCCAACCAATTCTCCTCACCCACCAGACAAGCCCTTTTTCAGGAAACTAGCTGTCCCTAAATGTTCCTTCACAGTACTACACAGAGAGAGAGAGAGAGAGAGAGAGAGACAGAGACAGAGACAGAGACAGAGACAGAGACAAGGACAGAGAGAGACAGAGAGACAGAGAAGAATCTGACTCTGAAAAACCAAAATGCAGGTTGGAGAGATGGATCAGCAGTCAAAAGCACTGACTGCTCTTCCAGAGAATCTGAGTTTAATTCCCAGCACCCATATGGCAGCTCACACTTGTCTGTAACTCCAGTTCCAAGGCTCTGATACCTTCTCACATACATACATGCAGGCAGAACACCAATGAGTACAAAAAAACAAGCAAAGCAAAAACAAAATGCTTGCCCATGGACACTTACGACACTTATGGAAGCCACAGACCCATACGAGCCCCATGGCACATCCAAATCTATATAGACCCTCACAATACGTGAGTGTACAGGAGCCTGCAAGCTCACATGACTGCCTGAAGGTGCACAAAACAAAACAAAAACAAAAAAACCCTGCAGGTGGTACACACACCGGCTGTCTCCTACCCTAAAGCTGCCCCTCTGATCACCTCTCCACCTTCTGGGATCACCACTCCTTCCTCTCAGATTCCCAATGTCAAAGTTATCCTTGACTTCTCTCTCGTAGTCTAATCTATCAGAAAAACCTGCTTCAGAGAGTGTCTCAGGGCACGGTGTTGGACCCCTTTAATTACAACACTCTGAAAGCAGAGGCAGGCAGATCTCTGAGTTCAAGGCTCAGAGAAACCTTGTATGGACCACCCCTCAACAGCTGCAGTCAACCTCTTTCCACCCTTTCCACTCTGCAGGGTCTGTAGCACCATTGCCAATGACAAGATTATTTCAGGAACCTTATTTCTGTTTTGCCTTTTGGAGACAGAGGCTCATGTATCCCAGAACATACCTGGCTTTGAACTCAAACTAGGATTACAGACATGTGCCACCATGCCCAGTTCTGATTTCTCCCATACTCTGCCTACCCTCAGAGTCGGTTCTTAGGGCACAGATCGATGGAGGTGGGGGGCGTGCGTCTGTGGGGAGTCTCCCTTCCCTCTCTCCTGCTGCTGGTATTTTCAAAGCACCCCCAGTGCCCTGTGGTTTGCAGACCTCTCACTCCGATCTCTCATTATCTTCATGTGACCTTTTCCTCTGTGTGTCCCTCTGGCTATTTTCATAAAGAAGACACCAGCCACCCGTCACAGTCCAGTGAGAGCCACAAGACTCTGGGATGGCCTTCTGTTAATCAATTACTTATGTAATGACCCTGTTCCCCAATAGGGTGTTGACTCTTAAGATAATTGGGATGGGGCCGCTGGAGGAGCCCACAGCAATCCCCATGGCACTAGTTCATAGTTTCCAAGGGTTTCTTCAATGCCATTGCTTCATCACTTTTCTCCTTGCTGTGATGGCGTACCAGGCAAAGCACCTTAGGGAGGAAGGCAGGGTTCAGTTTGGCTTCTGGTTAGGGGGGCGGTCCGCCCGGGGGGGGGGGCGGGGGGGGGGGGGGCTTCCCCCCCAACAGGGGGGGGGCGGGCCCCCCCCCCCCCCCCCGCCCCCCCCCCCCCCCCCCCCCCCCCCCCCTATGGCCCCCCCCCCCCCGACTTGCATTCCAAGCCCCCCCCACAGGAACTGGTTTTGGCTTTCTTCTCTGACTGACTGGCATAGGTGTGCTCTTTGAGGTTCTGAGTGGAAGACTGAGAAAATGCCTCAGAAACACATATTGCACATGTACATGTTCACACCACTGCACACACACACATGTATAAGCCACATGGCTACACACACAAGTTTGTGCAACATGGAAACACACTTGCAAATGAACATTCACACATGCATGAACACAAAGGCACACACAGGCACATGTGACACACATATGCATCTACATGCAAAGATTTTACTTATCCTGTGTTGCTGCTTAGAAAATCACTCTGATCTTGGTGAGAAAACAAGGCTACCCCGCATGCTCATGAGCCCTATGGGCTCAGAATTCATAGCACCCAGAACTTCCTCTTAGAGAATCATGTTTAAAAAACATCTTCCCTTACCCATCTAGCAGCTAAATGGGGCTGGCTTGAATGACTGGGCACTCATCAGATTTCTCTCTGTCTCTCTCTTTCTCTCTTTCTCTCTCTCACTCTCTCTCTCTTCCTCCCTCCCTCCCCCTTATCCTAAATTTTGGTGTGCTCTCTCAAGGACCCTTTTCTTATGGTGGTCTCTGAGCTTACTCTAAGAACAACTGTTCCATGAACAAGCCAGGGACTGCATGGCCTCTGTGACTTACCTGAAATACCACGATGGCATTTTGGGCACACACACAAGTGAGTCTCAGCCCACCCACACTCAAGGAGAAGAGGACATAGATCTCTTGATCAGGGAACTGTGGAAGAATTTTCAAACATAATTTAAAATAACCACATATGCACACACAGGAGTGCTTTCCCCCACACACACATTGATATACAAATTACACACTGTATGCACATAGGTGAACACACACTTCTATTCTGAGAGCAGATATACACAAACATATGTGTACATGAATCCCATGCAGAACAATCATACAAGTGTGCCTGCTCTCTCTCTCTCTCTCTCTCTCTCTCTCTCTCTCTCTCTCTCTCTCGCACCCACTCACACACACACACACACACACACACACACACACACACACAGAGCTGCTGCAAACCCTGCCCCAGTAAATACACAGATGGTCCCCAAGCCACACGTTTTTTGTTTTTTGTTTTCCAATCCCGGGCTCCTCCCTGGCTGAGCTGGGCTGGGACAGGTGGAGCAGTAGCTAGTGTGGGGTGTACTTCCTTCCTCAAGCCCTCTCCCTGGCTTGCGGCAGGGGCCTGGCAAGAAAGAAAACAAATAACCTTGCGGGGTTTAAATAAGCAAAGTTTTGTGCAAAGCAGAGGTTAATGTACTTTATTGTTCAATGTCATGTTCCTAGTGGATTGGTGGAGGGAAAAATGTGATTAATTGCCTCGAAGCCCACGGATCTACAATTATTTGGTTGTTGTGAACAAATAAAGGACTTCAGTATCCATCATATTCAAATGAGGCGGCAGAATAAATGATGGCGGGCCGGGTAGGAACAAAACCGAGGCGTGTTCCTGCAGGATGGAAGGCGACTGGCGCCTTGTCAACCAGACGCTGGCTGGATGGTGGTGGGAGCCGAACCCGTCAGTCTCTGTACCGCCAGCGAGGGCCGGGCTGACCCCGCAGGGGCTGCAGTTAATTCATGTCACCCTTCGCACCTCCAGCCTGCGTGGTAGGAAGAGCAGGCGCCAATTCCCTAATAAAGACTTGTTTTGCAACGAGGCCGGATTGGGGCGGGGGCACAGATCTTCATTAGAGCCCCTTTTCTGGGCCACGCTCGTTACAGAGCACAGGTACTGGCTAAATGTGTCCGATCATTCATCATGATTTTGCCCTCCACTTTGTCACAGCGTGGGGATTTAAGGAAGATAGATGGTACGAGATGTTGTCTCCTCCGCAGACGCTTTCTGCTCTGGTAAGTGTGTCCGAGGCAGAATTATTTCGCCACTTTATTATTTCCTAGTGAGTGTTTGTCAGAGCGTCGCCTCTTGGAAGGAGCGAGTTGTTTCCTGTCACTCAGGGATGTCGCGTGAGCTGTGATGCTTGGCTGGGTTCACCAGCCAGCTGGAACTCAGGCTGGGTCCCCAGGCAGGGCTGTGGGGGGTCCTGGGAGGCTGGGCTACAGGGTGAATGTCAAATACAACAGAACTGCAAGCCCAGGCTTTGGGAAAAGGAGGGGCTCCGGGGTTTTGTACAAACTGAATTGGGTCAGGGGAAGTCCTGGGGATGTTTGTGGGCCTGGCCTGGCTAAAGGCCAGGGTGCCGGGTGGGGAGCTGTTCAAATCAGTGTCCAAAATGCTGTGTGAGCCTGGCCTTGAGTTGAGCCAGCTGGAGAAAATGTGGGCAAGGCGGAGGCTTCCGGGCTGCCCATAGACAGAGGGAAGTACAGTTCATCTTGCTGGCACCATAGGAGTTCTCTGCCCCGACCAGGCAGCAGAGGGCCAAATGGTGACCCACAGGGACCTCAGCTGCAGGGCAATGACTGGAAATTAATGATGAAGGCTGGCAGGCTTGGAAGATGGCTAAGTTGGTCAAGTTCTTGCCATGCAAGCACAAGACCCCGAGTTTAGATCCTCACCAGCCGTGCAAAAAGCCAGGTAGTCTCAGCGATGGAGAGGTAGGAGTAGGAGCCTCCCCAGGACTTGCTGACCAGTGAGCTCTGAGTTCAGTGAGAGACCTTGTCTCAAAGTAAAGTGAAGAGCAATTGGGGAAGATATCTGATATCAACCTCTGGCTGTCATGTACTCACATGCAGTATACATACACACCTGCACATGTATGTGTGCACACTCACAAAGCAGGAGAGCTGATCACAGCCTGAAGCCAGAGCCCAGAGTCTTGCACTTGGACGATTGGAAAGTGATTTCCTTCCCTAGCGCTGAGTAAATCGCCCCAGGTGGAAGGTGGGACATCTGGGGTCCCTGGCAGCTCCTTTGCTTCTCTTCCTCCCTCGTATTCACTCTTTAGGAGTCTCCCAGCTGCTTCCATCTAACTGGAGGGTCAGTGATCCTCAGCCACACAGGCACCCAGGGCACATGGCAGTGGAAGGCCCTGCCTTACCTTTCTTTCCTTCAGGACAGGCTGCTCCGAGCAGTGAGTCCAGAATGGACAATCCTTGGAGGCTCTGGGGAAACAGGGAGAGCAGGTCAGGGACCCAGGAAGGGCGTGGTGCCTTTCTGTTTCCAAAAGGTCACTCACTATCAGAGTGAGTCCCCGCTACCTGCTCAATGTCCCCTCTTCCTCCTCCTCAAAGCAACTCCAGAAATGGACCAAGAGTATAATTGGTGGGGGGGGGGGTCAGGGAGGCCTGGGCTCAAAACCTTTGCTTGGTGTAATGTTTTTGAGCCTCAGTTTCCCCAGCTGTTAGAAGGGCACATGTTGTAGATGTACTTTCAACTCAGGTATCCCCTCTCAAACTGTTTTCTCTTGGGTTCCGTGGGCCTGTCTGGCTCTGGCCAGTCTATGAAACCAGGCTTTCTGGCTGGTGTCTAGACACCTCAGCCACTCCTTGGTGTGGAAAGCCCTATAGCAAACAAATTCCCCACAATGCACCTGACCTCCAGTTGCTTCAATCCAACCTGGCTGACTTGGAGCACAAAACTGGACCATTATGAGCTCACAGGCTGGTAGGGGAGGAGAGACACAAGCCACTCCTCACCCAAACCTAGGCCACCACTAGGGGCCTCTGAGGTCTTGCTCCCAAGCCAGAGGTCCAGTGGCTGGTGCTGTGCACCCAGTACCTTAGGGTCCACCACACTCCTTGCAGTCCCAACCCCTCTTTGCAGCTGAGAAAACTAAATCTCTGCAAATGAACTAGGGCACTGATGGTGATATAGCTGACATTCATGGCATGTGGAGTCCTCTCCGGGCATATTTAAGGGTCATACTTGCCTTCTGGGCTGGGCAGAGTTGCTATTTGGCTCATTGGTGGAGAGCCATGATGGACACCTATTACTTCCAATGAGGGTTTGGTTCATTTGCCTTTTTCTTTGCTTTGCTACTCACTTGTGGAGGTGTCTCAAACTCACAGCTCCACATCTTCTAGTAATCACTCAAGAGGAACCTCCAACCAAACCTGTGATTCCTTGTAGTTTGATGTTCTGTTTGCCTTTGCTTTCTGGGTTTGTTCATATGGTTTTCTTTTATACCTTGCCTACCATTAATTCACTCACCCATTCATTACTTCATGTACCCATTTGCTAGTTCACTCATTCATCAATCCACTCACTCATTTATCAATTCTCTCATTCATTAACTTGTTCAGCCTCTCATTTGTTCATTCAACAATCACTAAAGACACATGTCTTCTGTGGAAGCTTTGTGCAGCCAAACCAAACCCAGCATGTGATGAGAGCTAGAGACAGGGCCTGACACAATTCCCTGCCACATGGCCTGAAAATAGAGCATCTGGCAAGGCCATTGTGAGACTGTAGACCTTAGGGTTGTAGACTTCAGCTGGCCAGCGGAGAGTGAGACCAGCACTAGGCACCATGAAGAAGCCCTCATGTTCTACTCTGGACTGGACTCACTCACCATCACCAGCCCTGGGGTTCCAGCCTGCTCCCCGCCCTTCTCCCTTCTTTACTGTTCTGCAGCCGGGTGATTGTCCTTGAGCACAGTTCTGATGATACTATTTTGCTTCAGTTCAGTGACTGAGCTGAGGAGAGGACTCAGTAGTTAAATGCTGGCTACCAAAGCATGGTTCCCTGAGTTCAAAATCCAGGAAGAAAATAAAAGCTAGGCATGGCTGCATGCACTTGTCATGACAGCACTGGAAAGATGCAGGGAGATCCATGAGGTTCGCTGGCCAGTAGCCTACCGTGGTGGTTTGAATTAGAGTGGTTCCTACAGGCTCCTATGTTTGGATGCTTTGTCCTCAGAGAGTGGCACTATTTGAAAGGATTAGGAGGTGGGCTCTTGTTGGAGGAAATATGTCACTGGGGGTGTAGCTTTGAGGTTTCAGAAGTCAATACCAGATCCAGTGTCTGTCTGTCTGTCTCTCTCTCTCGCTCTCTCTCTCTCTCTGCAGATTGGGATGTAGCTCCAGCTACTGCTCCAGTGCCATGACTGTCACCATACTTCCCATAATAATAATAACGGACTAAACCTCTGAAACTGTAAACAAGTCCCCAATTAAATGCTTTCTCTTATAAGAGTTTCCTTGATCGCAGTGTCTTTTCACAACAATAGATCAGTGACTAAGACACCTAATTAGTAAGCTCTAGGTCAATGAGCTGCCTTGTCTCAATAAACAAGGTGTAAGCCAGCGAGATGGCTCAGCAGATAAAGGTATTTACTTGCAAGCTTGCTGATCTGAATTTGACCCCCAGGATCCACATGGTGGAAGGAGAGAACTGACTCCTGAAAGTTGTTCTCTGATCTCAACACACAGGCCATGGCACTCGAGTACCCTCTCTCCGCAATAACTAACTAGATAAATACACATATTAGAAAAGACTTTAATAAACCAAGATGGATAGTTTCTGAGGAAAGACACACCCAAGGCTGAGCTCTGGACTAAACACACAGACACAGACATGCACATACACACTGTGTTCCTAATACCTGCCCACTTTAAGCCTAAACCTTGAACTTGCTATTCAAGGTATTTCCTGGCCCAGCACCACTATGCCCATTACTGACAGCTATAGCATCTGAACCTGCGTTCATGTTCTCATTACCTTCATTTCCTCATCTGTACAGCAGTGATGAGGAGGTGTCCACTCATTGTTACAGATGGACCTTCCTCAAGGACAGCAGTCCCAATGTTGACCCCATGTACTCTTCCTGTCATGTGGTGGAGGCTGCGTTCCCTCCTAGACTCAAGTGGACTTTGGTTATTGCCTAGATTATAAATGCTTACAACTAGATCACAAAATGTCATGCACTTTTGTTTGGCTCCTTGAGATTCCCTCTCTTGGGATTCAGTGGCCAAACCCAAAAAAAAGCCCATCACAGATGTCCTGTACAGTCTGTGCCAACCTGCTGACTATAGGAATGCATCATGTCGATAGAGGTCTACTCCAGGGGATACCCCATGGAATTGACATGGAGCCTTGAGCACAGTAAATCCCCGGAGCCATCATCAGCACGACAGTTGGGAAGCTTGTCACCCTGCCAAAGATAGCCGAGATGCCAGTCCCATAGAGTCCTTGTGAGAAAATGAAGTAGGCCAGTTTGTCGTGACAATTGAACATACAAGTGTCTTCCACAAGACATCTGCTCCTCAATATCCTGGAGGCTGCAGGTCTGAGAACAGTTAGTGTAGACAGTTCCTTCTGAGTCCTCTCTTTATGGCTGTGACTAGCTATGTCCCCTTCCCAGTGTCTCCCACAGCCCTCTTCTGGATATGTCCTTAGCTCGTTTTCATAGCAAGACAATGATATTGGATTAGGCCTTATTTTAAAGGCACTCAAACTTTAAAGATATTGAGTATAGTTACAGTCCCATCCTGAGAAGTTAAGAGTCCAGATGTCTGCACACAAGTTGCAGTAGGGGACAGTTTAGCTGGTATCAATAAGGACAGTTTATAAAACACTCTGAACAGTTTCTGCTCATGGAAAATTCTCAGTCATTGTCAGCCAATGTTCCCATGCTAACTGCCAGCCCCACTGCCTCTGTCTCTACTTCTGTCACCTTACTTTAGCTCTGGGTGACTGTCTCAGGTCCCACTCCTACCTGGTCTCCACTCACCCCAGGGCTAAAGGGCCTCAGACATGGGTTCTATGGGGGACAGGGAGACTTGACTTCTAGTTTTCAATCTGAGACTTTGTTTTGTTTTACAATATAGAGATAGGGTGTATTTTATCTTTCTGGTTATAAAAATGATGTGTTCTCAGTTTGTAAAACCTGTACAGCACTTTTTCTTTTAAAAAGAAAGCAAAAAAATAACCTTAAATGAATATACTGAGTTTTGTATTGTTTTTAAGGCAGGTTTCATGTAGCTCAGTCTGGTCTCAAACTTACTCTATAGCCAAGGATGACCTTGGATTTCTGATCCTGCCCTTGCTGCCACCTTTCGGATGTTGGGATTTTAAGCAGGTACCTTCACCTCTTGTTTAAGGGAGTGCTTGGGATCAAACCCGGGACTTAAGGCTGTTAGGCAAGCAGTTTACCAACCGAATCACATCCCCAGCCACAGTGAATAAGTGTAAATGTCATGGCTTATGTCTCTCTGGAATTTTTCATAATTGTGAAATGTAATATGTATATGATGCTTTCCCCCAGTGATTCTGAGATTGTAGCTTGCACCTGAGGCCTACCTGCACAGCTCCAAAGGAAAGAGGAATTGTATTATGAAATGGTCAAGGAAACTACATAGAATGTACGAGCACTTGATAAGGGATGTTTGTATGCTGTGTGAAGATATATTACCGTGATCAGTTTAATAAAGAGCTGAATGTCCAATAGCTAGGCAGGAGATATAGGGGAGACTTCCCGGCAGAGAGGAAAGAAGTAGGAGATGAAAATAGGCACATGTCAGATTCCAATGCAACATGGAGGCAGACAGACATACAAAAGGGAAGAAAGGTAAAGATCCACAAGGCAAAATATAGATTAATATAATTGTGTTAATGTGTTTTGTAAGAGCTTTCATAATAAATAAGTCTCCATGTAGTTATTTGGGAGCTGGCTGGTAGGACAGAAAAAGACTCATAAGCACTGGCTACCTGAAACTGAGCTCCAAGTTCAACTCCAGAACTCATGGGAAAATCCAGACGCTGTGGTAAGCATCTGTACTCCTAGAGCTCCCGTGGTGGGAGAGAAAATAAAGACAATAGAATCGGTTAGAAACTCTAAGGTCAGCTAAGTCTTGAGTACTCAGAAAAGTAGCAGAAGTGAGACCCCCTGTCTCAAGCGGGTGGGGGAACTAACTTCTAAACACTGTCATCTGACTTCCACACAGGTGTGTGTACACCCACACTCACAGACATCATGCACAAAGCAAGGGAGAAAGGAAAGGACAGGAGGGGGAGGGCTATACATTATAAAACGAGAGCCTGTGAGCACTAGGCTTGGATGGGGTTGTGTTATTTTGGGCCTGGGACCTTGCTGTGTTGTGCCAGATGATCTTGAGCGCCCATGCTCCAAGGGGCTGCTGCTGCTGGACCTGCTGCCACTGCCTCCTGAGCATCCCAGATGGTAAGTGCCCTGTTTTATGTTCTTTGTTTAACAAAGCCTGTCCATCATTCCACATCAACAAACGCATGATGCTGCTACGATTTTAATTGCTGTATAGTATTCCTTCAAACTGATATCTCACAGGGAAGTCATTCCCCAGCTATTGTGCAGGACAGTTGAAGGTCTTTGGCGTTCACGCACGAGTCTCCAGCCTGGAGCAAAGTGAGTGCTGGGATAGTTGGTGTATATTCATCTCTCAGTAGTGGCCAAAGTCCCCCCTCCCCTGTGACTTTGCCACCATGCATTTAGACTGAGCTTTTCAAAGTCCCCAACGCAGTGTGCTTCAGGCCCTGCCTGGATGGCCCAGACCCCCATTCTTTCATCTTTATCATGCCCTCTGCTTCTTGGTTCTTGGCTGTAATTTGATCTTCACATGCAAGCTTTCTCACCTCAAGACCTTTCCACCATCTTCACCACACTCACTACTCAAACACCCTCTCCAGGAAGCCTTCCATGACTTAGCCCTCCTCAGGTGAGCTCCACTGATCTTTCTGGGAACACTTAGCTTTACCATCAGGGTAAGTCAGGGAATTGCCAGTAGTTAACCATTCTGAAATTACACAGTGGGCAATTTCTGGTGGTTAACCTAATATAGACCCATCACGACACCCCTTCAGTGTTGAAGTGATGACATTTGGGACAGGGACCTAGCTGCAATATTATCTCAGCACTGTACCCAAATTCAGACAGCATCTTCTGTCAATATTAGTGAATAAATGAAGCTCCGAGTCTGATTGAACTTGAGACCATAAATGCCTCAGCACAGTCTATGCCACCATGGGGGAAGGCCCTAGTCAAGGGACATGGACAAAGAGGGGTTCAAGGCTGGGTGCACATCACTGCCATAACTTCCAACCTAGTTTCTGCAGGACTGTGCCCAGTCTCACTTTGAAGTGGCCAATGGCAGCTGGGCCCCTCTAGATGGAGAGACCAGGCCGAGGACACGGGAGAGGTCTGGGTGCTCCCTCTTGCCAGTCTCCTCCCATGACCTAGGCTTGTAGCACTGTGTGCTCGTGGCCACACGGTGGCAGTGTTGGCACCGACTGGGCTCTGGGAGGCACAGGAAGCCCCAGCCAACTCCTGAAAGATGCCTTCAGAGGCCGCTGTGTAGTGTGCATGCTGCTTGCACAAAAGGGTATGTGTGCTGGGTGGCATTCGAGGGTGCCCCATGTCTGTAATTATAGATGGAAAAGTCTGGAGTGGTCTTGTGCACTGGTACACATGCATGTTTGGATATCTGAATGTGATTTTATGTCTGTGTGGGTGTTTTTAACAGTGAGTGTGGCTTTCAATCTGTGTAACTATATGAGTGAAGGACTCCCACAGGGGGAGAGTGTTTGGTGTGTAAAAACACCATGGTGCTGATGCGCACATGTGGGTTAAGTGTGTTTTTGGGAAAGAGGAGGAGGCAGCTTGAGGCTGTATATATCCGGATGTCGGTTTACACCAATGCCAGGATTCTTGTAGCTCTGTCTCTCCTTGCCTGGACCCCACCCTCCATAGACAGCTGTGCTGATTCTGACTCTCAGAACCTCACTGGCTGCAAATACCCTAAGACATTCCATTCCCATCTTCCCCATCCACACCTCTCTCTGGGCCCCTCCCTCCAGCCACTGATGCCTGCAACAGCAGGGCTTCTCCTACCGCAGCTTTAGGACTCTGAGTGCACAAGTGCACATAGTGGGACAACAGCCTCCAGCTGGCATGCAGCAGGCCTACCCCAGGCCCCCTCCTGGAAAGAGATACCCTTGTCCCTGGGGTCCTGAGTCCTTCCACAGAGCTGATTTCAGTGTGTGGATATGTGCCTTATCCTCACCTGGTGGTGTCGAAACAGCTCTGCCTGTCTCCTCAGACCTCAAAGTGGGACTAGGTCTCAGATTCAGTGGCCCAAACCTTGGGAGGATGTGAGGATGACACTAGCTCCTTCTCCTAGCAACCTGCACAGGCATATCATAGCTCCCTCCCAGCCAGCTCCCTCCCCCTGCCAGGCGAGGGCCCAGAGTGGCATGTCTGGCCATGTCTGGCCACCCTTCCCCCATGGTTATTAATAATTGGGTATTAGGCAAGAGGCACTATCGATTCTGGCGCGGGCAGCTCCAGGTCGAGGTAATTTATGGAAACACTGGTGTCCCTGGTGATAAATAATGAGGTGACCGTGAGGATGGGTCACTAGTGAGCGGCCTCCATCCTCTACTCTGTCCACTAACACACTAGCTCATAAATGGAGGAGGGAGCCAGCAACCCAGCAAGCTGGAAAGACAAAGGATGATTTGGTGATGTGAGCCTCCAGAAGACAAGGGGAAGCAGAGACGCGGCTCCGTGGGTCCAGGTGGTAGGAGCTGGTGGGAAATAGAAGGAAGTTATAGAGAGCAGAATGGCAGACAGGACATAGAAAGGCGTGGGGACAAGAAGCCATAAGGGGAGAGATGGGTGGGAAAGGGATGAAAGACAGACAAGGCAGAAGAGAATGAGGCTAGCCAGGGTGGGGACAGCAAGGACAGAGACAAAGGAAGAGGACTGGAGCAATGGAGGTCAGCCACTCCCGGAGAGGCGCGTGCACAGGGTCTGTGCTATGCTCTCACCTGGGAGCCTGCTGGATCATCTCTCCAGCCCTAGGAGAGTCGCCAGCCTGTGTGCACTGGGGGAGCCTTCGGATCTCCTGGACCATGATGCATAACCTTAAACAGCTCACTTTGTCTTTCTAGGGGACGCTCACCTTCCCAACTGGGAGAATGAACCATCAACGTCACTGCACTTGGGACCCGATGCCAGGCCTCAGGGTGTGCAGATCAGTGCATAACAATGGCATGTGGTGCTGATGGAGTCATGTCCTTCTTGTGACTCTAACTCTACTGAGTAGACAGAATGCCCAGTTAGCAGCAGGCTGAGTGGCTTCAGGAGCTCCTGAAGAGGTGAGGTATGGTTTGGGCCTGGACTTAAATAGGTGGGAGGGGCATTCCCAGGGTAGAAACATGACATGATGGTATTTTTCAAGGCTGGAAGGAAGGCCACCAGGGACTGGATTAGGGCCTCTAGTGTACCCACCCACCCCCATACTCATATACAGAGTCACCAGCTTTAACTTGGTTATTTCTAAGGCCGAAGAGCTCACTACCTAATTCTGGGAATGTCCTTTCTCACAATTACCCTTCAACTCCAATTTGCTCCTCCCTCCATTGCCCCCTCCTGATCTCATCGGGTAGCCACCTTGCTTGGCTATTGTAGACAATGCTTCTAGTCTGGCTGGTCATCCTGCCTTGGGAAGAGGCAGGGGTAGGGACTGCTCCTTCCCTCTGGGTCCACAGAGCTCACTTTGGAAAACCCGGAGCCTGGGGACAGATGCCAGGTGCTGCCTCCTTTCCCATGTTGGCCATCTTCCCTGGATGGAAAAGAATACCAAGGCCAGTCTGCAGCTGACCTGAGGAGGACATATATTCTGTGTCCCCTGGGTGGGGTCTTGGTCCTGCTATCTACTGATCAGGTGACTGTGCACAGGGTCCCAGTGTCCTCTAGGGTCCCAGAGTTATGTACAAGGTGTCTAGAACCAGAGGAAGATGCAGTATGGTTCTTCTCTCAGGATCCCTCCCCCCCCACACACACCACACACACATACACACACTCACACATACACACACCACACATACACACACACTCACACACATACACACACACCACACACACACACATACACACACACACAACACACACACACACCACACACATACACACATGCACACACACATACACACACACTCACACACACATACGCACACTCACACACACACACTCACACACACATACACACACTCACACATACACACACACATACACACACGCACACAAACACACACATACACACATATACATACACACACATACACACACACACACACACACACACACACATACTCTGACTTTTCCTACCCTCCCTGGGTAGGCTAGGTTTCTCCTTCATGTCTAGGACTCATGTTTAAGAACCTACAATGATCTTGACATGGCCCTGTGTCCTGGTTCTGAGCCACACTGCTCAACATTCCCCTCATGCCCAACCCTATCCTAACCCTATGGGACCCTCCCACACTTACACCAGTAAGAACTCAAGTGGTCTAGGACATCATGTTGGTAGTTCCCTGTACCCATCAATCTCTTGTGTTCCTTTTGTGTGAAAGTTTGCTCCCAGAGACCTCCCATGACCTCTTGGCTTCGTATGCTGACTACCCTGGAGGTCAAAGTACAGGACCATCTGATAGAGGCTCTTTTTGGCAGCTGCTCTCTTGGGATTATGGCTTTCTATTAGAGGCTTCTGGGCCATTCCTTGCTGTCCCATTCTAGAATCTTCATTGAGCTAGTAAAGTTAACCAGGACTACTGCTATTCCTGAACTCAGCAGCTAATTAACATTTTGTTTTGTCTCCCCACTTTTTAGCTACCCAAGGGGGTGGAGCTGAGAGGATGATGTCATGGCCACATACCCTGGGAACCATCTTATAAAGGATGAACCGAGGCAACCGTTAAAAAAGCACTGCATCTCTTGCTCGTGGGACTGGGGCTATCCTGTAGGGAGTGGATGGGCTCAGAGGCCTTCAGACCTTATACCTGTGTGGCTAGGAGGAGCACTTGAGAGCAGGTTTGAGACAGAGACACCGTCTTGATTAGTTTAGTATGGGTGAGGAAGGCATACACCCTGTAGGGAGATGGGGAAGTGGGTGGATCTACACAGCTGGAGGCTCTGTCTCTATGGAATCAGGACAGCCCAACACAGAACAGCCATCTGTGCTAGGAACAGTCAGTGGGGTTAGCAGGGCGGGCCTCGTGTTCAGGATGCTGGAGGAGATGCACTCTTGGGTGTTTGTTGCATCCCAGTGTTCAGCCCAGAGCCACCAGGCTTGGCAGAGTCTGGCACCAACCAGACACAGGGAGGAGATGAGCTAGAGCTGAGAGAAGGTCAAGGGCTGGGAGGTGTGGAGGAGGTGAGCTGGGGCCTTATGCAAAGACTGGAGACTGTGGAGCTGGGAGGAGGGACATCCATCACTGCTTCCAGGTGAGCCAAAGAGACCTGTCAGCGGGCTGTGGTTGGGGATGAAGAAGCATGGAAGTAGACATCAATTAGGGGACCTGTGTGTGTCTTTCTCTCCAAATAGTCCCCTAATGCTAGCAAGGCTGGAACTACCTGCTTCTGACCAGAACAGCTAGCTAGGGGTAAGCCAAAACCTGGCGCTCTGCCACTGAGCTAAACACCAGTCCTCCCCGACATCTTTAGATGTTTTGCCTAGAAGCAAAGCCTGTGCCCATGTGCCATAACTGGGGTTCCCCAGGGTCTCCAGAGCCCTTTCTGGTTCCTCAAGTATCAGGGTCATCTCAGGGACTTGCCCTTGTCTTCCCAAGGCCAACTGGCTGGTGACAGAGGCAGAGAGGCTTCCCAGCAGGTGTGTGGGACTCTGCTCTGGGTCCTACAGCCCAGCTTGGTGGTCTCTGGCACACAGGAGATTCCTCCTCAGTTTGCTGGACCTACCTTCCTCAAAGCCTGTGCAGCCATCTCCTCAGCTCCTCCAAGTTCCCCCAGCCACCCCCTGCCCCCAGCTCAGCCCTCTCTGTGTCCCTGCACTGGTTGCTCTCCAGAACTCTCTGTCTCTCTCCTGCAGAGGAACCGTGCCCCATGCAGGGCCTGGCTCCAAGACGGCCTTTGGTCACTGGTCACCCTGGTCACCACGGGTTGAATGCTGAAAGAACAAACAGGATACCTATGGCCCTCCAGGCCAGGTTGGACATGGGGGAACTGACTGAGCGGCTGCCGCTGGTGGGCCCCATGCCCCTCCCAGGCCCTCAGCATCGCCCCCACCCCCAACGGCTTTGTTCCCGACCTCAAACCACAGGGAGAATAAAGTTTGTGAAATATTAGTTTAATAAGACATGCGACTACTATTAAGGATCCAAGGGTTCTTATTTATTATTCATGGGGCCGTGTGATTTAGGGGCGAGTGGGTCCGCAGAGGCTCTGCTTGGCCGCCTCTTCAGCAGCCAACCCTCCCCACTGCAACCCGCCTTCCACCAGCCCCTCCCCCTACACTTGCTCACACTGCAGTGCTCACAGGGACCCTCCACCCTCACCTGGTGTGGAGTGGAGGACAAGATGGCCGCAGGTCTTCCCTGTCTGTCTCAGCGGGGGACGTTCCTTCTTCTGTCTCCTTTTTAGGGTCCTGAGACCTCTGATAGGTAGGTGAGGCAGGTCTAGGGCAGATTGGGAGAGGGGGCTAGGCTATTCCTGCGCTAATTTGCTGAGTGACCTTGGGAAGGTGTCTTGCCTTCTCTATCTTAGGCTCTCTCTAAAGTCAAAGCCTGGGTGGATCATCTGAAAGTTTCTTGTCAGGAAGGAAACGTGCAGGTGTCTCATGTGTTGTTTGTGTACAAGATCTTCCTAGAGGCACAAAATCCATCATGGCATCTCAGTGCCACCGCATTTCCTTTCTGGGATTTCATTGTCAGCTTCCTCTCATGCTCCCAAATGCAGAGCCTCTGTTCTGACTTCTTTGGTCATACTTTAGAGTTGCTCACTCTTGAACTTTGTAGAAGCAAAGTCAGATGACTTTATAAAATGTGATTTTCAACAGTTCCCTCCTTTTTTATTTTGAGCAACACTCCATGGTATGACTGGCAAGCTGTGAATCCACTCACCTCCCGTGAGCACGCAGGCTTCTGGTCCACTCCCCACCTGTGACCACACAGGCTCATGAATGACAGCTACTTTTTTTTGTTGTTATTTGATTTTAAATTTCTCTGCATTGCTAAGACTCCAACCCATAATCCTGAATATTACTCTCTATCATGGAGCTATCCACCAGCACCCATGTTGGTTATTTTTAAAATTTTCTTTTTCTTTTTATATGTGTACGCTTGTTTGCGTGTTTATGCATCATGTGTGTGATTTCCCAAGAAGTCCAGAAAAGGGCATCTGATCTCTGGAGCTGGAGTTAAAGGGGGCACAGGCAACCTGGTGTGAGTGCTGGGAAACGAACTATTCTACAAAAGGAAGAACAACATGCACTCCTAGCCACCGACCCATCACCAGCCCCTGAGCCTGATTTTTAAAGTAAGCTTCAAGGGCAGGGGAGATGGCTCAGGGGGTAACAGCACTGACTGCTCTTGCAGAGGACCTAGGTTCAGTTCCCAGCATCTGTGTGGTGGCTCACAACTATCTGTAACTCCAGTTCCAGGGGATCTGGTGCCCTCTCCTGGCCTCTATGAACAACTGCAGTCATGTACACATTCCAGGCACAGGCATATACATAACTTTAAAATAATAGAAACAAATCTCTATATATGCACATACATATATGTATACAATACACATATAAGTATGCATACATATATGTGTTGTATATATATTGAAACAGTACCCAAATCATCATATTTGCAGTCTCATCAGCAAAGTTTACAGCTCTGTGGTTGTTCCTCATACTTGCCAACACTTGATACTGTTGGACTTTTTAATTTTAGCCATTCCCTTGGGTGCATTGGTGCTTCGTGGGATTTTAATTTGTGATTTGCTAAAGCTACTGGTCACTCTTGTGGTTTGGGGGAATTCCTGTATTTTCTATTATGATCTGTTATTTCCTGTTTGGGTTGTCATCTTGATTTTACTTTTATTCACAGGACAGGAATGAAAGCCTGAAGCTGGGAGATGGCTCAGTGGATAAACTGCTCACCATGAAGACCTCACCAGCTGAGTTTGGATCCACAGAACTCGTGTAAAGCTGGGCACAAGGGCACGGGCGCTCCTCCAGTGACACTGGGCACGGGCGCTCCTCCAGTGACGCTGGACACCAGCGCTCCTCCAGCGACACTGGGCATGGGAACTCCTCCAGTGACAGGAGCACGGGTGCTCCTCCAGTGACGGGGGGGGGGGGGCGGGCGCTCCTCCAGTGACAGGAGCACGGGCGCTCCTCCAGTGACAGGAGCATGGGCGCTCCTCCAGTGACGGGGCACGGGCGCTCCTCCAGTGACGGGGTGGGGGGAGCATGGGCGCTCCTCCAGTGACAGGGGGGGGCACGGGCACTCCTCCAGTGACGGGGCATGGGCACTCCTCCAGTGACAGGAGCACGGGCGCTCCTCCAGTGACGCTGGACATGGATGCTCCTCCAGTGATGCGAGGCAGGGGTGGACCCTCCAGTGCTTTTGCCTTTTATTCTGTTTCTCTGTTCGTTCATCCAGTTGTCCAGTGTGACTGAAGACTTTGTTTTTCACAGTGAGTAGAGGAAGGAGGAAAGAAAGAAAGGCAAGAAGAAAGACGGGGTGGGGCTGAGGGGGGAAGAAAGTGATAGACTGGGGTGAGGAAGAGTAGGTGACAGAGTGGGTCCTCTGGGTACCCAACTGTATCGGACTCGCCTTTCCTTTCCCAGCCATCTGACTTCATGCCAGGCCACATGCTCTTTATTACATCTCCTTTACAGAGATTTTAGAAATCAGGCAGAATAAATTCAACACTTCCTTTTAATACTGACTGGGTTATTGTTGGTTCTCTGCTTTCTCGTATCAGTTTGAGAGCCAACCTGCCAATGATTCATAGAAAATGTTTGACATATTGGTTGGGACCCAAGTTTTCCATAAGTCACACTGGGCGGGCCTTGGGAGGCTCTCTGTCCCCCCCTCCATGTCTGGCCACCCCCAACTATGTTTCCTGCCAATATTCCTCTGCAACCGCAGTCCTTCCCAGCAGCCCAGAGGGTGAAGTTGAGCACCTGGAAGCCAAAGTCATCCCAGAGCCTGGTGAGAAAGAGTTCAGCTTAGTCCTGGGGTCATTACCACAGCAGTGAGGGCAGTTGTAGAGGATCCCACATGTCATGAAAATAGTGATATTTAAATGTTGTGATGCCTGGGGTTCACCTCAAAATAAGACTGAGAGTGAGTGGTAATACAGAAACAAAATTGGTTATGAGCTAAGCATAGAAGTTGTGTGTGGGCATAGAGGACTCAATACAAGTCACCCCATCCTGGGGGCATTTTATGATGCACACTTACAACATACATCCTTATTTCTGCCCCCAGCCTTGCCTGACCCCATTGCACTCTGGTTACTGACATGCTCTTTGCTATCTACAGCTTCTTCAGTGGCTTCTCTGTCCCCCTGCACTCTGGAGCAGACCTTGCTGAGCAGGTGGTTTTGTCTAGGCTGCCCCTGATATGGGGTTGGCAGGTGGGTTTCACCTCACCTTAAATGATTTCTGAAGTGATTGACTTCCAGCAGCTGCCACCTGCAGCCCCGGGGCAGGGCCCTGGGCCAGCCCTGAGCAGCAATGGAGGGCTGGATGAAGATGGAAGACTGAGCCCTGCACTCACATCACTGGTGGCCCAAGTCCCTGTTCTATCTTGCCCTGTCAAGGCCCCACCCAGCTCCCCAGGAACACACTGCTTATTCCACCGTAGAGCCTGCCTTTCAGGTGCCTCTGCAGCCTGTTTGCCTTTTCACCAAAACTCACTTCTCTGTCAACCTTCTTAAAACAGTTCCCATGTGCTGCCCTGTGAGCCCAAGCCCCAGTGAAGGCCTTGAGTGGGGCATAGGCGCTGCCACCAAACCACTTTCAAAGGAGAGGGACCTTCCTAGACAAAAGATGCTTAGAAGGAAGCCAGCCAACCATGCCTTGCTCATGGATCCCCTCCCCCACAGCATCCCTTCTCATCTCCCCATGTGGGGATACCTAAAAAAGATGGGGAACCTACTCAAATGGACAAGGATGGGCACAGGAATAGGGTGTCTGCTTAGGCTGGCCACCCACTCCCACCCACACCCCACTCACTGTAGCTACAGTGGTTTGTACAAAGGCAAAGGCAAGAGAAGAGGGTCCAAAACAAGGGCGGCAGCGGGACAAAAGGTGCAGCCCCTGCACGTGGGGCTGGCAGTGTGCAGAGTAAATGTCCAGGCTTAAGAGATGCATGCCAGACTGACAGTTTACAGCCAGTGCCAGTGGTCCAGGCTGAGTAGTCGCTGAGCCCTGGCCTGAGCCCCTAGCCTCTTCATCTTCAAGTATGGTGTAGGGGGAACAGCACCCACCCTCAGCCCCAACCAAACCCCCTCCCTGCAAGACTAGCCCCTTCGCTGGAGGAAGGCAGGCTGGAGGAAGGCAGGCTGGAGGAAGGCAGGCTGGAGGAAGGCAGGCTGGAGGAAGGCAGGCTGGAGGAAGGCAGGCTGGAGGAAGGCAGGCTGGAGGAAGGCAGGCTGGAGGAAGGCAGGCTGGAGGAAGGCAGGCTGGAGGAAGGCAGGCTGGAGGAAGGCAGGCTGCAGACAGTGCCACTGCTGGAGAGGGGAGTTGAATATTCAGTATCTGGGGAGACAATAAAAGTCCTAGGAAGAACCTGGCTAAGGCAATTACCTCTGCATAAATGCATATATTATTCATCCGTGGCTTTGAATATATAAATAATACTGATACAATTTGCATGCGTTAAAAGGGGATGTAATTACCCACGGATGCCTGTGAGCGCCTGGTACCCACTGGCCACGTCCTGGGCCTGCTGCCCTGCCCCTGGAGGCTCACCTTTGCCCTTTCCAGAGGCAGACTATGCTTTGTATAGGTGACTGCAGTGACTAGGAGGCTGTGGTGCCTCTGGCAGTTCTGTTGGACTGTGCTTTTTGGTGACCTTGGGGACTCTTCTTGCATTCCAACTCCATCTGAAAACTTTGGACCCTTTTTAATAAGATCATTATAATTGTCCCTTTTAAAAATCACATCGTCTTGGGCTATGGAATCAATGCTTGTTCATCATGCATAATTTGGAGAATGAACAAATTTGAAAATGAAAAATAGAATTTGTTTAGACCCCCCCCCCCACTGCCCTGACTTGACCACAGTGCATGTGTCTCCTGGCTAGCCTTGTCCATTTCTAACAAACTTAGGATCATATTATACATAAAGGTTTGCAGTCCACTTTTATCTTTTATGCCACATCATCAGCAGATGAAGAAATATAAAAGACTAACAAGTAGAAAAAGATCTCAACCTTTCTAGTAATTAAAGAAAATAAAAATTATATTCACACTGAGGCACACATTTTTATTTATCACACTGACAGATTTAAAATAATGATTCTAACCACTGCTGGTATACACATGTAGGAAGGGGCTCCCCAGCTACAGGAAGAGCCAAAATCAGGGAGCCTTTTCTGAAGGATATTTTAGCAGTATATGTCAAGAGGCTTAAAAGTATGCATGCCTTTGGCCTCTGAAAATCTAGCCCTTAGAGTTTTAGCTGTCTACCAGAGAGAAGAGTCTCTCCAGCCACACATAACAATTAGAAACAACTTTAAGAATTCAGGGGTGGAAATTAGTGAGGTCTCTTATGACCTGGGGATACATCTGCAGCTCCTATAGCAGATTGTGGAGGGTGTTTACATGTAGATGAGTTTGCACACACATAGACACACATGTACAAATAGACACACAGAGACCCATACACACAAAAATGCATGCACACACAGAAACACAGACACACACAGATGTGCATGAACACATATACAGAGACACACACAGGTGTGTGTGCACACATACACAGACACACACAGATGTGCATGAACACACAGAGACACACACACACAGATGTGCATGCATACATATACACACACAGTCACTATTCAGCATATATAACCAAAGGTAATGATTATGTTGGGATTTCTAGCTGAAAAGGGTTTCTTTTGTTTTGTTTTGCTTTGTTTTTGTTGTTCTAAATTTCTCTCCCTATTAAAATGTGACTCGATGAAAGGAATAAAATGACAGAAGGGGCTGGGGAGATGGTGGGGTGAATGGGTAAAGCACCTGCTGCAGAAGCATGGAGACCAGAGTTTGGATCCCCAAGCTAGAGCCCTAACACCTACGTAAAAGTCAGCAGCACCTGGTGAGCTGCCTGCCCCCTAAGGCAGCTGTCCCAGTAATGAGTTTCCTGCATTCCTCTGACCTTCAAAGTGCCAGCCCAGCTTCAAGGGGTGTATATAGACAGAGATCATCATTTCTTGTGGCTTGTCACATCTTGGGGATGGGCCATAGAGATCAGTGACATCTCTCATCCTTGAGTCTCACACCATCTCACTGATGTGGTCACTCAGACTGGATTTCCTCTGATAGATTACAGCAGAAAACAAACAAAACGACAAGCCAACCTCCTGATGGAGAGAGTAGAGCTCTGGCCTGAATAGAGACCTAACATCCCAGGTAGCTGGTTCTAGCCCTAGGAAGGTGGGCTCTCCCTAAGCCATGCTAAAGAGCTAGAGTAATTAATTAGTCCTTCAAGGAGATACTGTACTTTTCCTTCCCAGAATCCTCCTGCACAGTGTAGAACCCTATAGTGCCATGCAGGGCCACAAGTCTGCCCACTTTTCTGAATTATTCAGAAAGAGGTTATTTTCCATTCCTTTTTTTTTTTCTAAGCATGCCTTCATTAACGTTTTGGGCTGCTTGTCTGTAAAATGCCTGACTTCAGTGGCAGCTTAAACAGTACACGTTCCCTTTCTCCTTTCTCCTCCAGGCAGCTGACGAGGTTTTACAGCTTGCCTGCCCCGAGGTTTTCATTTTAAACTCTAACAAAACTCTACTAGCATTTCCATTTGAGTCCATTCTTAAATTCTTTTATTAATGAGACCAAGAACACCCCCCTCCCCCATACATTCCTGTTCTGTTGCAGCAGCTTTCCTTACAGGAAACAGGTCTCAGTAACTACAATTCCCACAATGCAGCTCTTCCTTCCTCCCCTGCAGCTCTTTCTGGGTCTCTCGAGAGAGCCTCCCTGATGGGAACTGTAGTTCAGACAGGCTCAGGGATGGGAGAATGATGATGGTTGGGGAATCAAAACCGGTCCCACCTAGTCTCAGCTAACTAGGTGTGGCTTCCTTCTTCACCACAGGAGACCCCAGGGATCCAGGGGAAGGATGAGAAGTAGATCCCTCCCACATCTTTTCCTCATCTGTCCAATCAGATCTGTTAATAGCGTTATCCTTGTATTCCAGGGACCCGCAGGTCTTGACCCTTGGTCCCAGGCTGTTAAAGCGGCCACTCTTCCAAACTCACGGCGGTGTGAAGTTAGGATGCCTCTAGACAGCCTTGGGTTCATTGTGAGAGCTGGTCTAATTCCTCCAGTGCTCTGGATGCTGTGTTCAAATCTACCCCATAGTTTAACCACAATAATCTGGTGAGAGGGGAAAATATCAGCCAGCTTCACAGATGGGTATTGGGAAACTGGGAAAAATCACCCAGCTATCAGGTGACAGCTGGGGCTTGAGAGCAGGTGTCAGAGCTCAGTGTCCATAGCCTCTGACCCTTCTAATCATAAAATGAGGTAAATTTGTATGATGCAGAATTATTTTTATTTTTGCAATCATTTTTTACTTATCATTTACATGTGTGTACATGTGCATGCTACCTCGTACATGTGGAGGTAAGAGGGTCTCCAGGGGTCAGTTTCTCCCATCCACCATGTTCTGGTGATGGAACTCAGGACTTAATGCTTAGCCTCATGCTTAGCCTCAAGTGCGTTTACCCATTGAGCCATCTTGCACCAATCTAACCATTTAAAAGTGAGCCATTCTGCAGCAATTTATTGCATTATCGATGTAAAGTCACCATCTCTATCTGGTTTTCAAGCATTTTCAAGCTCCCAGTAATAATAAAACCTCAAGCTCATGAGCTGGCACTGTGGGCTCCCCCTGCCCACAGTTGTGAGTTCTCCTTAGTGTTCTAGAAATACCATCTTTATTGTTGGCTTTGAAGTCAAGGGACAGAGATTGGTGAACCCTGGCTGACTCTCTGCTTGCCTTCTGCCTGTCCCTGACAGGCAGGTCAGTCAGTCCTGCTCTCAGTGTGAGCCAGAAACTGGAGTGCTGTGCTCTGCACTCCTCCTCCATGAGTCTTCATTACCACACCTGCCTCAGTTTCCTACAGCATTGCCTGCCATTGTCATAGTTAGGATTTCTACTGCTGTGATGAAACACCATCACCAAAAGCAAGTTGGGGAGGAAAGGCTTTATTTGGCTTACACTTCCACATCATAGTGCATCATTGATAGAAGTCAGGACAGGAACCTGGAAGCAGCAGCTGATGCAGAGGCCATGGAGGGGTGCTGCTTCCTGGCTTGCTCCCCATGGCTTGTTCAGCCCGCTTTATAGAACCCAGAGCCATCAGCCCAGGGATGACACCACCTACAATGGTCTGGGCTCTCCCTCATCAATCATAATTATGAAAATGCTCTGGAGTTGGATCTTATGGAGGCATTTTCTCAACTGAGATTTCCTCCTTTCAGATAACTCTAGCTAGTTCCAAGTTGACATAAAAACTAGCCAATGCAATTGACCCATTTACACCTTCAAAACCTGTACCACCTGGGTGACTCTTACATTACCATGTTCTGCTGCCAGCAAAAGGTACAACTTTGATCACCTCCAGGATACAATTTCTATGTTCTGACTTTCAGGAAACACTTCCCAGAAGATCCCACTTCGGAGATGCTGGTTTCTTGTTAGTCACAGCCAATTCTTCAGCTCCAGCTGACAGACACCACAGATTCTTCACACAAATGGCTTGATAGACTCTTTGCTTCCCTCTGAAACTTCACAAGCCAGGCCTCCATCTGCACTGCTCTCAACATTCTTATCTCACAAGCTCCCACAGAACAGCTCACCAAGATTTCGACACTCAGTGACTTCTAGCCCAAAGTTTCAAAGTCCTTTCACAGTCCTCCGCTAACAACATGGTCAGGTGCGTCACAGCAATACCCCACTCCTGGTACCAAAATCTATATTAGCCAGGGTTAAACTTCTCCCTCTCCACTTCATGAATTAATGACTAATTCTTCACTGGTGTGCCTGGTCATTTGAGTTTTAATTAATTCCAGATGTAGTCAAGTTGACCACCAAGAATAGCCATTACAGCCATTTGGGTGGGACCATGGTTCTTGGCCATTCCTGCTGTCACCTGTACTTCCAGAGCCCGAGCCTGGTTCTCGCTCTTGATCTGAATGACTCCTGTCACCCATAGACCTCCCAGAACCATGAGGCTTCAGGGCCATGATACTGGCTTTAGGGTACTCAGCTGGCACTGAGGCCTTCTGGTACCAACTTCATCACTCATGCCCATGGCATGGGCAAAACTCTGCTCAGCTACAGCCATGTACTCATGCCATCACACCTCTTACCAGTGCCGTCACCCTGCGTACAGAACCAATGTCACACTTCCTTCCATGGTGTGCCTTGTATTTCAGAGAGTGGGAAGCCCAGTTCACCAGCCATACCAATCCAGGTTAATGCCACTCTGCAGGAAGTTCCTTCTACTTCCTGTACTGGAAGTCCCCAACCCATCTCTTGACATCTTTCCTGGGTGAAGGGCAAATCCAGTAAACTCATGTTGTCTCCACCTGTGTGTGAACTGTGTATGTAGTGGTGTCCACACACTTGTGCTTAATTGTGTACACTTGTCTTGGGATCAGCCTGGGCTGCACAGGATGTCTCAGACAGCACACACTCACTTTCTACAATTCTGAAGTCAAATTCCAGACATACTCAGATTCTGCTGAGGGCTCTCTTCCTCAATTGCAGGCAGCCATCCCTCATTGGGCCCTCACCTACCCTTGATTTTTCCTTTGTGTACATGGGAGGTAGGGATGGGGAAGAGGAAGATAGGGAATATTCCTTGTCTCATCCTTTTACAAAAACACCAGACCTGTTAGATTAAAGCCCCATACTTCATTACTTCCTAAAGGCTGTAACTCAAAATACAATCATATTGTGTATGTGTGTAGGGGTGGGGAGGTTAGATCTTCAACATAAATGGTGGGGCGTGTCACAGTTCAGTTCACAGCAATGTATGTGTGTGCATGCGTGCATGTGTATGTTGTTCGAGTGCTTGCGTGCGTGCGTGGGCATATGTCTGTGTCTATTCCAAGTTCATGTCTATTTCTGTATAGAGGTGTCACAGTTCAGTTCACAGCAATGTGTGTGTGTGTGTGAGTGTGTGTGTGTGTGAGTGTGTGTGTGTGTGTGTGTGTGTAAAAGAATGTGTCTGTTCCAGGTTCATGTCTGTGTGTCTGTCTGCACTTGGGTCCCTGTGTCTTGTACAGCTGAGCTGAGAGGGTGAGTAAGCAGTGAGGATCCGAACCTGCCAATCACCCCCTCCCACCTGAGGTTGAGGGAGGCAAGCTGGGGCACCAGCGGAAGCAAGCGTGGGCTCTTCTCTGCCGATCAAGATCTATAAATAAGGTTGTCTCCCTGGCATGTTCCACACCACACGCGGCTCTTTAATAAAAATTGGCTGAGATTTGTGGATAAGCCTGAAGCAAAGTCAATGCTTGGTGTCAATCCCACGCTAAGAGGGGCCTTCAGGGGTCAAGCTGCTTCCTGTATATGATGCCCCATCAAAGATATGTCAGCCTGATGCTAAGCAGCTCCCAGAGTGCAGGGAGACACCCAGCTCTGATGGGACTTGGGACTCACGTCAGGGTTCTCAGCTGTGGTATCAGGAAGGTGAGGGAGGAGTGAGGGGTCACATGTCACCCTCTCTAGGGGCCCCAGCTTCTCCTCAGATGCTGTGACGATCACAGCATCCCCACCCCTGTGAGCAGCAAGAAGGGCGGGAAGTCACAGCCCCTTCCTCTCTCCTGTCCCCAAAGGGCATCTGTCCTGAGGAAGCCAGTGCTCCATCTGGATCTCTGCTCCTCACCAGGCAGAAATCACAAACGGAATCTGAAGCGAGGGCTCAGAAGGGTCACCAGCTTCCTGGGCTCCACTGGTGCTGGAAGGTCAGGGTGTGTGCGGCAGCAGGTGGGTTCTGTCCAGCCTCGGCCTCTGGGTGAGGATGAGCATCTAATAGGCATGCTGGCCACACTCAGTGAGGCAGAAAGAGGGGAAATCAAACGAAGTTTGGTTTAATTAAGTATCAGGGAAGATTTATGCAACTTCCTCTCTCTGTCATAAATATTAATGAGGGCAGCCTGTAAGCTCTCTACCATCCACTAGCTTGGTAGAGGACAGGCTGGTGATGGGGAGGTTTGCACCCCCCCGCCCAGTTCCCATATCCACTCACATGCACATACATGCACGAGCATAAGCACATGCATGGCGTACGTGCACACACACACATACACACACACACTCAGCACCCTTGGTACCTGGCAAGGTGTTGGTTTGGAAGTCCCCTGACACAATACACATGTAACCACTTGGTAATGAGGCCCAGAAGAAGAGAAAACCTAACCCATTGTTCAGGGCTCCCCTTGACCAGCTTGGCCAAACTCCTTTTAAGGATGAGTCAGCTGTAGTCTGAGAGGCAGGATTGTGGGGAGGGAGGCTAATCAAGGCAACATGGGAACTGGGTTGGAGGTGTGAATGAGATACAAGCAGGAGACACATCAGGATGGCCACCAGGGCAACTGGCATGAGTCTGACAGAGGCAAGACTGGCTGAGCAAGGCTGGGTCTTCCAGCAAAAGCCAGTGGAAGGCAGCTTTAACAGTCAGGGTACCCTAGAGAAACAGAGGCAGTAGTGTGTGTATGTGTGTGTGTGTGTGTGTGTGTGTGTGTGTGTGAGAGAGAGAGAGAGAGAGAGAGAGAGAGAGAGAGAGAGAGATTAAGAGAGGGGCAACAAATAGCTCATGATAAGGAATTGGCTTAAATGCTTGTGGAGGCTGGGAAGTCCTAAGATTCATGGCCCAAAGACTGCAGCCCCCAGGGACTGATGAGACAAAGTCAGTCTGAACACTGGCAGACTAGTGGTTCTGGAAGGGCCAATGCAGAGGCCAAGTCTGAGGCAGGAAAAGATCCCCTCAGCTCAAGCAGATAGGCAGGAGGTTTCTCCTTTCATGAGAGCCTGGACAGAGTGTTTGCATGGTTGCAAAGAAGCACCGTGGGAGGTCCAGGGCTTGCAGCTCTGACATGTACATGGGCCCATGAGCACCACATTCTATTGCCTAAAGGATTCAAAGAACCTGAGGCAGAGCCAGGTCTAAGACAGCTGGCCATTTTCCCATCTCTCTGTCATATCTTCTAACCCTTCAGGCCTCCCAGAACACCTCCCATCCCCAGGCTATGGACTCCAGGCCAGGTCAGAAGGTCACACTTGGTCTACCTTCTCTCCTGCATCTTTGTAGTCTCAGCTTCCTTCACTCCACACCCCTCGCTGCCAGCATCTGCTCCTATTGTCATCTTGAGTGGTTCCTCAAAGCTGCCTCTGCACTGGGGAGGACTGTGGGAATGCAACGGGCCAGAACTGGCCAGGACAGAAAGTCTGTCTGTCCTTTCTATAGCCCACAGCCCTGACCTATGGAATTGCAAGATCCCTTCTCAGTGTGGCAGCTGCCTGTGTGGGGAACACACTTGGAATTTGGAGCAAGGTGGGCTAGAGACCCTTCCTTGCTCATCCATCTGTCAAGTGGTGCCATGGTACCTTAGTCAACATACCACCTTACCTTCTACCCCCCTCCCCAAGATGTGTGTCTATCATCAGCCAAGAATGCAAGACTATCTGAGGGTCTAGACCCAAGCCCCAGCATGCCCTCTGTTGTTCTATCTGAACTCACAAAATACAAGTACAGGGGCTGCAGAGATGGCTCAGTTGTTAAGAGCACATACTATTTTTACAGATGATTTGAGTTGGCTTCTCATACCCACATCTGGCAGCCCACAATTGCCTGTGATACTAGCTTCTGGAGAATCCAGTGCCCTCTTCTGGTTCCTGTGGGTACTGCACTCACATGCATGGTTTGGTAGCCTGTGAGCCTACACACAAATTTGAAAATCATAATAAAATACTTCTCTAAAAAGCACAAATGCAAAGATAGTCACTTAGAATTTCAGAGCAGTGGTGTAGAGCTGTGTCTACCTGGCCATGGCCTTAAGAAATGCCCCTCCTTATCTGTGCTTATCCCACATGTTTTGGGGGTGGGATGGGAAGAAGGAAAAGCCACAGATAAACACAGACCGTTCTTCTCATGTAGCTGTTATACTCAAGACAAGGCTCATGTAATTTAATTGGGGATAATGAAAAAATGGTGACCATTAGTGGTGATTGGGGTTGGAGATCCAAATTAGCCTCTCTCAAATGCAAAACAAATCCCAGCTCCAGTCTTGTAATGAAATACATTTTTAAAACATCACCTTGCACTAAACATTTATATGTATATTGTATTATTATTTTTTCTGTTACTGTGCTAAAATGCCATGACCAAAAAGCAACCTGAGGAAAAAAAGAGGTTATTTTGGCTTGCGGTTCCAGAGGGACAGAGACTGAAATAGTGGAGAAGACATGATACGGTGACAGCAGGAAGCTGCCTGGTCGAATTTCACCCACATGAAAGAAGGAAGTGGGGTGAGGTATACACCCCCAAAGCCCACCTTCAGTGACTGCTTCCTCGGGCGAGCTCCCCCATGGATTCCCATGACCTTCCCAAACAGTGACATCAACTGTTCAAATACATGAGCCCACAGGGGACATTTCTCATTCAGAACACTACATGTGTGTACAGAGATAGACATAACAGATTGTTAAAATTTGTACCATCTATCAATATACCTTCCCTTATTACCAACGGGACACTTTGCGTTATTTCTGTGGAATTTTGGGGAATAGTTTCTGTCTTCTGGGAGTTGAGGAGCTCTTGTGTGGAAACACCTAACCTATACCAGCCTAATTTTTTATTTTTAATAATTAGGCAGACATTGATTGGTTCAAGGTTCTTCTCAGACACTTTCTGGAAGCATTATCCCCCCCCCCCACTTTCTGAGCCTCATGACTCTCACTAACTGCATGAAATACCTAAATTCATTTTCACTCAATATATTAGACTGTAAGTTGATGCTGAGACAGGCTGTGCCAGGCATGTTCTTTTGGGCTTCATACCTTTTAAAGAGTCTGGCACAGGATAGATGCTTAACATGCAACCACTGAACATAATTAAGGTGGAATTTGGCTGGCATCTCTGTGAAATAAATGACTAATAGTGAATCCATGTGTCAAAGGTTCATGTGTTTTTAAGTTCCCTAGATTCTCTGCTTCTCCATGTTTTTCTGAGGTCAGTTTGTACCTTTCAACTGAGAAATTTCATCTTTTTATATTTAGGGTTATTATAGCCATACAAGGCCTAACTTCTGGTATTTTGTTCGCCTTAAGTTTGCTTTGGATGTCCTTTGTTCTAGTTTCCCTTGTTATTTGTCTTTGTGGCTTGGTGGTTTGCTCTACAGATAAGCTTTGGGTGTTTCTATTTCTCTCTTGAGTATCTAGCAGTGGGTTTTATGGTTTCATGTGTTTTTTATTGTGATAACTGTCTTTTGCTTTAGGATGTAGGATTCCTTTAAGCATCTTTGGTAAAACTGGTATATGCAATAGAATGGGCAACCTGGAGCATAATATACTCTGTGAGATAACAAGATGCAGAAAGACAATCATGTGTTCTCTCTCGCATGTAAAGCTTAAAACGACATCCTGCATATAGAATAGTGATTGTAGAAGTTGAGGTGGGGGGGAATGAACAAACAGAGAGAAGCTGGACTTGACCAGTATACACTGTGTATATGTGTTGGACTATTACACTGAACATTATTAATTTATACAGTTTGCACATGTTAATGACAATAAAGCATTTCAAAATGAAATAAGCCAATGAGAAATCATTTTAAATATGCACCAGACTGACAAAAATCTAGATGCTTGACAACACTGGCTTGACGGGAGAAAACTGGAAGCTTGGGTTCAGCCGATAGGAGTGAAGCAAGTCATAAGGCCTAGGGGCATGTCTATAGAGCATGTCACTGGGCATTTCTATTCTCACATGCTTTAGAGCATTACTCGTGAATCTGTGTTTCACAGTCCGTTAAAAAGTCATGAGACACAAGGCATAGTGGTTACCACCTGAGTATTGCTGTGCAACAAACCACCTTTATATGCATGGCTTGAAACAACTATTGCTTATTGTTGGTCACATGTGCACTGGCTGCTGTCATCTTGGGGCAGCAGGCAGAAAGCATGTGTGATAGAGGGGGGGCTAATCGGAAATGGCATAGTCTTTTGAAATCTCAAGCCCACCCCCAATGTAACACTTCCTTCAACAAGGCCACAGCTCATAATCCTTCCCAAACAATTCCACCAACTGGGAGCCATTCTCATTTTAACTACCACAGGTGTCTGCGTTACCATAGAGCC
This sequence comes from Phodopus roborovskii, assembly GCF_943737965.1. NCBI lineage: Eukaryota > Metazoa > Chordata > Mammalia > Rodentia > Cricetidae > Phodopus > Phodopus roborovskii. The sequence goes on from NW_026126418.1 coordinate 74,883,479, forward strand.
AAAAAGATTCATGCCCACCAAAAATCTGACTGAACTGAATCCACCTTACCTAGCTCAGCTATGAAGTTAGTAGACTGAATGATGATGGTGTAAAAATTAAAAAATGAAACTACAGATCCAATTTCAACCCTGTTGAAAGCCAAAAATCAACCCTGTTGTTCATAAAATCATCCTTAAAAAGCAACTGATTCATTCAAGATTTTAAGAATTACTTACATGTAAGGAAGATTGACAAAATACATGGTAACAGAAGAAACAACAACAAAAGGATTGGAATCAAATCAAATTCAACATTCTTCACTAGTTTTAAAAGCCTTGTCATTGTTAGTGGCTGGAGAGATGGCTCGTAGGTTAAAGGGATCTTGTTGCTCTTCTAGAGGTCCCAGGTTCTATTCCCAGCACTCACATGTTGACTCTGCTCTCAGTAACTCCAGTCACAGGGGATCAAATGACCTCCTCAGACACCAGGTAGTACACAAACAAATGTGCATAAGTAAAATTAATAACATAATAGTAAAAAATGTGGTAGAGGCACCTAGCCTTGGCCTCTGGCCTCCAAGTGTATGCGCACATACATGCATGCATACCTGTGTGCACACTCAAACACACCTGCACCCCACATACAAAGTAAAATACAATAAAAATAACAGTAGGATTGCACTTGCAGGGTCACGATAAAGGCATTCACTCTAAAAACAAAGCAAGCATGGCAACTTCTACATTTATTTAGCTCCCCCCCCATGCAATACAATATATGGGGAGTTAAAAGACTTAGTTACCAGACAGAAGAATAATTAAGTCTCTATCCTGCTCACTTTATACAACCACAGACCCAGAAAACATAAAAAATACCAACCAAAAGCTCCCTATATAAACAAACAATCAAATGTTAGGCACATACTCAAAAATCAATAGTTTTGCCTACATGCTGGCCATAACAAGTCGCAAGATGCAACAGGAATTAGATTCTATTTACAATACACCATAAATGTTCAGCAGTAACCTTGAACAAAAACAAACAAACAAACAAAAAATCTGTGCTGAGATTCTAGATAGAAAACATCACAAGCCTTTGTATTTTTAAAACTTAAAAAATGTATTAAATGTTTTTGTTTATTTTACATATCAACCACAGTTTCCATTCTCTCCTCTACTCCAGTTCCCTCCCCACCTCCTTGTACCCCCTTCTACCCTCAGAAAGGGTAAGGCCTCCTATGGGATTCAACAAAGCATGGTGTATCAAGTAGAGGCAGGACCAAGTTCCTCTCCCCAACATCAGGGTTGAGCAAGGCATCCCACCATGGGGAAACAGGCTCTAAAATGCCAGCTCAAACCTGGGACAGATGGTGGTCCCACTGCTAGGGGCCCCATAAACAGACCAAGCCACACAGCTGCCACCCACATGTAGAGGGCCTAGGTCAGTCCCATGCCAGTTCCATATCTGTCAGTCTAAAGGTCAAATTAGCTGTGGGTTTCCCCACCATGATCTTGGTGCTTCCATCCTTGCTCATATAATCCCTCCTCCCTCTCTTTGACTGGACTCTTGGAGGTCTGGTACTTGGCTGAGGATCTCTGCATCTGCTTCCACCAGTTACTGGTTGTGGTTTCTATGATGACAATTAAGGCAGTCGCCAATCTGATTACAGAAGGCCAGTTCATGAACCCACTCCACTATTGCTAGAAGTCTTAGCTGGGGTCATCCTTGTGGATTCCTGGGAGTTTCCTGGTATTAGGTTTCTCCCTAACCCCATAATGGCCCCCTTTAATTGTTCTCCTTCTCCATCCCTCCCCCAACTCTGCCATCCTAATATGTCATGTTTCTACCCTCCATCCATTCCCCTCTACTCCCCAGCCCCAGTTTACCCAGGAGATCTCACCTATTTCCCCTTCCTAGGGCTATCCATGAGTTCCTCTCATGGTCCTGTTTGTGTTCTGATAAGTAAAGCTTGCCTGGAGATCAGAGGGTGGAGCTAGCCATTAGTTAACCATAGAGGTCTGGAGGTCTGTACAGAGAGGAGACAGTAAGTATCAACACAGGGTGGAGACAGGAAGTGATAAGGCATGGACGGGATCTTGGCTGTATTGGTCTGAGACTTGGGAGAGGTTGGAAGTGACTGGCTGCTCCTTTGCTTCTCTATCTTTCAGCTTTTACTCCGATGTCTGACTCTGGGTTTTTATTAATAGACTCATTAGGAACACGATTCAGTCCTCCTTGTTATCTTGCTTCTCTGAGGCTTTAGATTGTAGCCTGGTTATCCTTTGCTTTATATCTAATATCCACTTATAAGTGAGGACATACTGTGTTTGTCTTTCTGGGTCTGGTTACCTCACTCAGGATGGATGTTTTTTTTTTTCTAGTTCCATCCATGTGCCTGCAAATTTCATGATGTCATGTTTTTTGTTTTAGTTTTTACTGCTGAGTAATACTCCATTGTGTAAATGTACCACATTTTCTTTATCCATTTTTGGATGAGAGGCATCTAGGTTGCTTCCAGGTTCCGGCTATTATGAATAATGCTGCTATGAACATAGATGAACAAGTGTTCTTGTGGTATGATTGAGCATCCTTTGGGTATATGCCCGAGTGGTATCTCTGGGTCTTGAGGTAGACTGATTCCCAATTTTCTGAGAAATGGTCATATTGATTTCTAAAGTGGCTGCACAACTTTGCACTCCCATCAGCAGTAGAGGAGTATTTGAATTACTCCACATCCTCTCCAACATAAGCTGTCATCAGTGTTTGTGATCTTAGTCATTTTGACAGATACAAGATGGTGTCTCAGAGTCATTTTTATTTACATTTCCATGATGACTAAGGATGTTGAGCAATTCTTTACCTGTCTTTTGACATTTGAGATTCTTCTGTTGAGAATTCTCTATTTAGATCTGTACCACATTTTTGGATTCTTTGGTATTTTTGATATCTAGCTTCTTGAGTTTTTAATATATTTTGGCGATTAGCACTCTGCCAGATGTGGGGTTGGTGAAGATTTTTTCCCCCATTCTGTGGGCTGCCCTTTTGTCTTGTTGACCATGTCCTTTGCCTTACAGAAGCTTTTCAGTTTCAGGAGGTCTCATTCAGTATCACTCTCAGTGTCTGTGCTACTGGTGTTATATTCAGGAAGGTGCTCTCCTGTGCCAGTGTGTTCAAGGCCAATTCCCACTTACTCGTCTATCAGCTTCAGTGTAACTGGCTTTATGTTGATGTCTTTGATATACTTGGACTTGAGTTTTGTGCATGGTGATAGATATACTTTCTTTTTTCCATTATATAGCTTTGGCTTCTTTGTCAAAAACCATGTGTTCATACATGTGTGGATTTATGTCAAGGTCTTTAATTGGATTGCATTGATCTAAGTGTCTGTTTTTTTTATGACAAAACCAAGCTGTTTTTATTATTATAACTCTATAGTAGAGCTTGAAGTCAGGAATGGTGATACCTCTGGAAGTTCCTTTATTGTACAGGATTGTTTTAGCTATCCTGAGCTTTTTATTTTTCCATATGAGATTGAGTATTGTTCTTTTGAGGTCTATGAAGAATTGTGTTGGGATTTTGATGGGGATTACACTGAATCTGTAGATTGCTTTTGGTAAGATTGCCATTTTTACTTTGCTAATCCTATCTATTCAAGAGCGTGGGAGATCTTCCCATCTTCTGATAGTTTCTTCAATTTATTTCTTCAAAGTCTTGAAGTTCTTGCCATAGAGATCTTTCACTTATTTGGTTAGAGTTACCATAAGATATTTTATATTATTTGTGGCTATTGTAAATGGTATTGTGTCTCTGATTTCTTTTGTCTTATTGTTCTAGCTAGTACTTCCAGTACTATTTGAATAGATATGGAAAAAGTGGACAGCCTTATCTTGTTCCTGATTTTATTGGAATTGCCTTGAGTTTCTCTCCATTTAATTTGATGTTGACTGTTGGCTTGCTGTATATTGCTTTTATTATGTTTAGGTATGTTACATATATCTCTGATCTCTCCAAGACCTTTATCATGAGGGTTGCTGGATTTTGTCAAAGGCTTTTTCAGCATCTAATGAGATGATCATGTGGGTTTTTTTTTTTTCTTTCAGTTTGTTTATACGGTGGATTACATTGACAAGCTTTCATATGTTGAACCATCCCTGCATCTCTGAGCTGAAGCCTACTTGATCATGGTAGATGATTTTCTTGATGTATTCTTGGATTCAGTTTGCCAAGTATTTTACTTAATATTTTTACATCAATGTTCATGTGTAATTATCTTTCTTTGTATGGTTTGGGTATCAGAGTAACTGTAGCCTCATAAAAAGAGTTTGGCAATGTTTTCTTTGTTTCTATTATGTGGAACAATTTGAGGAGTATTGGTATTAGCTCTTCTTTGAAATTCTGGTAGAATTCTGTGCTAAAACTTGGCCCTGGGCATCTTTTTTTTGGTGGTGGTGGTGGGGACTTTTAATGACTGCTTCTATTTCCTTGGGTGTTATAGGTCTATTAAATTGTTTATCTGGTTTTAATTTATTTTGATATGTGGTGCTTATCCAGAAAATTGTTCATTTCTTTCAGATTTTTCCAATTTTGTGGAGTACAGGCTTTAGAAGTATGACCTAATGATTATCCGGATGTCCTCAGTGTCTGTTGTTATGTCCCCCTTTTTCATTTCTGATTTTGTTAATTTGGATAGTCTTTCTCAAGTTCCCATTAGTTTGGGTAAGGGTTTGCCTATCTTGTTGATTTTCTCAAAGGACCAACTCTTTATTTCATTGATTTTTTGTATTGTCCTCTTTGTTTCTATTTTATTGATTTCAGCCCTCCGTTGATTATTTCCTGTCATCTACTCCTCTTGGGTGAGTTTGCTTCTTTTTTGTTCTAGGGCTTTCAGATGTGTTGTTAAGTTGCTAGTGTGAGATTTCTCCAAATTCTTTATGTATGCACTCAGTGCTTTGAACTTCCTCTTAGCACTGCTTTCTTAGGGTCCCCATAAGTTTGGTTATGTTGTACATTCATATTCATTGAATTTTAGGAAGTCTTTAATTTCTTTCATATTTATTCCTTGACCCAGTGGTGATTCAGTTAAGTGTTGCTCTGTAATTTGTGGTGTTGTTGAATTCTAACTTTAAAATGGTGATCCAATAAAATATAGGGGTTTATTCCATTTTTTTGTATGTATTGAGATTTGCTTTGTGATGGAGTATGTGTCAATTTTAGAGAAGGTTTCATGAGATGCTAAAAATAAATATATTCTTCCATGTTTGGGTGAAATGCTCTGTAGATGTCATTTAAGTCCATTTGAGTAATAACATCTGTTAGTTACCATATTTCTCTGTTAAGTTTTTGTGTGACAGATCTGTCCATTGGTGAGAGTGCAGTATTGACATCTCCCAGTATTAGTGTGTGTGGTTTGATGTGTGATTTAAGCTTTAGTAATGTTTCTTTTACAAATGTGGGTTCCCTTGTATTTGAGGTGACTTCATCTTGATGGATGTTTCCTATGATGAATATGAAATGTTCTTCTTTATCTCTTTTGATTAATTTTAGTTTGAAGTCTAGTTTGTTAGATATTAAGATAGTTACATCAGCTGGATTCTTAGGTCAATTTGATTGGAAAATCTTTCCCCAACTCTTTGTCTGAGGTAATGTCTGTCTTTTAAGTGAGGTTTGTTTCTTGTATGCAGTAGAAGGATGGATCCTAGTTTTTGTTTGTTTTCTTTTATCCATTTTGTTAGCCTGTGTTTTTTAATAGGCGAATTGAGTCCATTGATACTAATAGATATTGATTACCACTGATTGTTAATTCCTATTATTTTTGTTGTTGTTGTTGTAGGTGATGGTAGTGTGTGTGTTTCCCTTCTTTGGAATTTGTGGGTGTGAGATTATCTATTGCCTGTGATTTCACTGGTATAGTTAACTTCCTTGGGTTGGAGTTTTCCTTCTAGTAATTTCTGTAGGGCTGGCTTTATGGATATGTATTGTTTAAATATAGTTTTGTCATGGAATATCTTGTTTTCTCCACCTATGATTATTGAAAGCTTTGCTGGGTATAACAGTCTGGGCTGTCATTCATGGTCTCTTGGTGACAGTAGAATATCTATCTAGGATCTTCTGGCTTCCAGAGTTTCCATTGAGAAGTCAAGTGTAATTCTGATAGGTCTGCTTTTATATGTTACTTGGTATTTTCCTTTGCAGCTCTTAATATTCTTTCTTTATTCTGTGTTTAGTGTTTTTATTATTATGTGTTGAAAGAACTTTTTTTAAATCCAGTCTAGTTGGTGTTTTGTAAACTTCTTGTATCTTCATAGGTATGTCCTTCTTTAGGTTGGGAAAGTTTTCTTCTATGATTTTGTTGAATATATTTTTCTATGTCTTTGAGCTGGAATTCTTCTCGTTCTATCCCTATTATTCTTAGGTTTGAACTTTTCACGATGCCTCAGATTTCCTGGATGATTTGTGTTAAGAATTTGTTGGATTTAACAATTTCTTTGACCAATGAATCTATTGATCTTTGATGTCTGAGATTCTCTCTTTCATTTCTTGCACTCCTGTTTATTTACCCAGATTTTCCACTTCCAGAATTCCCCCAGGTTGTGTTTTCTTTATTGCCTCTATTTCAAACTGCTTGATTATTTTTTCTTGGCATTCTTTAAGGGATTTATTGATTTCTTCCTCTTTTTTGTTTATCTTTTCCTCAATTTCTTTTAGGGAATTTTTATATTCCTCTTTAAGGGCCTCTATCATCTTCATAAAGTTATTTTTTAAGGTCATTTTCCTCTGCTTCTTCAGTGTTGGGATGTTCAGGTCTTGTTGTAGAACCACTAGGTTCTGGTGGTGCCATATTGCTCTTTATGTTGTTGAATGTATTCTTACACTGCCATTTACCCATCAGGGTTTGGGATAATATAAGTACGGGTGCTGATGTCTTTGTTGGATAGGTCTTTTTGTGCCTTCGTTGTCTGTTTCCTTTATTGTCTTTTGGCCTAAATGGCCAAGGGTTCTGGTTGTTGACTGGTTGTCAAATTGTGTAGGGTTGTGTCAGCTGAGATTTGTGGGGGTTTGTGTACCTAGATCTAGCCTACTGCTCAGTTCTTCTGGCTGGTGTGGGCTTTACTTGTGCCTATGGGGGTCTATTCTTCCAACTTGTGTGGGCTGTGCCTGTTCCTATGGAGTCTGTTCTTCCAACTGGTATAGGTTTTGCCTGTGCCTGTTTTTCCAACTGGTGTGAGTGGCACCTGTACCTATAGAATATGCTGATGCTGCTATAGAGGGCTGCTCTTCTTCCAGTTGGTGCAGATGGTGCTTGTGTCTCTAGGGGCTGCTGATATTGTGGGGGATGTTTAAGAAGCCTTTGTTCAGAGATGAGATGGAAGTAAATGGAAAGGCATACTCTGTGCAAGATCCATAAGATGTCAAGACTGTGTCAGGGCTTGAGTGTGGCTCAGAACAAGTGAGTGAGGTTTTGGGTTCGATGCTTACCACCTGTGTAAACAGTTAGCTGGAGTAGCTCACACTTATAATCACAGTGTTGGGGAAGTGGAGGAAGACAGATACCAGGGGCTTGCTAGTCCCCAGCATAGCCTAACTGACAGGCCAGAGAGAGACCCTGTCTTGAAGAAATAAAGTGGACAGTTTTCTGAGAACAACACCTAAGGATGTCCTCTGGCCTTAGGTGACATGTCAGTTGCTGGCTAAAGATGTGTGGGTCAGTTGGTGTATCAGGCTTTCTCAGACTGCCAGCCCCCAGATCATGACACAGAGAATTATTAGTCTGTTAGGAATGCTCAGCCTTAGCTTAAGCTCATTTATGGCTAGCTTTTCAAAAATTTTTAACTTAAGTTAACCTGTTTTTCTTCATCTATGTTTTGTGTTGGGGCTTTTTACCTTTCTTTCATTCACTGCTCCCTCCGTGTCTAGCTGGCTGGGCTGGCTTTCCACAGGAGGCACTTGGTAGCCCCAGCAATGTTGAGGGGACTGGCATTTGATAGTCATGTACTTTATTTGTGTGTGTGTGTGTGTGTGTGTGTGTGTGTGTGTGTGTGTGGCTGAACATGTATAGGTGCATATGTGTGCATGGGTCTACATATGCATGTGTGTGAGTGGATATATGTGAGTTTGGGTGCACATGTTCATGTGGGTGTGTGCACTTGAGTGTGGAGGTTGCATACCAAACTCAGGTGTCCTTCTTCAGGAGCCATTCTGTTGTGTTCTGTTGTTTTGAGTCAGGGTCTCTCACTGGCCCAGGGCTCCCTGATCAGGCTGAGCAGCTGGCAAAACCCAAGAACTGGCCTGTCTCTGCATTCCCAGAGCCAGTATTACAAGCACATGCCACCATGTGCTTTATACCGAATTTAACTCCAGCCAGGCAACTAGCAGCTCCGGAAATCAATGGGTTTGGCTTTGACTGCTTTCTCTAAAGGCTAGCTAATTGTTGCAACACCAGACAAACTTTGCTCCACTCTTTTGGAACCTGGCACAGCATACCACCCCTCTGCCCATGGCAGGCCTATGTACCCTGGCCCATTAAGAGAAAAACTTCACCCAGTTCCCTCTCTCTTTTCTTCTGTCCTCTCTCCGAGGAGGCATCTCTTTTCTGCCTCTCTTTCTCTCTCTCCATGTATCTTCTCTTTCCTTCCCTTATTTTCTTACTTCCCCACACACAATAAACTTTCATATATGTCACATCTTCAGGTCCGTTTCCCATCTACTGCCATGCCACACCCACCAAGGTTCCCATGCATTGTATTCCCATGCCACTGTATTACAACACTCTGTGTGTGTGTGTGTGTGTGTGTGTGTGTGTGTGTGTGTGTGTGTGTTGCACACTCAGGTAGAGACCAGAGCAGGAATTGAGTGTCTTATTCTATTGCTTCCTGCTGTATTCCCTGGAGACAGGGTCTCTCACTGAACTGACATCTTGCCATTTTGTTGAGGCTGATTGTCCAGTGTGCTCTGGGGTCCATTTGTCTCTACCACCCAATGCTGGGGTTACAGACACACTCATAGTCACATTCAGCCTTTTACATAGTTGCTGGAGAGTTGAACCCAGGTTTTCATGCTTACAGAGCAAGTCCTCTAACTCACTGAACCATCTCCCCAGTCCTGAGTCTGTTTTGGAACCTTAGCCTGTTCCATTTTATTGACTACTTATATACCAGTACCAAGCAGCCTTAATTAATTTAAAATACATTTTTAATATTAGGTAAGGTAAATGTATTAATCTATTGATGCACAACAGTCCAGCCCAAGCCTAAAGACTCAAAACAAATACCAATGCATTTGTTTGAGTATAAAAATCAACGGGCGTTGCTTAATACATTCTAAGGTTAGTGTTTGAGCATCACAAAGATGCTGACGCATTTGCAGGTCTTTGACAATCCTACCTGGCAGACATGGCATCAGTATTTGGGGTTTCTTTTTCCCCCCAATGCCATGAATTTGCTGTTATTTTCTACGATAAATGTTTATTTAAAGACACTGATGGGTTTACAAGACTATCTGTTCTTTGTTTCTTTCTATAGCTCAGTCATTCCCCTGATCCATTTTATTTATTTTGTTTTTAATTTGTTTTATATAAGATCCCAAACATAGCCTTGGCTGACTTTGGATGCTGTATCTTCCTGCCTCAGCTTTATGAGTCAGCACTGGGATTATAGACATCCATTATTAGGCCTGGTTGCCAATTTCTTTCTTCCCTTTTAAAAATTATATTTATGTATTTTGTTTGCACGTGCATATGTGCACATGCATGTGCTGTGTGCACCTGTGGAGGTCAAAGGACAACTTTTGGGAATTGGTTCTCTCCTTCTACCATGTGAATGGATGCCAGAGGCCAACCCATTTTCTTTCTTTCTAAAGTAAATATTATTTTTTTTACTGCTGAAAATATTGAGTGAATTCTAACAGAAATCATCTAGGCTTTGCCAGCTGCATGCTTCTATTTTTATAAGTGTTGGTGTTTAAGTCAGCATACAAAAGGATGGGTCAAATATGGCACGTTCATGCCTATATATCATATGCTATTCATGACCTCCCCACCCCACTCTTGCCTGTCTCCTGCTCCAACCACTTTCATGTCACGTGTATGCCACCCCCTCTTCCTCCACCCTCAGTTCCCCTTGTATGTTCCTGTTCACATACACACACACACACCACACACACACACACACACACACACACACACACACTTTATGTATAGACAGATGCAAATTCAAATTTTGATTCCTTGTGCTAAAGGTGTCTCCTGGACCCCAAGCTGGCTGTGGTAAGACACCAACTGCCGGTGTCACATGGGCCACCTGATTTTTCTGTGTGACTGCTTTTTCCATGTTGCTTCTTGTGTGTTTCTCATCTGTCTTTCTTCCAGTTTGCAGTGCTGGGGATGGAACTCTACAGTCCTGTGCCTGCTCTGCGAGCATTCTACCAACAGAGCCATACCTGAAATCCCATCCCTAGAGTTCATTGTAGATTTCTTCTTATTTTTCTTGGATATGATTTTTCCAGATTCCCCAAATCTAAGTATTTGTGTTCTTCATTGATTCTCATAGTAGGCACTCTCTCTCCAAGCACACCCCTCCCTATTCTCCTGATTGTCCCCTTCTGGCTCTTTGAAGGTTACATATTTTTAGACATAATATCTCTATTCTCAATATGTAATGGCTTTTATTTTATGTCTCCCATTTCCTTCCTCTCCTTACTTTGTCCTGGGTAATTTGTTCAGCTCTATCTCCCAGGTCATTATTCTTTACTCTGGCCATGTCTAATCTGTATTTCTCCATTCACTGAATTTCCCAGGTCAATTACATTTTTATTTCCTTAAGTTTTTTTTTGTGATTCCTTTTATCTTCCTTTTAAGTTTGGATAATGTCTCATTCCTCCAAATTATGTCTGCTTCTAAGTGTGCAGGTGATTCAGTTGCCCTCACCTTCTGCATCCAGCCATGGGGGATACACTATTTTTTTACTCATTCCCGAGCTTTTTAAGTGGAATCATAATCAGTTTACCCACTGGTGGTGTCTATGGTTTGGGTAAGCTGTGCTTTAAATGTAAAATATACCCCATAAGTTGTGTCTGAACACTTGGTCCCCAGATAGGGGTGCCATTTGGGAAGATTGTAGACCCTTTAGGAGGTGAGGCCTCCCTACAGGAAATGAGTCACTGGGAGGGGTGGGCCTTGAGGGTAGGCAGGCTCCACTTCCTGTTGAGTCTCTGTTTCCTGCTCTTGTTTGTGCCTGCCCTGCCTGCTGCCATGTTTTCTCTACCATGATGGAATGTGTTCCTGTGGAACTGTGAGACAGAACCACCCTTTCTCCCTGAAGTTGCTTTTGTCCGGGCATTTTATTACGCTGTCAGGAAAAAAACTCAAGCAGAGTAATAGCTGTATCCTCCCAAAGATGGCAGGGATGGTGCTGATGCATCTGAAACCTCACACCAGGCTCTGGTTCTTTGAGAGGAGCTGCTGTGTATGGCCCGTATTTCCAGTGTACACTGTGATCTGCTTATGGTTTGGGGTTCTGAGGGGGAATTGGTTTCTTGTTTCTGACCATCAGAGCAAGGCATGCTGTGGGTGGTAGTGTTTAGATCTAAAGTATCCACTGTCCTAGTTTGTGTTCTGTTGCTGTGATACAGATCATGACTGAAAGGATATTTTTTGTTTATATATCCTGATCCAAGTACATCAGGAGGGGAAGTCGGGGCAAGAACGAAAGGCAGGAATATGGAGGCAGGGCCTGAAGCAGAGCTGTGGAGTAGTGCTGTCTCCCAGCCTGCTTTCTTATAGCACCCAGGACCACCTACTCAGGGCTGGCATCACCCACAGTGGGCTGGGCCCTCCCACTTCAATCATTAACCAATGACATGCCTACAGGCCAATCCGATGGATGCAATGCCCATATTGAGGTTGCCTCTTCCCAGGTGACACTAGTTTGTGTCAAGTTGACAAAAACTAACTCCCCCAAGAGTGCCCTGAGCGCTGGTCTCTCTTCGGGGTACGTTAGATCTCTCAGAGCTGCAGGGTTGAACTGGTGATCCCAGTGGGACTTTGGCCGCCATCATGCCATCCTTGTTCACAAGTTCATAGTGTACATCTTTTTTACCTAACCTTCTGGTTTTCTTCCTTTTTATATCTGGGACTCAGCCTAGGTCAGTGGTTCTCAGCCTCCCTGATGCTGCAATCCCTTAATACTGTTCCTCATGTTGTGGTAACTCTCAACCAAACAGTTATTTCATTTCTACTTCATAACTGTAATTTTGTTATTGTGATAACTCATAATATAAATTTCTGGTTTTTGATGCTCTTAGACAACCCCTGTGAAAGGGTAGTTTGACCTCTCAAAGGGTAAAGACCCACAGATTGAGAACCATTTAACATCATGTCTGACAACACCCTAGGCAACGCTCTACCACTGAGCTACATCCCCAGCCCTTTTGTATTTTCCCTTTTGAAACAGAGCTTTGCTAAGTTGCCCAAAGAAACCTTGAACTTGTGATCCTCCTGCCTCAGCCTTTCATGGAACTGGAATTACAGTTCTGTGTCAGGAAATCTGGCTTCTTCACCTCCCTTTGCTAGGTTCTGATCAGAGCAGGGCTGAATCAGCAGCCCATACAGCCAGTTCCAGTGGATCAGTCCAATGAGGGGACAGATAGGGTCAGAGGGCAAAAGGAAGACTATAAAGGTGTCTCCTGGCTTCCATGCTCTTCCCTCCCCTCCCCCTTTCCTCCTTCCCTCCCTTCCTCCCTTTCCTCTTCCCTCCCCTCCCCTCCCCTCCCTTCTCTTTCTGTCCCATTCAGAAATGTTGCCCTCATCAGTTGTGTCCCCCTGGCTGCAGTCTGTATGTAGTCATCTCCTTGGTCCCCTGAACACACCTCATTCCCATGCCCCTCCCATGGCAACAGGCTACAACCACAGTCACTGTGGCATTGCCCACTGCCCTGCAGCTTCTCTCATCTGTCATATGGGCCACCAGTTCCTACAGTCCATTTCCTCTAAGTGATTGTCCAGGGCAATTCCTTCCTCCCTCTTACAGCTTGGGGGAATTATGTGGGTATTCTTTTAAAAAGTGAAAAAGGAGATTCAAATGTGTTGCTGTAATCTGGTTTTAGCAGGCTGGAATGAGCTCACTTTGTAGATGTGAAGTGGTAAGAAATTCTGCATACGTTTGAAGTGGTTTTTTTTTTTTAAAGAAAAATAGATTAAATATCAGATCATTCTTTCAAAGTTAGCAGTGCAGACAACAAAGAAGAAAAATATCTTTTTGGAACTGATAACTACAAATGCTGTTTTGTTTTTAGAGGGAGATTGGCTACCTTGGATGTGGAGAACATCCAAAAATGTCCTTTAGAGAGCATAGGAGGGGGTCTCAGGAATAAATTCAGCAAGAAAGAGTCAAACAAACTCTCAGGGGATTGACTAAATTAAGCTACAATAATCTGGAATTTAGGATGAGTCCCACTGGAGTAAGAGGGTATGGAGAGTTCCAGACCCTCGGGGCTCCCTCCTCTGAACATATCCCCACCTCTCCAATCCAAGGTGTATTTTCAGTCTGCAGGATTAATTGGAATCATTAATATCTCTTGGATCACCTTTTCCTGGCCGTGACCCATGATGTTCATCTTGACCTCCACATTCATTTGTGCATGGAGCCTGGGAGCATTTACTGGGCAAAGGGCCTGGAAAGTTCCAGAATCCCCAGTCAGAGGCCAAGCAGCACAGGGCCTGGCATTTAGCCTATGAGCAGGGGAGAGCTTGACCTCTTTGGAAAATGCTGGTAAGTCATGCTCACTGTGGAGTGGGCAGGGATGGCTCCTTGAAGGAAGCAGGTGTCTGCTAAGACCTGAAGGGTGACAGGGGCAGGAGCTGGCTTTGTGTGAGGGGTTTGCAAGCAGGGAAAACGCCTGCAGCTGAGGGTTAAATTGGGGCTCTGGATTTCTCCGGCAAGCCTACTTTACTAAAACCATATTTTTAAAATTGAAAAATGTTTTCTTAAGTGGAAAGAACATGAAAGGAAGGTGGGAGGGAGGGGGGAAACTGCATGGAAGAATAAAAGAAACACAAAACCAACAACCCACCCTCCATCTCTTCACAGTTTTTCTTCCAGAGTTTACCACCAGCCTTTGCACCTCCGACAGAGGGACCAGAACACACCCCACCCCCCATCTAAGTTCCTGTGAGTACTTTCAGCACTGCCCTGAGCAAGCAATAAACGAGTTTGTGAAGGTATGGACAGCCTAGTTTCGGCCAGGTCACCTATATTTTTTAAATGACTATTTACACGTGTTAACCCAATTTCTATGAAAAACTGCTTGGGAATACAACCAGAGGGTTAGTAACTTGAGGCTCCAGGTGACCAGCATTCTAGGGACCCAAGCCCAAGAGGTACCCATACTTTGGTGGGCATCATCCACCCCACCCCCAGCATTTGTGAGCTCTCTCAGCTCCTGTATATGAATGAGCTGATCTTTCAGCTGCCCTTTGTCTTCGAAAAAATTAATTCTCATTTGCATTGCCCCGTCTAAATGTCACCCACCGATATTTTGTTAGACATTAGCGGCGCTGGCAGGGAGGGCCGCGGGGTAATTGTGTTCTGCCTGATGCTGGGATTTACATAATTTCAGACAGCAATTAAAGAATCCTGGGGAATTTTTTTTCCCCTCTCCCTTCCAACCTCTCCTACAAAGAAAGTGTTCGTTTACATTAAGCGCTCAGCGCCTTGCTGTTCATTTGCATAAAATTAAAGGTTTTTGTGTTCCTGAACAGCAGGGTAACATTTAAAATTCCGTTTTAAAAAGCTCACCTTACAATAATAAAATGTTAATATCATTTCCTAGGCAATGCAAGGTTGCCAGACGCCTTTCAATTCCAACTTGCTCCCATGCTAACTGCTCTCTCACTCTCTCCTTCTCTTTGTCCATCCCTGTCTTCCCTATCCCATATCTCCTCCTCCTCCTCTTCACCTTGGGGCATCATCTCTTCTGTTCTCGCCCTAAATCTTTCTCTAGATGGGATCCAAATGTCCTGTGCCCTCCAGTCTCAAGCCATGAGCAGAGTCAAGTTCCTACAACCATCCTGAGGACAATGATGTCCTAAGGCATCATGATTTAGCATTCTCCCAGAGTCATCGCATACCCAGTCCCTCATCCCAAGTGCCTCAGATTTCCCCATCTGTGTTATTCTTCCCTAACACCATGGATGCTGTGACAACCCAGGAGGACATCCCGAGGGCATTGCTCACTACCACCATGTGTCTTGAGTCCCAATTCACATCTCACCCCTCTTTCTTACTCAAATGTCCACAGAGGCTCCTTGAACCCAGGACAAGCTTCCCCTCAGGCATCTTGGTCTATCTATGTCTGCCTTTGCTCGGCCCTCTGCAGACCGTAAGGTGTTGTTTAAGGATTTGCAGCCATCAAGGGGAAAGCTAAAGGGTGTTTCTGCTGCATGTTTCCTTTGAGCATCCAGGAACCATGTTAATCATGTTCACCTAGTTGGATGAACTAGTTCAGGTACCAGGTGTCTATATCTGTGTTCTGCAGGCACACAGTAAGTGTGAGCTGGGGACTCAACCAGTAATATGGAGAGGTGAGGGTAGATATCACAGAAACATGGAACCCCCACACTCATTAGGTGGGGGTCCTTGGACATGATGCCAAGATGCAGAAAGACTAGTTCTGTTTGTTGTTTTGCCTACAAAAGTAGGTACTTTTAAATTCAAGCCTTCAAGTGGTGAGAAGACAGGGTGTAGAAGGGGAGTAGGGAGGAACGGAGTCCTTCAGCTGAGACTGAAGGACATTAGACAATAAAGCAAACCCATATGAACACACACAGTGTTATATGGCTACACAGACAGCTATATATCTATATAGGTAACTATGAAAGTATGAAAGATGGTATTACTGTGTGATTGGTTTATAAATTATTTTTCCATAATATTTAAATTTAAACATGTTAATACTACTTATATATTATTTGCTATAATGATGATCAATCTATGTTAATAAGTAACATTTTAGAAAGATATACAACCAGAGGTAAAGCTATAGAGAGACAGAATTCTTGTATAATTTTGAAATAAAGTCAGTATGAATTCCAAGATAGAGTGTTATAAATTATATGTTAATTGTAACCCCCAGGGTAAATACTGAGAAAATAACTTTAAAACATACAGTGAGATAAATGACAAAGAGATGAAAATGGTTTATTTAATGAAAAATAAGACAGTAATGGAATAAAATTATAAAAGTAAATTATTCATTAATAATAATTACATTAAATGTAAGTGGGTTAAAATATACAATTAAATGATAGAAAATTGGCTGTTTTAATGACCCAACTACGTAGTGTGTATAAGAGATTCATCTTAAATTAAAATACATAAACAGGTTGGAAATAAAAGGATAGCGAAAGATACTATGTGCAAAAGTAGTCTAAGAGAGCTAGAGTGACTATACTGATATCGGAAACAAAGATGGCTTGGTGGGTAAAGATGCCTGCCTCCAACCTTGACAATTTGAATTTGATTCCTATGTTCTCTGAACTGCACGTGCATACTGTGGCACACATACACAAGTATACACACACACACAGAGAGAGAGAAAGAGAGAGAGAGAGAGAGAGAGAGAGAGAGAGAGAGAGAGAAAGGGGGGATTTTATAAACATAAATACATGAAATGATGATAAAGGGGCCATTGTGATTATTAACACATTTGCTCCTAACAACAGAGCTCCAAAAATACATAAATAGTGGCAAACTTGAATTGAAAAACAAAATTCCCCTTTTCTAGCTGGAGCCTATACTATCTGATTGTCCACAATGGACAAAGCAATTAGAAAGAAAAAGAAGAGAAAGGCCTGAACAGCATCATAAAGACAGTCTGACTGAGCAGACACCTGTACAATATACTCTACCCACAAAAGCAATGGTGAAATGCATGTTATTTCAGTTGATATGGAACATCTCTAGGATAAATAGTATATTAAATCACAAAAAAGACTCAATGGAATGAAAGATAGAAAACATGTATCTCTCAAAACACAACACATCAGAATTTATAAGTGGTGAAAACATGCTTAGAGGCAAAATTAGAGCTGTGAACTCCTTCATTAAAAAAAGGGCTGGAGAGATGGCTCAGTGGTTAAGAGTATGTACTACTCTTGCAAAGGATCTAATTTTGGTTCCCAGCCCTGACACCAAACTGCTCAGAACCATCCGTACTCCAACTCCAGGGAATCCAATGTTTTCTTCTGGCCTCTTTGGGAATGGAGGCAAGACATTCATCCATGGATGATGATGATGATGATGATGATGATGATAATGATGATGATGATGACAATGACAATGATGATAGGAAGCCACATCTTACATGTCTTGGTCCTGGAAACCTGAGTGGGGTAAGGTGAGAATGAAGAAATGGCAGACACACATACAGGAAAGCTGGGATTGGGTGGGCTACACTTGCTCTGATGGAGGGCATCTATCTACTGCACAACCCAGAAACTCAGAGCATTAGTTATAAACAGCATAAGGGGGAGTGGTTAGCTAGTCTCAGTGGAAGGTCTCTGAAAGGGACCAGTCTCAAGCTGTAAATATCTGGAGGAAGAAGCTACAATTGACAATTCCTTCACATACATCCACACATGGGAAGGGGAAGGCTTTGCTCTTTTCATGGGTCTGAGGCATTGGGATTCTTGCCCATATATATCAACAATATACATTCATCCAGGACTTAATTTACTCTCCACAATATTACTAATGATAATAATAATACTGATAATAAAGATAGATTAAACTGGTAATTAAATGGCTTCTAACAAAGAAAAGCTCAGAATCAGATGGCTTCTCCAATTCTCCAAAATGTTTAAAGAATAATTAATGTTGATTCTGCTCAAACTCCTCTAAATATATTTATTATACAAGGCCAGTATTATCCAACACAAAGCAAAGAAAACATCAATGAGTACATTGAGTAAATGTAAATGCAGAAATCCTTGAATGAGATACTAGCAAACTGAATACAGTAGCATATCACTAAGACTGTATCAGAACAGCAAGTGAGATCTGTTGCAGGGATGCAAGTGTAGACTCAATATCTAAACACTGTTTGCCTAGGATGCATGATGTTCTGGGTTTGATCCCAAGTACCATATAAATAGAACATGGAGATATGTGCCTCTAATCTCAGCACTGAGGAGGTAAAGGCAAAATATTCATACCTATAAAATAAAAACAAATAAATCATAAAAAAGGAATGGACTTGATCAAAGGCATCTATAAACACTACAAAACTGGTGTTTAGTCTCAGTGTGACAGTGAGTACTTCTCTGCAACATTAGGATGAAGACAGCTGGAAAGATACCACACAGACACGAGGTACTACTGCATTTGACTTCCCAGAACCTGCATAAAAAAGCAGAGTTCCTCTGTAACTGTAGTGCTTGGGAGAAGGGTTTTGGATACAGAAGCATACCTGAAGCTCTTAGCTAGCTTCCCTAGCCATTTGATGAGTTTCAAGTCCAGTGTGAGATATGCTCAAAAAAAGCAAAGAGGTCAAAAAAGACACCTGATGTCAACCTCTGGCATCTGTATACAGGTTTACATAAGTACACAAGCATACACATACCAAACACATTGATACTTGCATCTGTCATAGTGCCAGGTAGTGGTGGTGCACACTTTCAATCTCAGCACTTGGAGGCAGAGGTGCTAGATCTCTGTGAGTTCGAGGCCAGCCTGATCTATAGAGTGAATTCCAGGACAGCAAGGGCCATACAAAGAAACCCTGTCTCCAAAACGAAATAAAAAAAGTCTGTAACACCACTGTTTACAAGTCTAGAAGAGCAAACAACCCAACACATCAACTGATGGATGGATAAACAAATGGTAGCATATCCATGCAATAGAAAAGGGATAGAAGTCTGAGACATTCTGTAGTAGTATGGATGAATCTAGAAAATATGAAACATGGAAGAACGCAGAACCATGAAAAGGCCACATGTTCAATGACTCAATTTCTATGAAATGTCTACATTAGGCAGAGGCAGAAGAGGTATCCTGGGCTTTCGACCTGGATCTTGGGAATGAGGAATGTGCCTAGTGGATAGGAAGCTTCTACACCTACATGGTGGATGTTTCACCATGTTGAAAGTTTGCTAAGTGCAACTGAATTGCATGCTACTAAATGGTTAACCTCACCATTCTGACTGTTTTAAAGTTTCTGTTACAGGAATTATTCTTAATTTTAAAAATTGAAAAACAAAAGGGAACTCAAGCTGTGACTTCACTCCACCATGCAAGCTCCTTTAGCTTTGGTTTAACTTTGTTTTGTCTTGTTAAGAATTTTTGGAGCTAAGATCTCATGTAGCTCAGGTTAGCCTCCAACATGCTATGTAGCTGAGGAGAGCCTTGAACTCCAAGTACTTCTTCCTCCACCACCAAAGTGCTGGAATTACAGCTGTGTAACACAGTATCCAATATCATCTTTGTAGAGTGACTGTGGCGACTTTGTAAAGTGAATGAGAAATGTCTGTCATCCCTCCCCCCCCCCCCCAGGCTCAGGTACTTGAATGCCTGGTCCCAGCAGATGGTGCTGTTTAGGGAGCTATAGAAGATTCGAGAGGGGCAGCATCCTGGAGGAAGTGTGTCACAGGATTTACAGTCCCACTTCACATCCTGGTCTCTTTCTGCTTCTTGGATGCAGTTGAGGTGTGATCCCTCAGCTCCCTGCTCCTGCTTCGATGCCTCCTCCACCATTATGAACTTTAACTGTCTAGAACCTTGAGCCCAAATAAACTCTTTTGTAATATGCCCTTGGTCATGTGTGATATTTTATCACAGCAACAAAACTTGGCAAACACAGATGACAACCAAACATGATAAACATGTTGGACCCCAGACCATAAACAAAATAGCTATAAATGGCATGATTTGGACAGCTAGGGAGATTGCAATAAGAACCTGGGGAAATAAGAGCACTGTAGTATTTCTGTTTTCATATTTCTTAATAAGCCGACTTAGATTGGAAAGGATAGTCCTGGTTCTCAGGGAATACTCTGTGAAGAAGATAAGTCACATCTACAAATAACCTTGGGTTCTCTAGCATGCAAAAGATGTGAGTGTAAGAGTGTGAGTGTGTGAGAATTGTGTAAGTGTGTGCTCTGTGGGAGTGCATGAGAGTGTGAGAGTGTGCATGTATGTGAGAGAGTATGTGAGTGTGTGTGAAAGTGTAAGAGTGTGTGTTCTGTGGGAGTGTGTGTGAGTTTGTGTGAGTATGTGTAATCATGTATTTACATTTAAGACATCCACTCACATGTATATATTTACATGCAGAGATAGCTGTGTATTATGTGTACATCATGTATGAAAGAGAGACAAAAGACTGATCATAGAGGTTCAAAGAGTATTGTTAAGTTGCAATAAAGAGTATTTGGGTATCGTACTCACTATTTTTGTTATAAATATGAAACTGTGTGCGTGTTCATGTGTGTATCGTGTATCTGCAGGTTGGTGTACAGTGTGTGCATGTGGAGGCCAGGGCTCAACCTCAGGTGTCATTCCTCAGGTGACCCACCTCCTCTTTAGAGACTGAGTCCCTCACTTGCCCTAGAGCTTGCTGGGCAAGTTGTTTGGCCAGTGAGCCTGGAGAATGGCCAGGCTGCCTCTGGTGCTGGGATGACAGTTGTAGTCACTGCTCTGGGCGTTGTGCTCCTCATGCTGGCACTGTCAGTATGTTACCCAGCCTCTCAGATGCTGTAATAAGACAAAGGCCTAAAATGGGGCTGGGAGATAAGTCAGTGGGTAAAGTGTCTGCAGCAGAAGCACGGGGACCTGAGCCTGGATCCCTGGCGCCTACTTTAGAAAGCTGGGCATGGTAGCACTGCGCCTAGAACTCAGATTGACCTCAGGTGGACCTCAGCGCTTGGTGCATGGGCACAAGAGGGTCAACAGCAGGCCCACCCGAGTTCCCTGGCCAGCAGTCCAGCCAGACTCAATTTACAATCCTCCTGCCTCCCCACCTCTTGAGTGCTGGGATCACAGGCCTGTGCCACCACACTTGGCTTGAAACATGGTTTTCACCGGCCCATCACATCCCATCATGTTGAAGCAACAACTCGCTTAACAGACCCAGTTGCTAATACGCATCCAATTGTCTAACTTTATTTTTTCAAATGGTTAACCAACTATTCCAGCACTATTTATTAAATAATTTGTTTCCCCTACTGATTTAAAATGCCACTTTCACCATATAATAAATAGCTATGCACACCTCAGTTATTTTCTTGCGTCGGCTCATTTGTTTAATTATGCCAATTTTACTATTTTGTCTTATGTATATATAAATCTACAGTATATTTTGGCTTATTCATTCACTCATTAACACACTTGGTTGTTTTTGTTTGTTTGCTTGCTTTTGTTTTCATTTTGAAACAGGGTCTCGCATAGCTCAGGCTGGCCTTGAACTCCTGATTCACCACCTCTACCTCCCAAGTGCTGGGGTTACAGGTGTGCACCACCATGCCCAGCTTTTGTGGTGCTGGGATAGATCTCAGGGTTTAATGCATCCTCAAAAGTGCCTTACCAGCTCAGCTACAACCCCAGAATCAAGTAACTTCTTAAACAAATCTAACCTGAGTCTTTCTGTGGATAGGAGCTATTTTAGAACAGATTGGACAGTGGGCAGTGGTGTGCCTCTGAACACCTGCATTTAAACATCTGACCTTAGAAGTTCCTCCTGCCCTGATCAATTTCATTTATTAAGATGTTCTTAGCCGTTCTTGTCTATTTATAACTCCCAATGAACTGATGTTGCAAGAAAATACATTTGGGATTTCATTGGAACTGAATTAAATGTATGGATTAATCTTAATGGAATTGACAATTTTTAATCTTCTTTTCCACCGACCCAGCCGGCCGTGTTTCTATGTAGTCAATTCTCATTTTCATGTGAAGTTTTCGCCTCACACATTTATGACCGAACTTGTTCTTGGATATTTTCTCTTTGTTGCTATTTCGAATGTTATCTTTTCCCCATCATACATTGCCCGTGATTAATGTGGGTACACAAGAAAGCCATTGATTTTTGAATATTTCTTTTAAGTCAGCATTTACTGAATTCCTGATTAATTATAATAGTTCCTGCTTGTTCTTTCAAATTTCCTAGGTAAATAATCACATAACGTGAATTTTCCCTTTGCTTTCTTTTGATCTTACCATATACATAATGGTAATAGAACATGTGTACATAATGTATATATTTCTTCTTGCATTAACCAAGTCAAGATTTCTGAGGCACAAGGAGCAACACTAAACACCATTTTCCCCAGGGGAAGCAATCTCAATGAGGAGCTCTGAGCAATTTCTATGGTGTAAATATTCCCATCACAGCTGATCCTCAGCTGCCAATGTGATGTCACTAGATGAGGTTATAAAGGGACACATGCCCTCAACCATGAGGTGATCTCCAGGGAAGAACATACATATACAAAAACACAATAACCAAAAGAAAAATTGGAAAATGCACGCACACACACACACACACACACACACACACCAGGTTGCAATGGGCAATGAGGGGTTACTTCAGTAGCTCTGAGAATGCCTGTGATATATTCCACAAGACATCTGTTTGATGCAGAAGGGGTCATTACAAAAAGACGGAAAGATCACTTGATGCTGTGGCTCCTATCACTGCCTAGCCTTCCAAGTCCTGACCACCCCATCAGTTCTCTCAGCTGATAATCAGAGCTAAGCTATTTCCCCAAAATTCTGGTGTTGTTCATTTGGTCCCCAGCTGGTGGCGCTATTGCTAGGTGGATGAGCCTTTGGGAAGTGGAGTCTATTTGAAGGAAGTAGGTCATTAGGGGTGAGTCTTTGAAGATTATATTGGAACTCTGAGAACCCCACCCCCACTTTTTGGCCCCCAGGAAATGGTCCCCTCCTTTATGGTCTTGCCATGATATCCTGTCTCCCATCTGACCAAAGCAATGGACGCCAGCTGACCACAGGGTGAAACTGGGTCCAAAGGAAACTTTGCTTCTTTTCAATAGTTTTTCTTGGGTATGTGTCAAGGTGACAAGGAGGTCACAATCATTAGGACATCCTCTGTGCTCCTCAACCCCGCCCACCAACCCTTTCCCTCAGGACCACTATAGCTACAACTCCTCCAAGGTCCTTTCCGCAGACAGCCTCCTCTTGGAGGGCGGGACTTCCTCCTGCTCAAGCTAGCTACACCAGGACCAGACTGGGGCCCCTGGCCTGTCCCTGTACCTCTCATCACTATGCTCTGCGCCTACAGACTGTGCAAACATGTCGCCATGAGTGTTCGTCACTCATCTGCTCCCCTTTCTTAGAGCCCAGGGTAGAATTCCTAAGGGAATCGCTGCCCAAAGCCCTGTTCTCTCAATACCTTTGCCCACTGCTTAGAAGATCTAGTGTCTCCTACCCCTTCACCAAACTGTGACTTCCTTGGTCACCAACAGTGTTGCCTTGCTAAGACCTGTGGCCCTGGATTCCCAGCAGCTTTGAGACCTTCCCTTGTTCTAACCCTGCCTTCTCTCTCCACCCTCCCAGTGTCCTTCAGGATGCCCCTTCCCTTCTTTCTCTGTGACCCACTCTCTTCCTCAGCCAGCCAGACCTGTAAGGCAGGTGTTCGGCTTACCTTAGATTTTGCTTTAACCATGGTAGCTAACCTTAAGCTTACCTGAAGCTCCCTTTTCCAACCTGTGAAGTGTGTGTGTGTGGGGTGATGCTGACAGCTGCATGCATGCTAACACCAACCTTGGGGTACAGGCTCCCTGGGCAGGGCCTGATGGCCACACTCGATAAACCTGACACACGGTAGTAGGTTTTACCATTGTTCTTGGTCACCTGGAGAGAGAATGCTACAAAAAAGGTAAAGCCATTGAATGCCACATGATCTGTGGGACCTGTTGAGGCCATCCCCTAACTGGGGGAGGAAAAGTTTCTGTACTCAGAACAGGGTTGGGCCATAGGAGCCCCCTCCCTGGCAGTGTGAAAACTCTGTGCTCTCGTTCTTCTGTTACCAAGGTCTATATTAAGAACGTTAAATGTCAGCACAGGCGCTTTAGCTGCTAATGTGAAGGGGAAAGAGAGTGAATTGCAGGTGTGTTGGAGGGAAGAGACAAGTTGGGGTAGAAACAGCAAGAAGGAATCAGAGAGGTTGGGGCTAAAGAAGCCAGATTCAATTAATTAGGACCTATGTCATGGGGGGAGGGCAGATGACAGACCTGTAGGGACAGGATTGTGGGAGCCTGGGTAGGCTCAGGGTGAGGGTACAGCTCAGGCTGTAGAAGACTCAAGAGGAGGTACCTGGGAACCCCTGCAGTGACTCTCACTCAATGAGTGAAAGGGTTTGGGTAAAGAGCCTCTCTCTGGAAAATAGAGGGTCTACAGAGGTGGCTGTCAAGGGAACCCCCTGTTGCTAAGGGAACCACCTGGGAAGAGTCATAAAATGAAGTTACCCCACCTCCCCAGCAGGCATGATGTTCAGAAGGGGCCTGGCACTCCATGGAAGTCTGCATTGGTGCCTCTTTAGGCTTTAGAACCTGGGTGGGTGGAGATTCTGCCTTCCCTGACCCAATGGTTGACCAGGATCCAAAGGCACAGGGTTTCAGGAGAGCCTGTAGGAGGGCATTCCAGTATCAAAGGGTGTCCCAGCACTCCAGGGTGCCCCCACATGGGAGGACACTTGGGATTTCACATGAGGTTAAAGTGACTCATGAAATGGTTTAAATGAAATCCAGATGAATACAGCTTTAAGCTGATATGAAAATGGAAACCCCTTAGGATGGGCAAGAAAGCCGCTGTCTTAGGGTCACGATTGCTGTGGTGAAACACCATGACCAAAGCAAGTCAGGAAGGAAACGGTTTTTTCAGCTTAGTTTCCACATCACAGTTCATCACTGAGGAAAGTCAGGCAGGAACTCAACAGGGCAGGAACCTGGAGGCAGGAGCTGATGCAGAGGCCATGGAGGGTGCTGCTTCCTGGCTTGTTCCTCATGGCTTGTTCAGCCTGTTACCTCATAGAATCCGTGACCATCAGTCCAGGATGGCACCACACACAATGGGCTGGGCTCTCCCCCATCAATCACAATTAATAAAATATTCTATAGCTCAGTCATATGGCGGCATCTTCTCAGGGGAGTCTCCTTCCTCTCCAATAACTCTAGCTTGTGTCAAGTTGTCACAAAACTAGCCCACATAGCCACTAAAGTTTGGTCATACCTGGCCCCAGCCTGGCACCATGAGGGTGATACAGAGAGCTTTGTAACATACAGAGATGACTCCTCTCCAGGGAGTCCTATGTCATCTGCTAGGGAAAAGCCAGGACTGTGTGGTCTTTCAGCACTTTACCCACAGGGTGCTCATGGGCCATCAATACTGAGGACCACTGGGTATGCCCTCTGTCTAGGCATCCTTAGGAATTACATCCGCACAAATGGAGGCCATGTTGGCATTACACCTGCTAATTTGGGGGACATCTGTGGGAAGAGCTACTGAAAAGGAGTCTTGGCATGGGGCCTGGCCAGTAACCCAGGGCCAGCCCCTCTCAGTCCTTGTGCTTTGGTGTTAGTCTGCACATAGGGAGTGGGTGCGGGGAGGGTCTGGAGAGGTGGCACACACAGTTGTGCATGACACAAGATTCAGTAGTGATTATATGTGATCTTGAAGTCATGGCCCTTGGAGGATCAACCCAGGGCTTACCTGACACGGGTACCAGCTTTGAGGGTCCATGTCGTGCATCATGTATCACAAACACTTGCTCTCACGACATGCTGAGTGCCTGGCACACAGATGGCCACAAAGCCTCCAGTCCTAAGACTGGGGAGGTAAACCACGTGGACAATGCAGGCTCCGGGCCATGCACTCTCACTGGAACCTTCCCAGCTCTCTGCTGGTCCATCTCCGGGGCTTAGCCCTCTAGGCTCTAACACCCTGTCCCCTATACTGCCAGCTCCTGGGACGCAATATTGGTAACCAAATTCATGGGCTAAGGCCTTGTCACTTTCTGGAGTCTGGACTTGGCCAGATGGGCCCTGGGAGTGGGAGCTCTACCTCAGTCCTATGTCACAGCTGAGGGGACAGGCCACACTGATGCTCTAGCATGCAGCTAAGATGTGTCCCACCCTCACTGCTCCTAAGAATGTGTGTCATAATCACTCCCCCATCCATTCTTCATTCTCTTGCCCTTCTTGGCTCATGATGGAGCCAGTGTTTCTGCCCTCGGGAGGACATGGACACCAGAATTGGCCTGTACTGTAACTGAGGTCTTGCTAGCCTTTGCTCTAACTGAGGTCTTGCTAGCCAGCTCTGCTTGACACAGTGTCTAGGGTACTTAGCCTAGAACCCTGTGGGATATTGCTGAGCTGGGGGGTGTCACTCCAAGTCACAAGTGTTTGCTCCTCACCTCCAGGAGCAGCTGGGAAAGCCAAGGAATCACAATGGCCAGTTCAGAAGTTGGAGCCACCAAGAAGTGGAAAGCTCTGGATTTGGTGGCCCACAGAGGCCCAGTGAAGCCCTCGAGGAGAGAAAGGGGTGGCTGCTGTCCCAGGATTCCGATCTGTGTAGCAGGGGTCAGAACAGCACCTGTCTGGGTGTAGCCCCCAAAGACATCTGCTGTCCCTGTCCTACCTGCCATACCGGGTGGCCTCCAGCTCTGCATATGCCAGACCAATTCTTCCTTCTCAGTCACACTGTCCAAGCCACAAAACCCAGGAAACCCCACTGTGTACCTGTGCTCAGATGCAATAGGTGGCTCCAGGAGCTGAGGCCTAGCGGGGAAGGAGGCTTCCCAATTCAGAAATCAGTACCACTGGGTAGGACAGTCTGAAGAGCAGAATGTGGCCAACTGAGATTCATATACAGATAGTGACACAGACAGGCTCTAGTCTGAGATAGGCTACCACCAAGAAGGGTTGGTCTGGGGGTCTCTATGACTATTCACTCGGGCTCTGGACAAAGGTTTTGTCAACAAGTGTGTACAGACACAGGTTGTCCTGAACACAGCCCATTGCAGTCTGTGGGACACACTGCTGAGTCTGTTCCTGCACCTATAAGATATGAAGGAAATGCCTCCCTCCCAGGACTGGGCTGAGGATGCAGCCCTGGCAGAGCATGTAGCCCACGGCCTCCCAGTCAGTCTGAGGGAATCTGGGGGAGGGAAGCAATGTCAAAGAACACCTGGGAAAGCTCTGGGTTGTCAGGGTTACACAAATCTCCATCATTCCAGATGCACCGGGCCATCGGAGCAGCAGCCAGAAACAGAACATCTGCTTCCACGGGACAGGCCTCCAGGGTCTGAAGCAAGGACAGGAGGCCTGCATCTCCTGTCACCAGATAGCTACAGCCATGTAACAAGTCACTCCATACTCAGTCACTTTCAGTTGCTTAAACAATGTGCTTATCTTTAGCAACCACTTCTCCTGCCCAGAGCGGTGGTTTCCAGTGGCCTCAGCAGAGCCCACTGAGAGTCCAGTCAAAGCTAACTAGTTCCTGTCACGAGCTTAGAGACTGGTTTGTTGTGAGCTAGTCAAGGACACCCTTGGCTGGGACAAGGGGCGCTCCTCCAGAGTTCTCTCCTTGGCCACTCTACGGTCGCAGGAAGAAAATGCATCAACCATTTCTGCAGTCTGCTGAAACAAGCGAGTGTGGCATTCCTCTTCTGACTCATTGTCTTGTTTGCTGTGTGAGATTATGCCAGACCCTTCCCTTCTCTGAGTTGGTTTCTTGGGGAACAAACAGGTCAGAGCACTCACGGAGAAAAATATTCTAAGAGCCAAACCCGTGCCTGGTGGTGGAAGAGAATGACAAGGGTGGGTTTGTCTGCTCCTGAGGGTCTGACAGCTCCCACTGTGCCTGGGCCTGCAGGGGCCCGGCTGGGGGGTTCCCTCCCACCCCTCATCTAGCCCCCCCAAGACCTCCTGCCGAGAACTCTTTAGCACCAGGGGGTCTTAAGGATACTTAAGTCGCAAACTATGTGTTGATAATAAAATTTGCCTGCCTCTCACAGACATCCAATTTGCTTACCATCCAACGAGAGGCACTGGGCTCCGGCTTCTAAAATTGTTTTAATCTCTGCCACTGAGCGCTTCTGGCAGGTTCTTCAACTGGAAAATAGGAAATGAGTTAGAAACAATGGAGGGTCTTGAATAATCTCACTTAAGATGTTTGATCTATCTGGGGAGGAGGTGAAGCTGAAATCCATTTCCTGGTTCACAGCCAGACACAGAGGGCAGGGGAGAGACTTGGGGAGGGGAATAACCTGGCCTCACTGGTCCAGCTATGGCCAAGACACGGACTTCATACCCTCTTGGTGTCTGTGCAACCCTGGAAAACCCCCAACGACAATCTGGGTGTCCCCTTGAAGGTGGGTGTCACTTCTCTGTACAGATGGAATTGACCTTTAGATGTACAGATTTGACTGCCCAGAGTCTGTTCCAAGGCTTGTCTCCACCACCAAACTCAGACAGTTCCAGGCAGTGGGGAGGGTGCAGTGGAGATTGTGGCTGTGTGTGCATCTGTAACCCCAGGATTGTTGGAGATGGAGACAGGATCCATGCAGCTGGCTGGCCACCTGCTTGGCTCCAGGTCCAGTGCGAGACCATGTCTCAAGGGAATAAGGTGGAGAGTGATGGAGCAGGGCACCTTACACCCTTCTCTTGCTTCCACATGATGCATGCATACATAGGCTCTGCCTACATCCCACATACAAGCAAGCAGAGCGCACACACCACACACACACACCATGCACACATACCCCCACCTCCACCCCCACCCCCAAACCACTTCCAATGCAATCCATCCAGGACCAGGAAGGCACGGTAAAGATAATACATTCATCCCATTACTACATCTTCACAGGACCTGAGAGCCCATGGCTCTCAAGACCTCCTTTCAGATGGGCACAGAGTATGTGAGGACTCCAAGGACAGGAGCAGAGGCACCTGAGGAGCTTGTGCTCTCTCTATGGGTAGGTTCTATCAATGCAGGTGTGAAAGAGTACCCTTAGCAGAGAAGACATCGTGAGGAGTAGGCTTCCCACTCGGGAGGTTGTCACTGCTTCTATCCTGCTATATGCTGACTTTAGCAAGGAGCAAGCTCTCAAGGCCAAGGCAGGCAGAGAGAGGTTCAACCCTGACCGTTACCAAGACTCGTCAGGCAAACACTTGGACACTGACAGCTATATACATCTCATGTGGCATCAGGATAGAGAAGCTAACACACACATGTGCCCTGAGAGACCCTGTGGCTCTCACTGGCCACCCTGTCACAGCAATGCACATGGCTTATAAGGAAACCAGGCCCCTGAGAGTAACTGACAATGAGGGGGTCTGAGTGGATTTCTGTGTGTGTGTGCACGCATGTGTGTGTACATATGCACAGTACACAATTAGTGTGGGTGTTTGGGGGTGAGTTTCCTGTGTCTCCAGCCTTCTAGGGCTCCCCAGTACTTTTGGTGGTAGAGGGGAGAGACATTGATGTGGGACCTGGAGAGTGGGCTGGGTCTTGGCAGAGGATTCATGGTGCTCTCTGCTCTCCAGTCAGGGTGTGACGGGGAGAGCAGCTTATTCTTGTCCAGCCTTTCTGCCCTCCAGGTACTGTAGTGTGACCCCACCCATCCCCATTACTGCTTCCCTCATCTCCCCAGGCCTGGCCCCTGGGGTCCCAGGTTGGGGGTTTAATGCATTATTGATCTCCCCGAGAAAGGAAAGTGCTGCAGCCGTAGGCCCAGGTAGCTTATTTTGTGCGTCGATGACATTCAGGTACTAGTGAAAAATTATACCAATTATTAAATCAGCCATTATTACTTCAAAGTGCAATCAGTTGTCACAGTGGAGAGAGCTTGCACGGAGCGTTATTAGTCGGGCTGTGTGCACAGGGAAAGTGCTGAGAGGAGAGACTTTAACCAAAGGGCAAATGCATGAAATTTACTTAGAAATAGCGATTTATCACCCCTGGGTTTCCTACTGCTCAAATCCAGGCAGACACTTGGCTGGCAGGAGACAGGCTCGGCGGCCGCCCTGCCCCCTGCAGCTCCCACCCTGACAGGAAATGAAAAATTGAGAAGTCGTTGTAACAGCTTAAAGATGCATTATCCTTTTGATGTGCAATTTGAGCTTCATATCCAAAGGCAGGTGAAATAACCGGCACCCACACGGGCAATGGGGGAGAGAGAGGCACCTCTTCCAGTGTGGGAGGGGCTGGGTGCAGGTCCTGGGCGAGCTGCACCCATCCTAGTGGATCTCCAGATATGGAGAGCCCTGAGGATGGGATGCGAAAGAAAGGTACTGAGTCAGAGACACAAGGGCCGAGGGAGGAAGAAAGGGATGAAGACAGCAGAAAGGAAGGAAAGAGTGCAAAGACAGAAATGGTAAAGGAGCTAGAGCAAATGGAAGGAGATGGAAAAGGAATGGTTGAAACCAAGTGTGCAAGTATACAGGTATGCAAGCCTGTGAATGTGCAATATGGGGCCTGCAGGAATGTGGACATATGACTACATGCAGGTGTGCCTGAGTGTGAGGGTGAGTGCACCTGTAATCTTGTGCATGTGAACGCTTTAATGAAGGGGCAAACTGGTGAGCTCAGATATTGGCAAGGATGGGGCTTCTGTCAAGCACCTTCAAAACCAAAGTCCAAATCTACTGATGACTAATGAGCCTTTCTAACTTTAGATGGCATTATTGCAAAGCCATCTTCCTTCATACCCACCATTTTCAATTGCTCTCACCCTGCAGCACACACCTCTTGTGGCCCATTCCCTGCATCAATCAAAGTTCCATCTAACTGAGGACAGAGTGAAGATCTCTCACTTCAGCAACCCACTGAGGGTCGGGGACACACACTGGCCACACAGAAAACTCTGGCTGACCTTTGCCTGAACTTCTATGTGATCTTGAGCAAATGGAATCCCTCTCTGAGGCTCTTTCGTTAAGTAGCTCTCAGGAATATGACACCAAGGCATGGTAGAGCCCTGGCCATCTCTCTAAAGTCTGCAGGGCAGAATCTCTGTGAGACTCTGCTGTGGGACCCTTACAGTTATCTACTTCAGCGTGTGGTTGAAGCTCACCAGCTCACTGGGCCTCTGTGACCTTTTACCCAACCTGGTGTTGGAGGGTACTGGGAGTATGTGCAGGGTGGCATGGCACCAGTAATGACAAGGTCTACTCATCACACACATTTGAGGATCAGAGATGGTAGGAACTCTAGCTGGCAGACCCAAGCAAGGCCGACCTGAAGACCCATTGGATGAGCAGTGAGCATGGCCACTTGTGAAGAAGAAGCACCATGAAGGGTGGCGATCTCTAGGGGATAAGAGTTGAGAAGGGCCTGAGTTTTCTTATTGTTCTTTTCTATATTTGTTGAGTCAGGGTTAGATTTATGACTAGGAAAATGAGACAAGTTTCCACTGAAATAGCCAGAGAGGCCCAGGAAGCCCTGACCCTCTCAAGGCCCTCTATGCTGTGGCAGGGCCTCTCATCTGATTGTGAGCTTACACTCCAGGACTCAGACATACATGTGGAGGTCCCAAGTCTCTAACTTCCTGTCTCCTCTAGCATGGGCATTCCCTTACTCAATCCAGCTCACCCACTTGCTGCATAGGCTCACAAGGCTGTGGAGCCTGAGTCTGAAGCCTAAGTACAGAGACACCAATGTAGGGTAGAATACCCTGGGTCCCCTCCCTGCCTCTCAGAGGTTAGGAGTTTGTCATTGAAACACAGGGACAGGCTCATCCAGGTCCTTCTTCCCTCTTCTGAAGCCACAAACCTTTTTCTCCAAACCCAGTGTCTGGCATGCAGGGGTTCAGAGCAAGCCCTATGGCAACAAGAGGAACCCCATTTTCGAGGTGAGAAAGCTGAGGAAAGGGGAAAGAGTTGGCTAGGAGTGTGGGTGGTAAGGCTGGACACAGCCCAGCTGCTGGCTCTGGGTCCATGCCCTTTCCATGACACCATCTCGCTGGAAACAGATGGCAGTGAGAATGCAGAACTAATCAACTCCTCTATTGATCCTGGCTTCTCCATCCAGGAGATCGATCTTCCCATTAGAAAGAGGCGGGAGGCACTATCAGAGGGCCAGAGGGGCCTGGAGACCCACTCAGCTTGGTAGCAGGAACAGCCATGGACCCTGCTCTGAGCTTAGGCCCTTGGTGGTTCATCTAGGTCACAATAATAAGACCTGACAGTGCAGGGTGGCCAAGCCCCAGATTCACAGCCCTGGATTCAAGCATTGCAGGGGTGACTTACACCTTGCCAGGGGCAGGGGGGGTTCAGAGTACCAGCTTCTAGCTCAGCTTTGTGGACAGGCCTTCTGTCTTTGGTCTTGTGGTTTATCTGTCATATCATCCACCCATCTACCCATCTGTCTTCCCTCTTTTCAGTCACCTAATCTTTTCTGAACTGGCTTTGTTCCTAGGGGACTTCAGGATGCCCATTGTCTGGTTGAAGCAATGGGGGCTTCGACACACAAAGGAGTCATTGTCAACACATCCTAGAGGTTGGTCCAACAGCTTTACTATTTTGCTTTCCTTGGAGCAGAAAATTGTTAGGGGCAGACGTATAGCTATATTTTCCTCCATGGTTCTACAACACTCACCACAGTGCCTTGCACAAGATTGGATCTGAAGAACCATTGTATGTATGTATGTATGTACATGAAAGACAACAGGTGGACGGATGTAGATGGGTGGATAGGTGTATGTATATGTGTATGTATAAATTTGTGGATGCGGAGGTGCATGAGTGGGTATGTGGATGGACAGATATTCAGTTAGGTGGGTGATGAATGAGTGAATGAATTGGTGTGTAGATGGTTAAATGAGTGGATGGATAGTATTGGGTAGATGCATGGATGCATGGGAAAGTGGGAATGTGTAGTGAGATAGTCCTTCTGTGGCACTGACCACGCCCATTGGGGGTGGAGCCATGGGCGGAAGTGACCTGGGGAAGGAGGTCGGAGAGAGCCGGGAAAAGCTCTCTCTTGCTGGTGTGACTTGGACAGGAGAGCATCAGGTTGAATTTCCTGGTGTTCATCTGTCTAGGTTGTAAGTTATTTCTCCCTGAATAAACATCTATTCGGCCTATTTGTTTATCCTGATCCTTATTTAACCGCGATAGGAATGTGGATGGTCTGATATATAGAGGACAAACAAATGGGTGGATGAATGAGTACATTGGTACATGGATGGGTGGGTGGGTGGGTGGATGGATGGATGAATGGGTGAATATATGGGTGAGTGGGCTGGTGGGTAGCTAGAAAGTAGGTGGAGAATAAAGGATTGAAGGGTGAGTGGATACATGGATGGACGGTTGCATAAGTGAATAGCCACATAAGTAAATAGGTGAAGGGATAGAAATGGATGAATGAATGGAAAGATAGATGCTTACATGCATGCATGGGTGGATTCAGGAATGGATAGATGCACAGATGGATGGGTAGGTGAAATGACAGATATGTAGGTAGGTGGATAGATAGGTAAGTGGATGGATGCATGCATGCATGGGTGCATGAATGCATGGATACATGGGTGGGTGGATAGGTGGATGAATAAATGGATAGATAGATGGATAGGTATGTATATAGATAGATGAATTAGTGGGTAGACAGAAGGTAGATGAAGGATAATAAATGGGTGTTTGAGTGAATAGATATGTGGGTGGGTGAGTGGGTAAGTAGATGGATTGATGGATGAATAGATAGGTTGGTTGGTAGGCAAAAAGACGAATGGTGGGTGAGTGGATAAATGGACAGGTGAACAAATGGGTATGTAAATGGATGGATGAGTGGATGGATTGACAGGTAAATGGATAGATGAATGGATGAAAGGATGGATGGATGGATGGTGATTAGATACCTAGCTGACTATTATCATTTGGCTATGGCATGTTCCTCCTAAAGGCTCATGTATTGGGGGCTTAGTTGCCAGCTGATAAACTTTTGAGAAGTGACCAGGTTTTCAGGGCTCTGATGCATCCCATAGACTGATTTCTTGCTGGATTCATAGGGTGATAACCTTATCAGGAAGTGGTAAAAAGTAGGAAGTAGAGCCTAGTTGGAGGAAGTAGTCACTAAGGGTGTCCTGGGGGTTACATCTTGCCCTGGCCCCTTCCTGTGTCTCCTTCTTTATTTTTCCTATCATGGGGAAGCTCCTTCCTTGCTATGATGATTTACTCCATAGGAACCTTCAGAATCTTTGCCTTCAGTTGTTCCTGTCAGGCATGTGGTCACATCTGAGAGTTCAAAAGTACATCCCTCCCCTGCAGATCCATTTTTTATTTGCTTACCTCTGATGTAGGAGGTCCACTATTTGGCACTAGGTACCTTTGAAAGGGCAGATTGCTCTCACTGGGCTGCCAGCCTGGACTGAGCCAGGCCTGGGGAGTTGCTGTCCTCTACCCATTTGCTTCACTGCTCCATGGAGTGGTTAAAACATGCCGTTGAAGAAAGAGTGTCTTCTCAGCCTGGTGCAATGTCCCCACAGGCTTTGTCTGTCCTTATTGCCTCTGCATGTGGTGGCTGGGAGCTCACTCAGAATTGTCAAGATATCTCATAAAGTGAGGCTCCCCTAGGAGAGAGCATGCTGGGTAAATTCCCACTAGTCAGAAATTATCAGAACTATCGCCTTCTTTATCCTAGACTCCATATCTATTAAGATAAGGTCAAATGATCCAATATATGAATAGGGGCTTATCTATTCAGACCAGACAAGACACAAATTAAACCAGACATGGGTTATTCATGCCTCAGAAATGGCTCTTAATGTGACAAAAGAGGGCTGTGAAGGCTGATGTGTGGGATCCTGGGTAAATTAGGATGAGGTAGTTCTCTTCTTGAAGTGTGTCACACAGTAGGTCTACACTGGCTCTAGTTCCACCTAGACACCCAGATCTTTCTCTCCTGCCTCAGTTTCACAGACTCACCCCAGCACTACTCTCAGGACATGGCCAGAAGAAGTCATCAGATTTGAAATGTCCTTGCCTTGATGGCATCTACTGCATGCCAGCCCAGTGCTACACTGCCATCGTCTCTTGCTATCTTTCACCTTGGCCATTGGGAGGAGAGTTTTTTGGGCACTCACCCTAAGCTGTACTTTGTGCTAAGGACTGAGCGAACAGCCATGGATCCTGCCCTCTCAGAGCCCTCACTTGGTTAATCTGAAGTTATCAGCCATTTCTGAAGAGTTGTTGGTTGGAGGCCATTCATCTCCTATCTCACCATGATACCTGAATTAGGTATCCCAGCCAGGCACCTGATTTAGGAAGATGCTTGGTTGTGGGTGGGTTGTGAGAGATCTATACTGTGGGCACCTACCATCCATTCCCCTATCTCTGTCCCATGAATGGGACTGAAGAATGTCATTGTGGAGAGAGGAAGTGATTTCCCGGGGGACAGCCCTGGGAGGGGTTGTCTGGTTCCAGGGGAGCAGAAACAAGCCAATCAGGGTGGATTGGCATTGGGATGGGAGGTAGGTCCAGTCCTTTATGTATAAAATAGACACAAGATGTTCAGTTGATCAGCAGCAACAAAATATTTCAGTACCAACCAGATTTTTACCAAGAGGGAGGGACATTTCCCATTGGCCTCAGCCCTGAACATCTGTGTTTCTGTCCCTAGCCCACTACAGACAGCTCTCTGGACACCAACACTTCTATGCAGAGAGAGGGCCAGGCCTGCAAAGGATGCAAATTGAGGAGGTGAAGGGGCAGTGGCCTCCCCAGGGGCAGAGGGCACAACCCCCTCAAGTCCCTTGGCCTGGGAAGGGGCTCCCAATTACAGCCTCCATCAGGCCCTGGAAGGCTTCTCTGTGAAATGAGAGCTGGAGCAGGCGATTGCCGCTGGCACTGGGGAAACTCCAGATCTATAACTTCCTGGAACATAATTAGCTGCTCACTTCAAAGATGCATTGGGGTTTGTGTAATAGGCACCGGGCAGCTCACAGACGGCAGAAAGCCGGAGAAAAATGGGGCCGTCTGGCTTGGAAATGGAAGGAGACAAAATGCTTTCAGTGAGGGGCTCCCTGCAGCGGAGACACCAGGACCTGAGAAAAGCAATAATGACCACAGTGACTCCTTTTTACAAATGCTCCCACTGCAGAGGCTTGATCCAGTCCAGAGCATGGAGGGTGGCTTGTTTCCATGTGGCTGGAATCAGTATCAGAAGCAGCAAGCAAGAGCCCACAATCAGACAAGTCAGGATTGGAACACACACTGGGTCTAAATTCCTCCAGGATGCCT
The DNA here is from genome assembly GCF_943737965.1 of Phodopus roborovskii. Lineage (NCBI taxonomy): Eukaryota > Metazoa > Chordata > Mammalia > Rodentia > Cricetidae > Phodopus > Phodopus roborovskii. The sequence continues at coordinate 74,919,691 of NW_026126418.1, forward strand.
GACCCTCCTGCTCCAGCGCCTCCCAGCCTGTGCTGCCTGCTTGACACAGCAGGAGAGGGACGGTCTAGGGAACAAATGTTTTGAAGGTGGCCCTCGCCCACTTTAAACAAGCCAGGAGGGATGCTGAAAGCAAAGAACAATTAGACCTGCTTTCTGTGGCACCTGTCACAGGCGTGTGCCATCTGGGCTCAGTTATTCTGGTTGCTAAAGCCTCACGTTTCTGGATATTAATGCAACAGCAGTGATTTCCCACTACAGTAAAGGGATTGAGTCCATTGGAGTGGGAGAGAACTGGAGTCTTCCCACAAAGATTTCAGGAACTCAAATACCTTCTGACTATAATTTCTTTTGTTCCCTAGGACTCGGCATATTCTCTTTTAGGACTACATGTGCTGGAAGTCTGCCACTTTCAGACATATTTAACTGGCAAGACTGTCACATGGCCATGTCTGCATGCAAGGGAAGCTGTGAATGTAGGATTTCATGCATCTATCCATCCATCCCATCCCATTCATTCATTCATTCATTCACACATTCACCCATTATCCACTCATCCCATCCATCCATTCATCCATCCTATAAAACTAATCCATTCTATCCACCCATCCATCCCATGCATGTAGTCATCCATCCTTATATACCCAATCCACCCATCCAATCCATATATTTATGTATGCATATGTGCATTCATCAATCGATTCCATTCATTCATCCACACATCATCCATTCATACATATATCCATTCCATACATCCACATACCCACTCATTTATCCATTCATCCAGCCATCCCATCCATCTTGTCCATCCTACACAATCTATTCTATCTATGCATGCATGCATGAATCCATCCAATCCATCTATTCATGCAAGCATACATCTACTCAATCCATCTATCCATTCCTTTCATTCATCCATGAATCCCATCCATTTTTACATCTATTCATTCCATCTATTCAGCCTGGACATCCTAACTATGCATTCAAATTACAATGAGATCTGCTGTCTGCTAGGCACCATGCCATCTTTAGGAATCAAAACAGACCATGACCTTGACCCTAGGACTCAGAGTAAGCAGACATGGCCACCTGACTGAGTCTTGCCAATTGAATATGTCTAGAAATGGCAAACATCCAGAGCTGATCTGAGTCATAGGCAACAAGGCCAGAGTCTGTTTTGCTTACTGCTTCCAGCATAGAGAGGAAAAAGATGCACCGAAAATCAGCAGAAGTCACAATTACTTTTACTAAAAGTGTAGTGAGTGCTCCTTCTGGGAAAGGAGCTTTCAAGCAGCATGTGACATGAGCAAGACCGAGGAATCCATGGAGGCTCTAAAAAAGAGCCTGTGGGCCCAGCCCTGAAGGGTGAGGTAGAGTTAGTTCCGACTGTCTGGAAGAGGCACGCACCATCCTGCCTGTTGTAGAGTTAATAACCTGTTCAGACACACCAACAGGACTCTGAAAACATCCTCCATAGCCTCTGAGCATGCTCTTGCCACCTTGTACCTTAAACTCCTTGCAAAGCATCATTTCACATGACTAGGACTCATCTTCCTAAGAGAATAAGCCAAGAAGAACCACCCTGGCATGCCATTTGGAGGTGTGGTAACTCCAGAGTCTGGTATTGCTTCTAAAGAGACCAGCTCTGCCAAAGGAGGCTTTCTCAGCGGTCTAGGGAACCATGGGATTGGAGAAAGAAGTGAGGAAGAACAGAGTTGCTTGGCAGCCCAGCAGGTTGAGAAACCACAAGTCAGAGGCAGGCAGGGGCTAAGAGAACTTCTCACTAAGTCACCTACTGGAGAAGAGAAACACCACCAGTTCCCCAGCAGAGCAACCAGTGAGGGCTTTGGAAGGCTGCAGAGCAAGTGATATGGCAGCCACCACCACAGTCTTCAGTTCCTCAGGAAATGGTGCCACTTGGCGGGGAGGGGAGCTTGTAAGATGATGGACTCTGCAGTCAGGCTGCTGGGGTTCCAGTGCAGCACAGCACCTGGCAGCTCTGGTGAATGAAGGGGTGGCCAGAGCAAGCCACCTGCCTGGCATTCATTCTCCCTTCTGTACATAGAGCTAGCACCTGACAGGCTCTGTGCTCCCTGATGGGCAGGCTGTCTTTTGCTGGCAAGTGTGCTTATTATGCCTTGTCCTCAAGTGCGAAGTTGCTCACTGTTGACAGCACCCATGTCCCTTAGTCCAGGACTCCTCTTCAGTTCACTCCTAGGCAGACTGAGGTCAGAGATTTCTCTCCTTTAAAGGCAGCCTAGACTGATGAGTAGCCAGGTAGCGAGGTGAAGTCCTCTAAGCCATCCACACCTTCAGTGGGGCCATCGGGAGTGGGATGTGTACTACAAACCTTCCTGAAGCCTGAGGCGTACTTTGTTCCAGTGACCTGCCAGAAGCCTCTGCTTGGCATCTCACCTCACAGTTTCCCTGCCCCTCATCTCAATCCCACCAGTGTTTCCTGCGGTCCCAGGGATCAGCAGGCGAGCTGCCTTCTCTGTCCTCTGTTTGTTGATCCATACATAACCAATGGCATACGCAGATGGTGGATTCCCACTCTTTAGCACCTACAGATCAACAGGATATCAAAGACTGTGTAAAAGTATGCATTTGCCCATTGGCTTCCCCACCATCTCACTCCCAGATTTAGCCCTTTGGAGCTGAGCTTCCTACCTAGAAAATTCTGTGCTATAGAGCAGTGGGGACAACCGTCTCCACCCCCCATGGAGGAATTGGGTCCAAGTTAGCTTTCTCTCTCTTAAACGGTGTTCAGATGTAAGAAAAGCAGCTGTCGCAGCAGCCATGTCAATCTGAATGGCAAAAGGTTTGGGCAAAAACATATTTTATTGTTCTTGCTGTCAGAAGCATAAAGATTTAAGGGGCATGTGACTCGGTAATTGCTGTGGACTTTTTTTTCCTTGACAATAAACATAAAACTTAAAACTGTATTAAAATCATTTGACAATTTTTATGCTCAAAGAGCTTGGAATGAATAATGGGTTTTTTTGCATCTAAAATGCACTCTCTCGTCAACCTATAAAACTGTCAGAAATAAATTCATCAAAAGTAGATTATATAATTAAAAGTCACTATTTGTGTCTGCCCGATTGGGATTGGAGTTGTTGTTTGTCTCTTTCTCTCTGGATCTCTTCCTCCCATCCCCCAATCTTTTAATTTTTGAAAGTTCCAGGTTAGGCTCTCTTAAACTGGGCCACTCTGTCTGGAAGAGGTACCCAAATCTGGGTACATTCCACAAATGCAGCCTTCCTGCTTTGGCAAGCCCCAGCCTGTGCTGTCCTCTCCAGCTAACCCCAGTAGATTGACATGGCCTCTTTTAGCCCAATCAGGCTGGGGGTTAGAATCAACCCAAACCAGAGTGCTCCCTTTGACTATACCCACAGAAGACAGTGTGACAGAAATTTCTAGAAATTTTCCACCTGCCACTTTCTCCTGAGATGCCTGGAAAGTCACACACCCTTGTAGTGAGATGGCCTTGTATAATTTTTTTTGGCCATCAGGATGAGCAGCAGCGGTGTGAACCACTTTTAGGACAAATATGATAGATAGGTGACAGTCTCAGACCTTCTAGCATTTTTTAAAAATCTTCTACAGTAGTTAAGATGCAACCCCAAGGGTGCAGAGACCCCTGAAATCTGGACCACAGAACTATTGCTCATAGTACTTGGTCTGGAGAGCTAACGAAGCCAAAACATGTGGCAAGCCACCCATACCTGAGTCTGCCCTGTTTCCAGATGTTGCTTTTAGCATGATATAGATATGGTGAAGCCAATAGATCAGGAAGTTGCCATTGAACGGATAGTGTTTGTGTAATTGAAGATGTAGCCCAGTTGGTATCATGTTTGCAGAATCTGCCCAAAGGCCTGGATCTGATCCTCAATACTGTGCTTACTGGGTGTGGCGAAGTATGTCTGTTATCCCAGCTCCTGGGGTGTAGGATGAAGAGGATCTGGAGTTCCAGGTCACCTTTGGCTATAAAACAACTTCAAGTCCAGTTTGAGCTAAGTAGGGCACTGTTTCAAAAAGACAGCTCAGCATACAGATCTCAGGAGGGATGGGAGGGGGATGAGAGACCAGGGAAGAAGACATAGGAAGCTAGGGTGACATCACTGCCCTTGAAGGTACCTCCTTCCACCAGGCTGTGTACCCTTTTGTTATTTTTTCTAAAAACCTATCCAGTCCAGTTTGCAGCACAACCATTTTATCTTTCTGGGCCCCAAGTGTGGGTCTGGAAGGTCTGTAGGGAGAGGGGTTTGCTCCAAATGATCCAGAGGAGTAGGGGAGAAGGGTCCACAGTCACCTTGGGTGGAACAAGACTGGAGAATGCCCCTCTGCTTTTCCCCTGGTGTGGAGACATAGCTTAGTCAGTATAAATGCAAGAGATTGACCTAAGCTCCTATGTATGAATCCTGTAACCCAAGCACTAGGAAGCCACAACGAGGACACTGGAGTCCCAGGTCTTACTGACAGGTGTGACCATGTGGCCAAGTTTAACTGTGCTGTGTAGCCATAGGTTCTGGAGAGACCCTGTCCAGCAACAACAAAAACCAAAGTGGGTGGAATCTGAGGCAAGACACCTGAAGTTGACCTGTTTGGCCTCTGTGTGCAACCACACACACGCTTGTGTACCCACAGCTGTATGTGTGCGTGCATGTGCGTACACACACACACACGTACACACACAAGCGTGTCCCCAGTAAAGTGGATTACCCCTTCAGGGATGGGCTGTTTCTATGAGCCTTTCTTAGCATGCCAAAGAAGTGTCTTATTTTTATTTTTCCAAGAGAGGTTTTCCCACAACATGGATGCTGAATGTTATCAAATGCCTTTTTATCATCTATGCCTTTTCCCTTTTGGCCTATTAATATGATGAATTATATTAATAGAACTCTGAAAATAGAACTGTCCTTGCCTTCCAATAACACACCCCACCTGGCCATTGTGGGATATTCATTTAATATATCTCAGGATTCAATTTGCTAATCTTTTATTGAAGAGCTTGCATCCATGTTTGTAAGTAGGATTAGCCCGCAGCCTTCCCTTTGGTGCTCGCTTTTGTCAGGTTTATTTAGCTTTGTCAATGAGTTAAAAGGACCCTTGCTTCTAGAACACTGTGGGGCAGGTATTCCAAAACTCATCTCACTGCAGCATCTAGGAATATTCAACACATACAACAAACTCTCAGAACTTTCAGAAGAGGAGAAGGGATTCACAGGGGTGAGATATAACTTGAGACCTGAAAGCAAAGGGTGTGTGTGTGCAAGCATGATTCTTGCAGCTTCCCGGGGAGGGGCCAGGGTTGCTCACACCTGCACAGAGACAGGCATGTGCTGGCTGAAGGCTTTCCTGAGTGGACCATGTACTCTTGGTAAAGGGTCGGCTTTGAAATGGGTGAGATTCTTTTTGGAACAGAAAGGGGAAGAAGAGATATAAAGAGAATGGAAGAAATAACATTCAAGGAGAAAGTTTCCAAGAGCTGATTTAAAATATTAACCAGATACTAATAATCACACAATTAGCTCATTATTATGGAGATGCAAATCAAAATCACAGAAGAATACCACCCTACACCCATGTGGTAGCTAGGGTTAAAAAGAGGAAAATGGGATCTGGGGAGATGGCTCAGAGGCTAAAGTACCGTGACTCTTCCAGAGGACCTGGGTTCAGTTCCCAGCACCTACATGGTGGCTCACAACTGTCTGTACCTCCAGTCTTAGGAGAGCTGATGCCCCTTTCTGAACTCCTCAGACACCAGGCACACATGTGGTGCACATTCATAGATGAAGGAAAAACATGCAAATACACAAAATATATCTAAAAAGTTTTTTAAAAGAATATGTTATTTTTCTAATTGCCTAATAAGAGTGAGAGAATGGACCCTGTGTCTTGCTGGTGGAAATATAAATGGCTTAGCTACTGGGGGAACAGTATGGAGGTACCTCAAAAAATTAAAAAGTATGATTATGATATTATCAAATAACCCATCCCTGGATAAATATCAAAAGAATGGGAACTGGATGAGATATCAACACATTCATCTTCATAGCATCAATTTCCACCATAAGCAAGAGGTGGGAGCAATCCCAATATTCACCAAAGGATGTCTGGATAAACCAAACATGGCAAACATGGAAACATAGAATAGTACTCGACCATTGAAAGGAGGGAAATTCTGGCCCATGCTGCAGTGGGTGGGCCTTGAGGACATTTTGCTAAGTGAAATGAGCCATCCACTAAAAGGACACAATTTACCCATTAGAGTGACCGAAAGGAGTCAAAATCACAGGGGCGGGAAGTAAATGGTGCTTTCCAGAGGCTGAGGGGACAGAGGGGGGGGGGGTGTCAAGGGAGGGAAGAGTTTTTAGGGATGCAGGGTGATGACGGCTGCACCACTGTGTGAACACCGTGCATGTGGACATGTGAACATGGTTAGGATGATCAATTTTATGGCATGTGTACCTTAGGATAACATCACTTTTATTTGTGTAAATTTATGTGTGTGTATGTGTTCATGTGTATTTACATGTGTGCATGTGAGCATGGAGGACAGAGATCCACACTGGTGATCTCCTCAGTCAGTGGCCACCTTATCTTATCTTTTGAGGCAGGGTCTGTCATTGATCCTGAACTCACTGATTGAGCATACACACACACACACACACACACACACACACACACACACACACACACACACACACGCATGCATACATAATACACACAAATATAATACACACAAGAATACACACATACACATACATACACATACATACACACATATATACATACACACACAAAAATAAATCCAGTAAGTATGAAAATAATTCAAAAAGCACATATTACCAATTCATGGGAAAAAATACCTTTTAACAGCAACAATGGAATGTGTAGAGAAAACCTACAGCCCTTCAGAACTTTCTGGCAAATAATTTACTTAATGGTGAAATATTAGGGTCTGAGTGTTCTTTAGCATAATTTTATTTAATAGAGTCCTAGAGGTCTTAGATGGCACAAGAGAAGACAAATAAGTGTAATTCTAAAGACCAAACAGAAAGGGGACATGTTAATGTCTGCATATGATGTGCTTTTCTTTACCTCTGGAAACTCAACAAGACCTACGCACAGACTGTCAATGCATTGGGGAGGGTTGAGAACGGCGACTGGGTGTAAGACCAAAACAAGGGCGAACGAATTATCTAACTATATTCTTTACTCCCCACATTGTAAATTTGATTAGATGATTTCAGATGTATGGGTGGGAGTGGGGTTACTGCTAGGTTGGAAGTGACAGCTAGAGGTCTCAGAAGCATCAGACAATAGCAGACGATTGTCTGATGGAGAGCCTTTGAGTTTGTGGAAGCTGGGGGAGGTAACAATATTCAAGAGGGTGGGCGTTAGGTCCCACACAGGTATTACTGAATACCTGGCTATTTAGTAAGCTAAGAGAGCTTACTGTAATTTGGCTTTGAACCTACAGCATTCCAACTCCCCACAATCTTTCAGCTTCTAATCAGTCAGTCAGCCTTATGGAATGGATGGCTTCCCCCACCTCTCTGGAAATTTCAGTTAATATATGCAGTGTCCTTGGAACCTCACTGAGCACATGATCAGATATTCTTCCTGAAGTTTTCTGCTGCTGCGACACCACTAACTCCTTTGCTATGAACTGCTGAGTTTTTCCTGAGGCAGAAGGCTTCCCTCCAACCCCCCATTCCCACTGTGAGCACTGGTCCATCCCTGTGGGTTGAGAGAACTTGGCCAGAATCTTCCAGATCCAGACAAGGAGAGCAAGAGAGCTTGGAGGAGGTGAGCCTGGTGTGAATGGGGTTCATCATCTAAGGCATGTGGGAGTTAATGCTGATGGAATCTACAGTGACCTAGGACACCAGCCTCTGGACATGTCTGTGAGGAAGCTTCTAGATTGACATGGAAAGACCCATGAGCCGGAGCCCTCCGCAGATTTCCGGCTTTTCTCACAGCATCTTCCTCCCATGACACAGGAAACTCACTTAGTGTCTAACTCATCAACACTGACTGCATGGATGGCAGCATGTCTCCATGCTCCCCAGCATGGTGTCAGATGGAAAGCCAGGGGGAGAAAGTTTCACACAGAAAGGCTCAGTTCAGTGCTTTGTCCTCAGCCTGACCCATCTGTCCCTCTGTCAGATCAAGAAGGCCTCTCTCTTTGAGCTACTATCCACCCCAAGTGCTGAGGGCTCCCCAGATTGGAGATCACAGTTTAGGAGCAAGAATGGTCTTCTTGCAGATCTGTGTCAGAGCAGCAGAGCGGCTCCACTTTTCTTCTTCCTGGCCAGTCAAGATGTCACCTAGACAGGCTGAACAGAGCCCACCAACCAAGATGTAATCCAATATCATCCTGGACAGGTGCCTAAGAAGAGAGGCATGAGTCAGAGAAGACAGCCAGAGCAAGCCATCCTGAACAGACAGGTACCTCTGCCTGCTAAGCACCATGGAGCTAAGTGCTAAGTGCTGTTCATTTACCAGAACTATCCTATGAGCTGGGCTTTGTTACACTGGAAACAGAGAGGGGCTGCACCTGATTTAGGGTCACACAGCAAGGAGCAGTTAGTCTGGCTTCCCCTGTGTCCATCCAATTGTCAGATGCATGCCGAGAGCCATATGCATGCCAAATCTCCATCAATGTGGGTGCCAAGGGGCCCAGGTCTTCAGGGAGGGTGACCATCACCCTGGGCTGCCTGGTGCCCAGGCAGAGTTAGCCAGGACCTCTGAAACCTTCTCCAGCTCACCTTGATTGGGGAGGGGGTGCCCACATCCATGAACTCGGCTTGGAATCCCTGGCAAGATGTCACTGGTGTGCACAGCAGTGTTTACCCAGCAAACTGCAAATTAACACGCTGAAAAATACTAAGTGCTGTCAAATATTTGTTTTATTTGTGGAACAAAAATATTTTTATTTTTGGTGAGACCCAGAACAGAGAAGGAGGTGCTAAAATATTTGAACATGATGTGTAAAGTTTAAGCCGAATATTAAGCAGATGAGAGCAGGCCTCTGGGGCTGAGAGGCTGAGTCCATAACCCAGAGAGTGATGAGGAGCCCTGAGTACTAGGCAACAGCTCCCACACAGGAAGGCCACCAACAAGCCAGGCAAGGACACCTGGAGACCAAGGCCATCCTCACACAGCCTCACCACCCTCCTCCCCGCCTCCCCTCCATGTCCTGTTACCTCCAGTGCCAACACTCTCACTATCATCTCATGCCATATTCATCCTGTATTGTGTACAGAACAACTGGCACACGCTGGCCATTGCTGTCACTTCAGTAAACATGGAATCTGAAACCTACTGAGTGAGGAAATCAATCAGTTAATTAGAGAGCTTCAGAGAGTGGCAAATGCTAGTAAGGAAATAAATCTCAGGAGTTGGGGGAGATGCTCAGTCAGGAAGTACTTGCTTATACAAGCATAAGGGTCTGGATTTGAGCCCTAGAAGACCTGATTTAAAACGGTTGGGATTGGGGGTGTGCTTGCCCCAAAGTAACAGAATCCTGGGGAGGCCTTGTCTCAGAGCCCCAGACATCAGAAGGACCACAGGGTGATGGAAGCCTGTGGCCTCTTTCTAAGTCTGTACCTTGTAAGGAGTAAGGTTTTTCCGCCCACCACTGGTCTTGTCCCGCCGCCGCGCCAGCCCCAAATAACACACAGAGACTCTGTATTTGATATAATGCTGTTGGCCAGTTACTTGTTTCTTATCGGCTAGCTCTGTTGTAAGTATTAACCCATTTCTGTTAATCTAATATTTCCACGTGCTTTCATCTTACCGGGGAATGGGGCCTGCGTCTGGTCTCCCCAGCCTCTCCATGTTGACTCCTCCTTCCTACTTCCTCTTTCCTCCTTGTCTCCTAGTTCTGCCTATCTTGCTCGCCAACAGTGCTTTATTCATTAACCAGTATGAGAAACATATTTACAGAATGACATCTCCCATCATCTCCTCTTTTCTGTCTAAATAGAATCAGTTAACAATATTTAGTTCATTGACATTTAGCAAGATTTAAGAAAATATTCCATCATCTATTCTATCTTTGTGAGTCTAAAGTCCTATATGTAACTTATCTTTAAGCCTAACTAAGGAAAACTATAACCATAACTATCTGTCTTCAAATCCCATCAAAAACTCTAGAAATGACAGAGACATCTTTCCTGGTCAGTCATCTGAAGTTCTTCTGCAATGTTCCATCTTCAGCCCATAGGCCATAGTGTGTCTGGCAGACTCCTCAGCAAAGCAGGAAACTTTAAACTGTCTGCTTGTATTGGCAGTTTGTCAGTCACTTTTTTCTGTGTCCTGCAGACTGTCTGGCAGACTCTTCCATGAAGCAGAAACTCTGTAGCAATGTCCATCTTGAATCAGCTGTCACTTTTCTGTGGGTCCTGCATGTCCAGTTTATACAGCATAAAGTCAAACAGTCCAGACAAGAGCAGTATCTTGTCCAAATGGCTAGTCCTGCCACATTGGAAGTAAACACCAAACAATGTCCATCTTCCTTTTTGACGCAGGTTGTGTTGCCAGGAGCAATTATGTCTCGCTGTAAAGGAGAACCCTAAACCATTTTAAATGTCATATTCCGTAGGTCTTTGAAAGGTTTGAAGAATGCCTATCTATCTCAAATATATCTCTGTGTATCTTGAAAAACCTAACTAAGTTAGCACTAAGCTTTGACTATCATAGGTAATTATCTATAATCTGTACTACATTATACATTACATTTCTTATGTTTTTGGTTGTGAGCCTAGCCTTTAATGGCTGAGCCATCTCTCCAGCCCTATACATTTCTAAATGAGCTATAAAAACACAATACCTAAACAAGAGAAATATACATATCACAAAATTGACCTTAAATTTGTATCAATAAATGAAAATTCATTCCAACACAAAGTAATCATATCTATACCATAATTCCCTTTTTACCTTTAAAAAGAATTAGCTGTGATCATAACCATTTATAACCAAGTCCATTTAAATGAAAACAAACATTTATATATTTATTTTATAATTTTTATAAAATTTATAAAATATTTGGGAATTTGGGCGCCGTTCTTTCCAAACTACTTCCTGCTGACAGGGGGCACTGTTATAGGGATTCTAAGAAGATGCAGATATCCTGGCTGTAGTCTGCAAGGCTGCCTTGTTCAAGCTGTTTTGAATGTAGGATCACCAGAAACACTGTTTCTAGGGGTCTGGCTTGCTCAAAGCACATTAGTCTGGAAGGAATCCATAGCTTTTTATTTTCTGTGGAAACAAAAATAGAAATCCTTTTCCCCAGTAACTTGTCCTTAGACTTAAATTTTGGAGTCAAAGCATTTTTAAAATATATAAATTGGATTAATCCAGCAGCATTTGTTTTAACAGTTGTTATTTCCTCAGCAGTCAAAAGATAAAAAGACAATATAACACCATACAGTATCCAGATTCTCTCTGAGCTTTTCATCTTTAGGTAGCTTTTTTATTACTCTGTTTCTTTTACTTTTTATTTTTTGAGACAGGGTTTCTCTGTGTAACTTTTATCTGTCCTGGAATTCATTCTGCATACCAGGTTTACTTTGCAAATCACAGAGATCTGCTTGCCTCTGTCTCCCGAGTGCTGGGGTTAAAGGCGTGTGTCACCACACCCAGTTGTTCTCTGTCTTTTTAAAACCATTGTATTGTTTTTTTATCCCCATGTCTATGTATATCTTAAAACACACTGTAAACCTTTAGAGGTTTTTCTTAATGTGAATCTGTCTGTACTGTAAATCTTTATCTTTTTCTGGCCACGAGTCTTTTATCTGGTAAACAACAAAATTGCTAAAATGAAAGTCATAGCTGTGTCAGCCGTGGTTTACCAAAGATGGTGGTGGGTACCTTTACCACCAGCAGTGAGAGCTGTGCTCACCGTCTTGGTTTGCGCTACCATCCAGCAGCATGCTGCCGGATTGGAGATGTGGTCACGGCCATTGCCAGCTCTCTTACACACCAATAAATTGTTAGCAGTGCTTTATTAAAGCCTTGTGGTTTTTTGCCGCTTATGCTGAGTCAGGAAACTTCCCTTAAAGGAGCCGCGCAATTATCTGCTTGTCTCTTGCAAAGCAGAGTCCAACTGAGAAAAATGCTGCTACCAAGAAACCTTACTTGTCTCTGTTCTTTTGTTTCTAAAACACTTTTTTAAGCTTTTGTTAAAATTTAAGTGGAAATTCTTATTAGCCACGTGGGTGCCATATGTAAGGAGTAAGGTTTTTCCGCCCACCACTGGTCTTGTCCCGCCGCCGCGCCAGCCCCAAATAACACACAGAGACTCTGTGTTTGATATAATGCTGTTGGCCAGTTACTTGTTTCTTATTGGCTTGCTCTGTTGTAAGTATTAACCCATTTCTGTTAATCTAATATTTCCACGTGCTTTCATCTTACCGGGGAATGGGGCTTGCATCTGGTCTACCCAGCCTCTCCATGTTGACTCCTCCTTCCTACTTCCTCTGTACCTCCCCTGCACCCCACCACCACACACACCCAAGATCTGGTCCCTGACCTTTCCCTACTCTTCATGGCCTAGGTTCCTCTGGAGTCTATCCATCTCCCCCATCCCATTCTCACACACACTACCTCCCTCTCCCATGCACAATACCTCCCATTCACATGCACTGTAAGCTTTTTCCCTTTAATTTTTCTTTTAGACAATTTTATATTCTGCTTTTAAATAATTATTTTTTCCAACTCCACATATATTTACAGTGTTCTTTCATTATTTTCACTACCTTCTTTTATCACCCTCCTACTCCCACAAACTGCTTCTTCTCCTGAACAAATCCCCTTCTACCTTCATGTCGTGTGTGTGTGTGTGTGTGTGTGTGTGTGTGTGTGTGTGTGTGTGTGTCTACAAGTGTGGACATGCATGTACCATGGCATGTGTGGAGGTCAGAAGACAACCCCAAGAATTCTTGCCATTCTTCGTGTGTGTCCCAGGCTAGCTGACCCAGGAGTTCCCAGTGAGTCTCCTGCCTCACCGTGAGGGATCTAGAATTGCAGACACACACATCTGTCTAAATATTGGTTCTGGGGATCGAAATTCAGGTCTGCATGGTTGCACAGCAACCCCTTCCCCCAGGCCCCATTTCCCCCTTATACTCGGCCCATGGCAAAGGCCACTGTGTTCAGGAGAAGCCTCCTGACCTCGGTTAATCTCTTTGGAAACATCCTCACAGACTCACCCAGAGATATGTCTCCTAGGTGACTCCAACTCCAGTCAAACTGACAATGAACATTAAAAAGAGAGCTGGTCTAGAGTGTCTGAAGCTTTGTCCTCTATCCTAGCACTGCAAAAGATTTATTTTATTTTATTTTATTTAGGGTGAGTTGACACAGTCCATGGTCTTGGCTGTGGAGAATGAGATGAAAGCAAAGCAGAATCTCAGAGATTAAAGAGCTGGTAGGGTCCTCAGCCCCTTGTAGAGGACAGCAGGGATGAGATTTCCTTGAACATTTTCCAAACTCTAAATGTGAATGCAACAACAGACAGGGGGGATTGTCATCAGACAATGAAGCATTGTGGCATCTAGAGCCCATTGGACTTCAGACACTTAATTCTTACTTACTGAAAAATATATTAAAGCAAACAAACAAAAAAATACCTCCCCTAGCCTTTAATATGCTTGCATGGCTCCTAGAGCAAATACTTAGTCATTGTTTCCTTATGAATATATTGTATATTCTATAGACGGTTTTCATGGCCCTTTAAAATTAGCATTCTCAAGAGCTAATAAATACCTGTGTATGTTCTCTGGTGGGTTTTTTCCCTACTTCATTTATCATGCAGATGAGGTTATTCTGAGATGAAGTATCAGGTGTATCTAAATTACATTTTTTTCCTGTAGCTAATCAGTTCATTTCAATAGTACTGAGTCACTCACCAGCCAATGGTGGCTTTGTGGGGGTCCTTCCTCAACATAAAATTATCATCTGTTTCTAGGCATTTGATTCCTTTTACTTTTTATTTTCGTGCATGCATGTGCATGGGTGTCTGCATAGGTATGTCAAAGATATACTCCCATGCATGGCTACATAGAGGTCAGAAATCCAGATCATGTGTCTTTCTCAATGTCTCTCTACTTAAAAACAAAAAAAAAAAGAGATTTATATTGGGGCTGGAGAATCGGCTCAGCAGTTCAGAGCACTTACTGTTCTTGCAGAGGACCCAGGTTTGATTCCCAGCGCTTTCATGAAATCCATAACACCAGTTCCAGGAAATTCAATGCCCTTTCTGCAGGCACCAGTCACGTGTGTAGTACAGAGACATACATGCAGGCAAACACTCATACGCATAAATAAATCTTAAAAAATTAAAAATTTTGTATGTATTTTATGTGAATGAATGAATGTTTTGCCCCCATGTTTGTCTGCGTGCTGTGGAATAATCTTTGTACACTGTAAATATGTGTTGCTCTCATTGTTAATAAAAAGCTGATTGGCCAATGGCTAAACTGGATTTTCAGGGCAGAGAGAATGCTGGGAAGGAGGGCAGAGTCAGAGGAGTCTCTAGAGATGCATAGAAAAGCAAGATGAATGTGCCATGTTGAACGAAGGTACAGTCACATAGCAAAGGGTAGATAAGAAATATGGCTAATTTAAACTGTATAACTGTATAACTTAGCTATTAACAAGCCTGAGCTTGTTTCATAATTAATAAATCTCCATATCAGTTATTTGGGAACTGGTTGGTGAGAAAGAAAAGACACCTACATCCGTGTACCATCACATGCATGATGCAGGGCCCACAGAGGCCAGAAAAGGCTTTAGACCCCCTGAGGCTGAAGTTACAGATGGTTGGAGTCATATGCGGGTGTTGGGAATAAAATCCAGGTCCTCTATAAGAACAGTAAGTGCTCTCAACCACTCCAAACCACCACCTTATTTTTAAGGTATCTTTATTATGTGTTATTTGTGTGTGTGTGTGTGTGTGTGTGTGTGTGTGTGTGTGAGTGTGTGTGACTAACTCAGAGGACAACTTGAGAGTGTCATTTCTTTTCTCCTACCATGTGGGTCCCAGGGATCCACCTCAGATCATAAGACTTAGCAGCAAGCACCTTTATCCACCAAGCCATCTCATTGACCATTCAATACCTTATTTTGAGACAGTTTCCCACTGGACCTGGAGCTCATCAATTGGCTAGGTTGGCTGGCCTGGGAACCTCCTGTCTCCTCCCAGAATTGGAATTACAGGTACCGTCACGCCTGACATTTTACCAGTGTGCTGAAGATTTGAACTCAGGTCCTCCTGTTTGGCAGCAACACTTTACTCTCTGGACGGTCTCCCTGCCCCTTAGGCATTGATTGGTTGGTCTTCATCTTTCCAATTCTTGCTGTTCTAAAGGTCAGCAAGGTGGTAGACCACCAGCCTCCCTTGGTAAGGCTATCCTTTGCTATTCTGATCACTGTTTCTTCTGGATGAACTTCAGACTTGTCAAGTTCTCTTTGTGGGGTGTTTGATGCTGAGTTAAATCTGCAAATTAACAGTGGAGGTGGCCTGATGTCTTTACAGGACCTCCACACTCCCGTGAAGAAATGAAGAACCTTCTCCATTTATTCTGGTCCCTTTTTATTTCATCAATTAAATTTTGTGGTTGTCTTTATATGGTCCCACACATTTCTCATTATGTTTATTCTAAGTGTTTTCCCGTTGTGTTGGTGAGCTGCCTCCCCTTTCATCCTCACAGTTGCTGGAAGAGCTGTGCATATCATCACAGGTTCCCATGATTTGTTCTCTGAACTGCTGCTCTGTATCTTTGGCCCCAAGGCACATGGACTGTGAGTATTTGTTATCACATTGTCATCTGATGAGCCCCATGGTAGGCATGTGTCAGGCCTCAGGGAGCTGAGATGGTTCTTCTGCTAAGATGGCCTCACCTTGACTGAACTAGATTTTGCTCCATCCACTTCCCACTGAGCCTGACTGGAAAGGCAGATGTGGCCTGTCAGCTCTAGTGGGTGCTTCATAGATCCAAGCTGCCTTCACTCTCTGTTAGTCTCTCAGCAATCATCGAATACCCAGGATGTGCTCGCCTCTTGGCCAAGCCATTTCCTTAGTATCTTTAAACACTGGACACGTGGATGTAATTAACTAGTGTGGCTAAGGGAATTTCTGAGCTCGCACAATCAGTATCTGGGATATCTGGGATTTGCATCTATGTATATCCTCTGTGTCCTGATGATTTTCTGTCTCCTATTCATCACAAGAACCCCCATAGATCCATGCCTCATGAGCCTCTAGAGTTCACTGCATCACCCTGAGCATTCTAGGTTTTTTTCCTGGGACCACTGCTGGCTCTGCCTTCTCAGCTTGGCTCCCCCCTGCTCCAGACCGAGGCTTTCTATGTCTTCCACCAATGCCCCCCCATTTCTGAAGTGACCATACAGCAACCCTCCTGGAAGAGGGTGTTCTTGAGAATCTAGGCTCCCCCAATAAAGTCTCTACCTGGAATTTTCCCTGCAGAGAGCAACTGCAAGGAAGGTTCTGGAGTAGGGTGCTCAGGCAGCAGTTTTAGGAGTAGGAGCCTTGAAGAGGTCGGCCTGAGTCCAGTGATGGTGCATGCTTTTAATGCCAGTACTTGGGAGGCAGACACAGGTGAATCTCTGTGAACTCCAGGCCAGCCTGGTCTACAGAGTGAGTTCCAGGTCAGCCAGGGCTACACAGGGAAACCCTGTCTGGACAAACAAAAAAGACAACCAAACCACCCACCCAAACAAACAAAAAGTTAAAAAAGCAACAAAGCCAAAAAAGGAGGTGGAGCTGTTTGGACATGTTTAGGTCATGGAAGAATTAGCCTGGTTCTCCTGGGGTCCTAGTTGAGACTTTGGGGACAATGAGTACAAGGTTAGGATTTAAAAGGTTATGGTGTTTGTGTATCGAGTTGATGAGCCGTGACAGTGAGCTTTGTCAACCCAACACAATTGGAGTTACCTGGGAGCCTGTCTGTGGGGGGGTAGTCTCAATTAAGTTAATTGACATGGCAAGCCTACAGTGGGTGGCACCAATCCCTAGCTAGGCAGGGAATCCTGAACTATTTAAGAGTTGAATGGAGTGAAGGCAGGCCCAAGGAAGACTCCCAAGAGCTTAACCAGGAAGGGCAGGCCTGTGGCCCTGACTGAGGGGCTAGGGAGAAAAGGGTGGTAACCCCCTGGTTTCACACCATCAGGGATGCAGTGGGTTTTGCTGTATGACTGATTTCGAAGGTTCAGCATGGAATGAGTAGAGGCTGGAGCAGCCAGGGTGTCCTAGAAAAGTAGGAGCCACCACTGTCCCCTTCTGCCTACCCTCTGTATACCTTGTTAACAGCATTGGTCTGACTCTTACTATCTTCCACTGTTTGTCTTTCCTCATAGAGACTGGCCCATGGGGACTTACTTACTCTACAGCCTAGGGACAATGGGAACCAGGGTTGGGAGATCAGCATTTCTCAGGAGGGGTGACAGGGTGAGGAGAGAAACAGAGGGCCAAGCATGGCTGGGCCAGTCCCCAATGCCTAAGCATCTAACTCCTCCCAGCACATTCATCCATCCCACAAACAGTTGCTGAATGCTGACCATTGTCCAAGAGCACAGAGAACCCAGCAGAGAACCATGAGTCCAAGTTCATGAGTTTTGGAGTTCCAGAGTAAGATAAAAAGAACCAAAAGCCAAATCAACAAAACAAGAGTGTTTTAAAGAGCTTAGCTAGGTTGTTAATGTGCTTACCATACAAGCATGAGGACCAGAACCCCATATAAAAAATGAGCATAGCAGTATACACTGCAAACTCAGTACTAAAGAGAGAGAGGGGAATGGATCCCCGAGGCCCACTGGCCAGACAACCTAACAAAGTCAATGGATCCCAGATTTCAGTGAGAAAACACATCTCAAAAAGCAAGGTGGGACTAAGAGATAGCTTAGTGGTTAAGAGCACTTGCTCTTGAAGAGGACCCAAGTTCAGTTCTCAGCACCACATGCTGCTAACTTTCACCCATTTCTCCTGTTCCAGGAAATCTGACACTCTTCCAGCCTCTGAGGGCAATGCATACATACATTCCATGTACAAACATACCTGTAGGCAAACTACCCAAAAATATAATGTAAAAATGAATAGATCTTATAAAACAGAGCAAGGTGGCCTCTACACTTGTGTACATACACATACACACACACACCAAGAGGTGGTGGTGAACCCTAAGAGCCAGTTCACACAATGATGAGCTAGTGAGCTGCCTATAGCTGTTCACTTTCCCTTCACAAGGTACATTGCTCTGAAAAACACTGCAATCCACCCCAGGGCCTACTCTTCCAAAGTGTTCTGAGACAATTGCATTAACTTATTAACTTGATCACCTGTCGTGGATGCGAACAACTGTACTTTGCCTGGATATTCTTAGCCAAGAAGGAAATTTGAAAAAAAAAAGAAAAAAAATAATAAAAGGAAGAAGAAGAATGAAATTCGGGTCAGACCCAAAAAAGGAAAGACCTTGGGTTGCCCTGTTCTTAAAAGCTCTTAAAAGGAATTGAATTAGAACCGAGACAAGAAAAAAAAAAAAAATTGGCCTGTGAATCCAACTCCCACCGACACCAAGTAAGAAAAAAAAAATAGTTGAAAGAAAAGTATGTAACCCGTCAATCAAAACATGATGGGTTTATTCTTTTAAAATGAGAAGCCTTTTGTCTTAAGAGGAGCGGGCTGGTAATTTAGAGCGCTAGGCAGCGTCAGGGTGAAGATCTTTCATATCTACAGACAGGAGGGACCAGGCTGCCAATGGAGAAGTTGAGGGTTGCATAATGAGCTCCGGGTCTGGAGGTTCCCTTTCTGAAGAGGAGCCTGGGATCTCTCTCTGCTCTGATTGATGGAGCTCCAGGTCGGTAGGAGCCAGGGAGGTATAATCTCGCCTTTGTTGGTAATCAAAGGCGGCTGGCTGTGACTTCATCTTTTCCTTCTGATCCCTATGTAAGAATCTGAGGCACTCAGATGAAGTGCGTTGCGTTACACCATCGCCAATAAGTCACACTATCTGTGTTGTGACACACCGAATATTACTAATTGTCAATCAGGAACCGCAAGTCCTGTCAAAGCGCTCCCTTCTCGACGGGCTGGTTCAAACCTGAAGTGATTTTTAATCAAGTGTTAATAACACATACCTGTCAGTGGACGGTGGGTATCAGGCAATCAGAAAAAGCGAACAGATGACATGGCAAATTTTTATGTTTTCATTTTCCACTCTTCCCAATTATCGGTGGGATTTCTGTCAGCCTGAATAGTGCACTGACATTGCCTGGGAACTCCACCACACAGAACACAAGAGGCAGCTGTCAGGACTCTGGAGGTGCCAGGCTATGCATCCATCCCTGCCAGGGTCGACTGCTACCTCCTTCAGGAGGCCCAGGGACCCTGCACTGCCCAAGGCAGGGGGCTTTGGGTTAGAGGCCTAGTGCTTGGCTCCCCTGGGACAGAATACACTACAGGGATGTGATAGAGCAGGAAATTGGGTCAGAGTCAAGGGTGGGCTGCTCCACCGGAGAGCCACACACATTATGGACACCTTGGATCGTGTGGCTGCAACTGGATTTCCCTTTTTGCCACATTGCCAGGGAACCAAGGAGGAGAAGGAGAGAAAGGAAGACAGGAAGGCAGAAGGAAAAAAGGAATGAAGGACAATGGAAAAGACAGGAAGAAGGGTGGGGTGGTGCTGACCATTGTGGCATGGCTTTGTCTCGTCTTGAGCCAGCCCTGGTAGGCTAGGCTCTCAGGAGCAAATGATGGAGGGTTTTTCCCCCATGGACACCACTGGCCACGTCGTTCTTCTCACTCCCTTAGAGCAGTGGTTCTCAATCTTCCTAAAGCTGCGACTCATGTTACAGTGACCCCAACCCTAAACTTATTTTCATTGCTACTTCATTGCTGCTGTCATGACTTGTAATGCGAATATTTGTGTTTTCCAATGGTCTTAGGTGACATGTTACCCACAGGTTGAGAAAGACTGCTCTAGAGCTCAGAGCCAGAGGGGCAGCTGGTGAGTATCTAACTCATTTCCTACCCACTGCCCTCAGCCCAGTTTCCTCCACATTCCTGGACATGCTATCTATCACACTACAGCTCTGGTTAATAGGCTGTATTAGTTACTTTTCTTGTCATTTTGACCAAGTATTTGATAAGAAACAACTCAAGGGAGGGAGAGTTGGCTCAGCTATAGGACAGTCCACCATGGAGGGGGAGGTATGGCAGTAGACTCTTGCAACTGCCTGTTGACATCTACACAGTCCAGGAAGCCAGGAGAGGACCAGAGGCAGGGATAGACAGAGCCTTAGGGTTCACCCCTCCAGAGCTCCACTTCCTCCAGCCAACCCCGCCCCCATCAAAGGTCCTGCAACCTCTCCCAAACAGCACCACCAACTGGGGACAAAGTGTTCAAACTTAGGAATCTCTAGTGGACATTTTATGTTCAAATCAACCTAGGGCCTTCCTGTAACTTCTCCCCTGGCTCTCAGTAGAACAGGATCAAGAGTACTGGTTAAGTCTGAGGTGGCTCTGCATAGACATGGCCACCAAGAAGGTTCCATCTCACCCTGGTGAAGCTTCTCTGTATTGCCTGATGATGCCCACCACTGTGTCCCTCTGATCGCTCCTCCTTGCACTCAGCCACGGGGCCAATCTCTCAGCTTCACTGGAGTCCCTCTCCTCTGTGTAAGCACCCTTCCCAACACTACATTTGCAACTGTGCGATCTTATCCACACCTGCCTTTCTTCTTTACCATCAACAAGTGAGAATTCCTCACCCTGGTAGCTCCTCTGAGCTCTGTTAAGTTTCTAAATGCTCATCATCTGGATGTCACCTGGATGTCCCATAGGCACCTGTGCCTACAATGGGGCTCATTTTGGGGGGCTCCCACTTTGGTGAAGAGCTTCATTATTGTCTCCTTGAGATGGTCAGCAGAAATATGAGAGGGCTGAGAGAAAGCCAACAGTTACCAGCTCCTTGTGCAGTTATCTGGGTGCCAGCTTTTCCATGCTAAGAGGAATAGCATTGCCTGTTACTGACTTTGCAGTGAATGGGGAGACTTGGTCATCAGTACCCTGACCTTACCCAGGGGAGGACTCAAGACCTGGTCCAAGAAATGAATAAACTTCGAGCCGCAGTCTGGAGCATTTCTGAATTACTATGACTGCTCATTCCTCTTTCCCCAAAGCCTAACTGCTCTGGGGAATCTGAGGCAGACCCAACCCTCAGGTCCATCTTATTAAAAAAAAAAAAAAACAAAAAAAAACAAGATTTTATTGCTGATAACTCAGTAGAAAAGACATTTGTTGTGTTAATTGATGGCCTTAGTCTGGTCCCTGGAACCCATGTAAAAATGGAAGGAGAGGACTAACTCCCAAAGGTTGTCATCTGACTTTCAAACACGTGCGCTATGGCATGTATGTATGCCTATCCCCTGATACAGGTCTCTCTCTCTCTCTCTCTCTCTCTCTCTCTCTCTCTCTCTCTCTCTCTTTCTCTCTCTCTCTCTCTCTCTCTCTCTCTCTCTCTCACACACACACACACACACACGTACAATAGAAAATCAAGGTGTGCTGGACAGGCATGCCACCAACTCACTTTGTGGTCCAAGAGCCAGTCTCTGCCCTGCTTGACCTCAATGACTTCATCTGGACAATGGAGTGAATCGGATGCAGCCTGAGGCTGTGTTCCCATGAGTCTCAGAGCCCCAGAACTGCAGCTCCCACTTCTTATCACTGCATGTTACCTGCTTAAAAGGACCAGAGAAGGAGGAAGGGCCCCGGGGCTGAGGAGGAATGCTGAAGTTCTTCCTGAGCTTGCTCAGATTCCTCCCAGTTAGCTCAACAAGTCCTTCCCTGGGCAATCTTCCTTCTTGAACTCTGAACTTTTGTCTGCAGAGGGCATGGTCCCAAGGAAGGGTCTGGGAGTAGCCCTGGTCATCCCTGAAGTTCCCGGCACACACAGCGCACAAATCCACAGTGACATGTGGACCAAAGCACACACAGCCTCACAGGACCCATGGGGACTCCATGCTGCAGGTAGACCTGGAGTGACTGGTTCCCTTTACAGTCAGAATAAATACAAGTTCAGGGATCACCCAAAGGGATACACTTTACAACAAAGTTGGGAGATGAAAGACATTCTTGACAAGAGAAAATATGCTCATTGTCCTGGGGACAGCCAGGCATGGAGAGCTCCATTACCTAGCTCAGGTTGGCTGCCCTCAGCATTCCTTATACACCTTCCATCTTTTTAGCCCACGAGGCCTCTGCACCCCATCCAGGTCTGGAGTATGGACTGGAGGTGGCAATGCTTCACCAACTCAGAGGCACCCTCTGAGTTGCTACCCTCGGAACCCACGTGGTCTATCTAGGGGGCTCCAGTGTACAACGGGCCCATGTGTTCTCAGGGGTCTTCCTCTGCCACAGTCACCATAGCTGAAGTCAGAGACACACCATGAGCATGCAGTTTGCTCCCCCCACACCCCTGCTGGTTTAGAGGTGGCCTAGCATTACTGACTTGAACATGTGCCCCTGCTGTCCACCTGAAAGAGTGCCAATGGGCTGGGAAAAGCTCCCAGACAGGGTCCTCTCACACACAGGTGGGACCGAGTTGCCCAGCTATGTTCGCTCGGGGCTCTTTCTCTAGATCCATGAACACTATATTCAGGTGTCCCTCCTAGCAGGCTGTGACCCTGGATGTCCCTCCATGACCCTTGGCGCCACAACAGAGCTAAGTCAGGCTGCCATCTCTGAAGAGACTTGGGGAACAAGATGGTTGAGAAATAAACACAGGTAACAGGGAGCCCGGACTAAAACAGATCACTGAATACCAGCTCTCTGTTCTTAAACTAAACTCAACTGCTCAAGAACTTTCCCCCTGTACCAGAATATCTGCAGAACAACTCCCCCCACACCCCCTACACAGGATCATCCTCCTCCCTAGTGCCCAGGCAGCCACCACTGTAAGAGATTAACTGCCTCCTGCGCTGGCTCACCATCTCTGCCCTGCCTAGTACAGACTGTGGTCTAAATCAAGCCCAATTCATTCAAGAAAGCAATATTGGTTCTGTCTTTTGCATTAATAAGAGAAAGCTGTTCAATGGAGCTGGAGACAGGAAACTGTTTTCCAGTTTTTAAAGATTTAATCATGTTTAGGGGTGTGGGGGTGCTGCAGGGGTCAGAAGAGAGCATTGGTCCCCCAGGGGCTGGAGTTACAGGTGGTTATGAGTTGCCTGATGTGGGTTCTGGGGACTGAACTTGAGTCCTCTGCAAGAGCAGCAAGAGCTCTTAACCACTGACCTTTCCCTCCAGCCCCCAAATGGAGTTTTAAGAATTTAGGTTTTAATATTAAATAAAGGTGACCCAAACTAAAAGGATTAAAAAAAACCACATGTGGATCCTATTCTCTAATAAATATACATGCATATATGCACACAGGTGTAAGTGTGGGTGCAGTGTTTACATGCATATATGCACACAGGTGTAAGTGTGGGTACAGTGTTAACATGTATATATGCACACAGGTGTAAGTGTGGGTGCAGTGTTTACATGTATATATGCACACAGGTGTAAGTGTGGGTGCAGTGTTAACATGCATATATGCACACAGGTGTAAGTGTGGGTGCAGTGTTAACCCCCCATGCATATATGCACACAGGTGTAAGTGTGGGTGCAGTGTTTACATGCATATATGCACACAGGTGTAAGTGTGGGTGCAGTGTTTACATGAACACAGGTGTAAGGGGTACATGAACACACAGGTGTAAGTGTGGGTGCAGTGTTTACATGTATATATGCACACAGGTGTAAGTGTGGGTGCAGTGTTAACATGCATATATGCACACAGGTGTAAGTGTGGGTGCAGTGTTAACATGCATATATGCACACAGGTGTAAGTGTGGGTGCAGTGTTTACATGTATATATGCACACAGGTGTAAGTGTGGGTGCAGTGTTAACATGTATATATGCACACAGGTGTAAGTGTGGGTGCAGTGTTTACATGTATACATGCACACAGGTGTAAGTGTGGGTGCAGTGTTTACATGCATATATGCACACAGGTGTAAGTGCGGGTGCAATTTAACATTTGGAAAGAACAAGAGAACAAGACTATTAGGCAGTGAGAAAAGATGGATATCGTACAAAAGGACACATGGGATATGGAGCAGGATAAGAGTTTTGGAAGAGAGCTACAAAGAGGGAACAGGAGAGAGACAGGTGGGAGATGGAGAACCATAAAAAGACACTTGGTTAAAAAATTGTCATAGTGTTATCTGTGGGGTTTTGAATGAGAATTGTCTTCATAGGCTCTTATGTTTGAACTTTTGGTCCCCAGTCAGTGGAAATGTTTAGGAAGGGTTAGGAGGTGTAGCCTTGTTGGAGGAAGTGTGTGTCATTGGAATGGGCTTTGAGGTGTGTGTGTGTCTGTCTGTGTGTCTGTCTGCTGCAGATCAGGATGCAAAGCTCTCAGCTATTGCTCTGGTGCCATGCCTGTTTGTTTCTGATCCTGGTGACCATGGATTAACTGTAAGCAACCCCGAAGTAAATGCTTCCTTTTTTAAGAGTTGTCTTGATCATGGTGTTTCTTCACAGCAATAGAACACTAAGTATCTAACATATAATATGCTGATTTTAAATAAATAAATGAGTTTAAGATTCAAGGTGGTTGGGAAATAGCTCAGGTGGCAAACTGCTATAACAAACATAAGAACTTGAGTGAGATTCCCAGAACCCACACTAACAGCTAAGCATACACTGGCTAGATAGCTCAGTGTGTAAAGAGGTGCTTGCCAGCAAGCCCAGTGACCTCAGTTCAATTCCCAGGAATCACATGGTGGAAGGAAGAGCCATCCCTGCAGGTTGTCCTTTGACCTCCACACATGTACTGTGGTGCATATGTACACCTCACATTTATATATATTAAAGTCATATGTGATGACACACTTTTAATCCCAGCACTGGGGAGGCATAGACAGGCAGATCCCTGGCACTCACTGGCCAGCTAGCCTAGACTAATCAATGAGCTCCAAGTCAATGAGAAATAGTTTCTCAAAAACAGAAGTGAGGGTTGGAGAAACAGCTCAGTAGTTAAGAGTGCTTACTCTTCTGTTCCCAGCCCCCACTTCAGGTTGTTCAATGTGGCACTTACCATCTAATGCCATCGTGCAGGAGGTTGAGGCATTGCATGTCATAGGGCAGCCTGAGTTACATAGTAAATTCCTGCCTCAGAGAGAAGGGAGGAGGCTCCAACCTTAGCCCAGCCAGGACAGACCTAGGCTACCACAGGTCAGCCTACTCTGTGGGGAGAGAAACATCTATGGGCATAGGACAGCTACCCTGTCTTGAGGAGCCTTCCAGCTCCATCACTCAGTGGCCAATAAAAGATGAAGTCTCTGTAAGCACTGGTGACATAGGACAAAGAGGGAAGCTGTAGGAACCTTCAGAAATTACATGGATGACTCTAGGATAGAGGCATGACCTGTGCAATGTCACTGAAGCTTCTCTGCTTGCAGAGAATGGGGGGACTACCTTCCTCTTCCAGCCTGGTACTCTGCTCACTGACAAATGAGCTGGCCTGGCCAGAAGGATTCTGTGTGACAACAATGAGCTAAGAATGTTTGTCAGAGGCCAGCAAGGATCGCTGGAGGCAAACTAACACTGTCTCAGCTGAGATGTGTGAGTATATTTCCCACTCTAGAGAGGAGGGCATTGAAGAGGACACGGGGCTCTTTGTGGGTGTTAATGTCAGAATGAGCTCTGCTTTTCCCCTGCAAGCCATGAGCCTAAGAAAGGGACCCATGACTTAGAGGAGAGGGGCCCAGATTCATAGGAGGGGGACCCAGGTTCACAGAAAAAGTGACTTAAATTTACAGGAAAGGAAATGAAATTCACGGAAGGGAGAACTAGATTTACGGGAGAAGGAACCCAAATTTGCACAAAAGGAGACTCAGGGGAGAGGAGACCCAGATTCACATATGAACGTGCATGGATGTGTGTGTGCGCGCGCACACACACACACACACACACACACACACACACACACACACACACACACAAAACCCTGGTCTAGAAGTCCATTATGGCTATTGAAAACTCTGAGAAGATACTCCACTTAGAACAGAAGCTTACCCTTGTCCTCTGAACCCCAAATCACACAGAACAGTGAGGGAGATTAAAAAACCAGGAGCAGACTGGATCCTCTGCGTGGAGTGATGATGGCAGCCATGCTTGGAGCTGTCCCAAGAACTGATCTGCTAGCCCCCTCCTCTGATGCTCATGGACCCTGAGACTCATCCTGTAGTCTACACAGCCCAGCATGTTTGGGGTGTGCCTTGGTTGATCAGAGAACCAGGTTGGCTGCATGGGGTAGTGTTTGATGGAGACAAAGGACACGGTCATCGTTAGCTGCCTATGGGTCACTCTGTTGCCCTCGCTTCCTGTAGCCTTCTTCTTGGAACCAGCACAACCTCACCAGAACAATGTCATGAATATTCCCTCCTTGATGAACTTCAAGTCTTTTAATGACTCTTCATAAAGGAACAGTGGGGCCAAAAGTTGAGCAAAGGAGATGATTAAAGTACCTTATTAAAAGCAGCCTTGTAGAATTCTCCACATGAAAGCAAGCACCATTATGAGGCCTTATCCTTATAAATGACGCTTCGCTTTCTCGAACATGCCGAAACCTGATTAGAGTGACAGGCGCTGACTGATACTGCAAACCTGTTAATAACATGAAAATTAGAAGAGGCTCATGCAAAGAAGGGAGATTAATTTAGCCGGAGTACATCTCGCGCAAATTGCAAAGTTGTGAATATGTTCTCAGATAATGAGCCTTCGCAGCCATCAGCCCGCTTGTCATCTTCTGTAATTAATGTTAAGGAAGACGCCTTCCTGATGGTTCGAATTACTCATATACCAAGAAAATTTCTTCAGAGAAATAATTTACATTTATTATCATCGGTCTGTTTGTGTGGTTTATTCCATGCCCGTGTAATTTATTGCAGGACCATTCGCCTTGCCTTGATTAGTCGCTCGTCAGGACAGGATGTAATTTTTTTTTTCTTGATGGCGACATCTAACACTTGACAGTGGCGTAACACTCCTTGTCTCTGGATATCCACCCCCCCACACACACACACTTAAATAAACTTTGGGGCTGAGTTCCTCTAAGGTTGTCTCTCCAGTTAAGATGAGGTATTGGCATAACTGTTGGCCAGCATGCCTCCAGAAACAATAGTGTTTCCCTGCTGGTTCTAGGTCACCTATCCCACTAGCTACAGCTGAGGCTGTGGTGTAAGGGTTAGCTCCACCTTCTTTGAGCCCAATACCATTGGGTGAAGCATTTGCTGTCAGTCTCCACTCCTTATCTTCCCATAAATTCCCTCCTCCCTTTGGCCATCTGCTAGGAGAAACCTCCACATCTGCTTATTTCTCCATACCTAGTTATATATTCCACTCATATGACATAGACACACCTAACTCCATCTTGACACTCATCATCCCTGACAGCACAGTGTGCTCTGGGGCAGGTGTCCACTAAATTCACATTCCCCCACCACCCACACTGTGGATCTCTTTCAGGTCACACCCAGGGCTAGGATGCCCAGGAGGAAGGGGCTGACATGGCAGAACAAGACCATAACAGATCTGCCCATCTCAACATGACACCTTGAGCCACTCTTAGCCCTGGACCCACACTTTTTGTCTTCTGACTCTTTGGATCAGCTCTCCCTGTCTACCCTGTCTGTCTTGCATGGAACTAAAAGAAAAAACAAAACAAAAAAATGCAGCACTTCTGGGTTTGTACAGTGTACCACAGAATGTGTACCATGGACATTTTCTATCGTTGATAATGCCCAACATGTGTGGTAAACATTCACCATCATTGATAATGGATACTATTGGAGACTGCTTGTCTATGAAGGACCTATGCCTCAGAGAGTTCTAGTAACTCATGAAACACACCACCATCTATGCTCTGGGAAGTAACAAAGGCTATGGGCTGCAGGACAGG
This sequence comes from Phodopus roborovskii, assembly GCF_943737965.1. Lineage (NCBI taxonomy): Eukaryota > Metazoa > Chordata > Mammalia > Rodentia > Cricetidae > Phodopus > Phodopus roborovskii. The sequence continues at coordinate 74,947,735 of NW_026126418.1, forward strand.
CCATGGATTTAAATGAATGGAGCTATCTCCTAGAAAACAATTATGAGTATAATACCCATGTATAGATGAGTAAGTTGAGACTCGGAGAGTTTACCATTCTTGTCTCTCCATCCCATAGCCAGGTTGCCTCTGAGGTAAGTTGGACCCATTCAAGCCACATGCTTACCACCACCGCTGCTCCAGCATCTCCACAGAAACTTGAGTCCCAGGCCCCTCCTGTTGCCCTTCTTTTTCTCTAGTGCCCTATGTGTCTGGTTTCCCTCCCTAGGTCTGAACTTGGAAAACATCCTTCCATTCTCCCCAGCAGGGGCATCCAGGCTGTGAAAGGCACAAACAGCTGTAGTTGGTGTGAGCCACTGACCCTTGCTCTGCAAATGAGTCAAACGACACAGATCAGGATCCACAGACAGAGATAATGATCTGTTTTATTGGACATCTTTCCCCTGCTCCAACCGGTGGTATGGCGCTGGGTCGACCTGCAGTGCACCGCTGGTGTCAGCTAATGATAATCTATATTTATAAAACGATAGTCCATCAAAGGGAATGAATATTTTAGAAGCCACGGACAAATCAAATTGTCTTTGTCAAATGGGCTGGTGCTCCAGTGCCCAGCGTGTTTTATGGCTCTTTCTGGGGTGGGAAACTCAGGGTTCCCTGAGCTGGCTGAAGGGCTGCCTTTCTCATTGAGATGGTGAGATGAGAGCTTTTAAAAAAGCCAATGAGCTGTGGAGATTGACATTAGCGCAGCAGAACTGTACTCTGTTTGATGAACTTAACAAATAACACTGGAAACCACAGATGTGGTGTCTTCCTGGGCAAGAGTCCATTTATACTTGCTTAAATAAAGTTGTGCCTTTGCAAGTCTGGTTTAGAAGCAGCTGGGCTGGGTGACAGGTGCCTGTAATCCTTGCACTCAGGAGGTGGAGGCAGGAGAATCAGGATCACAAAGCCAGCCTCAGCCTAGGCTACATGAGACCTTATCTCAAAAGAATGGAAAGCCAGAAAGGAGAACAGAGAGATGGCTTGGTGGGGAAAGTATGGACAAGGACAAGGGCCTGCACCGAATCCTAAGAACTCACATTGGAGTGGGGAGAAGCTGGGTATGTCGGTGTGTGCCTGTCACTCCAGTCCTGAGGTAAAGACAGATGAATCCTGGGGTTGTCTTGGCCAGCAAGTCTCTACATCAGAGAGCTCCAAGTTCGGTGAGAGACCCTGTCTCAAAAGTAAAATAAAATAAGACAAAGATGCAGAGCAATTGAAGAAAACATCCTGATGTTAATCTCTGGCTTCCATGCACATCCATACAGGTGAGTGTACCCACACACATATGTATACACATACACACATACACACCATGGGAAGAAAAAGGACAAAAAAAATCACAGTCAGTAGTGCTTGCTGTGAAAGCATGAGAGCCAGTACCACATCAAAGCCAAAGCCAGATGAAGGCATGCCTGTCAACCACCCAGCTCAAGATGGGTAGCTACAGGAGGACACCCAGAGCCTGCTGGCCAGCCAGCCTCGCCAAGAAATGATCCCAGGATTCTACAAAAAATAAAGTGGAGAGTGATAAAGATGTGAGCATCTACCTCCGGCCTATACACACAGGGAGGAGGAAGGAGGCTCTGAGAGGGGGGAAAGGGAGGGAAGGGAGGCAGGCTCATGCTCTACTGAAAGCCAGTTGCATAAACTCCAGGAATCCATGTCACTGGTGCGGTTTCTCCATCTGCCCATAAAGATAATGACAGTTTCTTCATGGGCCATTATGAGGGCAAGGTGGTGGCCTGAGAGAAGCTCATGGTTACCAACTTGTAGCTAGAGCTGATAAAATGTCCTTGTTAGTTTTCACTGTCCATTTGACACAGCCTAGGGTCATCTGAGGAAGGAGTCTCAACTGAGGGACTGTCCAGATCAGATTGGCCGGTGGGTGTGTCTTCGGAGAACTGTTTGATTCTTAATTGATGTATGAGGGCCCAGTCCACAGTGGGTGGTGCCATCCCTGGGCAGGCTGTTCTGGGCTGTACCTAAGCACAAGCCTGTGGGCCAGCTAGCAAGACACACTCCACTGTAGTCCGGGTGTGTTTCCTTGGCTGTGAATGGGTTCCCTGCTTTCCAATTCCTGCCCTGACATGCCTTAGTGATAGACTATGACCTGGACGTGTAAGCCAAATAAATCCATCCTTCCCCTAGGTTGCTTTTGGTCAGAGTGTTTAATCGCAGCAACCGAAGGGAAAACCAGAACATTGAAAGCCAGCTGCCTTCCTCTAAGCAGTGGTTCTCAACCTTCCTAATGCCATGACCCTTTGATACAGCTCTTCATTGCTACTTTATAATTAATTGTAACATAAATATCTGATATGCAGGATATCTGACATCCTGTGGAAGGGCCATTCAACCCCTCGAAGGTCATGACCCACAGGTTGTGAACCACTTTGCTCTAGACAGGGCAGATTCCAGGCACCATCCTGCCTGTGTTTGAACTTTAGCCTCCACTTGCTCAAGATGACAGTCAGAAAAGGAATTATCCCTGAAGGATTTTCTTATGTTGGGCACTATGCTAAGCATTTTACACAAAATGTTTCTTTTACTTATGAGGGTTCACAAAGAGAAAAAGAATGTAAGCCACTTACAGTCTTTAAAAAGCAGAAGTCTGTGTCCCAGGAGACGGCGCCATCAGCAGAGTCCAGGATGCACAAGTATGATGGCCTGAATTCAAAGCTATTACACTCAAATCACAGGGGTGTGCCACAGCACCTGGATTTTTATGTGGGCAGTGAGAATCCAGGCTCTAGTAGGGAGGCAGAGATGGAGAGAGCACTGGACTTTTTGGCCAGCCACCATCACCAAGTCAGTGAGCAAATGCTCATTTGAGAGACCCTGCCTCAGAAAATAAGTTAGAGAATAAGGCAGAATATACCTGATGTCAACCCCTGGCCTACACACGCACATACACACACACACACTCACACACATGTACACACACACACACACACATACACACACACACACACACACACACGCATGCGCACACACGCATGCGCACACACATGCACACCCATTAGTTTCAGGATCCTCTGAGGACACCTAAATCTATAGATGTTCAGCCCCACCCCCTTTTATGAGTTAAAAATATCCATTTATTTTATTTTAATTTTTACAAAAATCCAATATAAGGCCCTTATACTGGTAGTTGGAAAGGGGTGAGGGTAGATAGACAACCCATTCTCAGATTCTCCCCTTGAGAGCAGGCTTGGGCAGCCCTACTGTCTCCCCAGGTGCATGTTCTCTGCCGGCCTTAGGAGCACCCTGGATGGTTGTCACTCAAAGAAGAGCTAGTTAGCATCATCACTCTACTAGCAACCATCATTCTTGGTTTTAAAGATTCTCTGTGTGATTTACATTAGAAAAGAAAACCTTCCTGGCTCTGGGAGCTGAGACTAGGAAACCAGGTGTGATGTATAGGCGGCTGACCTACTGGGCAAGGACATGGCCCACAGTGAGCAGCATTGTACCCCAGCAGGTTCCCAACACTTATAACTAGACAGTTGGTTTATAGGCATGCTCCTGCTCCCCTTCCCTGGTGATATGCACAGTTCAATCACGTTGCTTCTGTCTCTGGACTCTGAGGACAGTTTTTGGGAACACAGCCACTCTCTACATGGTCAAACCCCTTATGGAGGATGGATAAATGGATCTGTAGTTAAGTGTGCTTATTGTTTTTGCAGAGGATCCAAGTTCAGTTCCCAGCACCCATGTCCCACAGCTCACAACCATTTGAACTCCAGCTCCAGGGAGCCCAATGGCTTCTTCAGTCACCTGCACTCATGGCACATACACATGGACATAAACACACCCAGATACATGGGCCTCTGGGTTATCCAGCTGCTTAGTGCAGACCCAGGAAGCTGGGTAATTGTCAGAAAAACCCACATTCTCTTAACTACAGTCTTGTAAAAGCCATCTGCCTCTATTGAGACCACAGGTACTCTCAAGATGACTTTCTGACCTCTGCTAGATAATACAACTGAAGCATCGAGAGCCTTACCATGTGGAATGTATGCCTGTCAATCATCTGTTACTATGGAGCAAACAACTCCACACACACTGGCTTAAAATACTCTTACACCCTTCGTGATCCAGTGGAGTGGGAACTGGGGACAGGGCTCAGAGGTATGACCTGTTTGAGCTTGAATCTAAAATGTTTCCCTTAGGCTCATGTTTGAATGCTCAGTTCCCAGTTTGTGACACTATTTTGAAGAGCTTGGAGATTGTCAGGAGTGGAGCTCAGCTGGCAAAACTATGTCACTAGGGTGCCTTTGACAGTTACACCCACCTTGGGTCCCAGCCTGTCTTTGCTTCTTGGGGTGACATGACATCACCATGAGTTGAGATGCTTCCCTGAGTCTTGCTTTTTCCAACTCTATCATGAGGAACTGAACCCTCTGAAAATTAAGCCAAAATAAGCCCTTCCTCCCTTAAGCTGTCTCTGGCAAATGTCTTGTCACAGCAGGGAGGAGACCAGCGAGCATAAGGCACATTCCTGCTTCGTACAGTCAGCCTAGGTGGATCCAGGCACTGGAGCTCAGCTGGAGTGGCCATATTGGATGGGTGCTGGCTGGGATAGCTGGGGCTTGCTTCCAGAACCCTGGGCCTATGTCTGCACAGAGGTTTCCTCTGCCAGGATGGTCTGGGTCCTCTCTGAGCTGACAAGGAAGCTTATATGGCTGTCCTACTTGGCTTTATATTGCTGTTATTAAACACCATGACCAAATGCAATTTGGAGAAGAAAGGGTTTATTTGGCTTACATGTTCCTACCACAGTTCATCATCTAAGCTAGTCAGCAGAAACTAAGATGGAAAGGGACTGAAGAAGATGCCTGATGCTGATCTCTGGCCTCTATTCATAGATGTGCACACTGGTGCTTACACCATAACACAACAGCAACAAAAAGGAGCGAGAGAAAAAGTGTTAAAACACAGAGGTAGAGAACTCAGCACATTGGCCACACGCCCTGTCACCAGTTTTGAGGGGCTTCCGTTCATATGGTCTCACTTGACACGTAATTCCCATTTCCTGTCCCTACATAGTTCCGAGTTGAACACCCAGAAGCCTACCATCTCATTCATTATTTCACATGCGCCTCTTTTTTTTTTTTATTCTGAAACAGATTCTCATTATATAGTCCTAGTTTATGGAATGACACGCAATATATAGACCAGGCTAGCCCAGAAACTCACAGAGCTCCACCTGCCTCTGCCTCTCCAGGGCTGGGATTACAGGTGCCATCACACCTGGCTTCTTCTAGACTTTTAATTATTTAATTATAAAATGCTGCTATCTAAAACAAATTATTGATCTGGGTGTGATCCTAGCACTTAAGAGACCGAGGCAGCAGGATTAGTTTAGCCTGGGCTAAATATCTCTATTATGAACACATGGACTTTTCTAATTTTATCTATGCCATTTTCCACACCACCTCCTTCTAATCTCTGTATTTCCTATAAGTTGGCAGTTATCTAGAGGTTTGACCATATTTGATGGTTTTCTTGTCTACACTAGTCCACAAGTGTCATGGCACACTTCCATCAAGAAGTATATCACGGGCAGGAAAGATGGCTCAGTTAGTAAATGCCTGCTGTGCAAGTTTCAGGACCTGAATTTGGATAATGGACATATTATGGTCTTAGCACTTAGGAAGTAGAGGCAAGATTGTGAGCTTAAGGCCAGCCTGGGCTATACAACAAGTTCAAAGTTTGCCTGGGCTGCATGGAAAGATGCTCTCTAAAACAGACATAAGGAAACAACAAACACAGAAAGGCTGAGGCTCAGGGGTGCAGTGCTTGTGTAGAATGTGCAAGGCCTTGGGTTGGTCTCCAGAAGAAAGAAAACACACACAGACAAAGACAGACAGACAGACAGAAATATAGAGCATGTTAATTTCTTCTTGTGTGTTTGCAGTGATCAAAGCTTACTGCTAAGAACCTTTATTTCATTGAAGTTTAGGAAACACACTTACAGTCTTACTGCCTCCTCCCTTATCAGGCAGACCACATCTGTAGGAGAAAGGTAACATCTGTCCATTAGCACCAAGATGGGCACTTTCTTTTTTCTTTACTTTTCTTTTTTAAAAGTAACTCCACACCCAACCAATATTCTCAAACTGCCCTGTGGGTGTTGTCTTGTCTTTAGTCTTATTTGGACTGGCCTGTTTCATGTCACTGGGAAATGTGAGTTTGAACTTGGCAGTATGTCACCCACTGCCACTGTGCCCAGCAAGCTTGTCTGGGGTCTCCGTATTAGTCCTGTTTCATCTTGGAGGTCTGGGCATGCCTTTGCTCCCAGGCTTATCTGGGGGGACTTTCCCACCCCAGACCTGGATTCAGCTTTCATATCACTCATACTGGGGTGGGCTTTTACTGATGCTGCTGCCTCTGACAGCCAGGCTCCTGCAAACAGCACCTGAAGAGTAACTGCTTCTCTAAGCTGGACTCAGGTGAAACCATGTCTTCTCTGAGGTAAGCTGATGTCTGTTTATTGTCCCTGGGGAAGAGAAGGGACCTCAGCTGCTGAGAGGTGACTGAAACTTGAACTCCAAAGGGTCTAGTTTGAGCCCACACCCGCCCCCCCCCCCCCGCCTGTGAAGATGGAGGGAGTCTTCATTTCCATGAAGACGCTGGATGGGAAGTGGGTCCTTTGCCTCCGAAGTGCTGCCAGAGCCCCCAACCCCCACTGAGCCTACCTGCCACCCTCCCAGAAGCATGACTTTCCTCCCCGCTTGAGTCTGGGCTGGTCTGTAGCAGCTTTAAGTCAAAGACGGTAAGTAGCAAGTATGATGTCGGAGCTCAGGCCCAGCCCTTAAGCGGTGCCGCAGCTTCTGAAGGAGTGCTGGCAGGGAGAAGCCAGCACCACCGAAGACCACCAGTGTTGCACAAGTTCAAGCCAGACTCTTTGAAAGATGCAGGAGGAGAGAGATGGTGGTGCCTGCCCCAATTTGCCATCTGCCATCCCAGGACAGGGGTAGACATGGAGCACAGTGCCTACTGTGGACAATGAAGCCCTTAGAGATGCTGTACAGAGAACGGTCCCAGAGAGACACCCCTGCCATCTCCCACAACCAAGACCGCCCAGCCATGACTCCAGGGGCAGAAGAAGTGGGGTCTATACTGAGTCTAGGCCCAGATCATCACCTCCCTCTGCTTTACCATGTAGCAGCCATGGGCTTCATCCCATGTGAAGAGCCCGTTCAGACCTATGCCCCCCTTTAAGTATCCCCCAGATCCCAGATCATACTCCACTTTGTAGCTTCCATTTCTCCAAGGGAAGGAAGGGCAAGGGGACTGAGAAGGCCCAGGGGACCCAGGGATGCCATGGTGGGTACCCTTTCCCAAGGTACCTGTACCCCTCCATATAACTCCCACAAACAATGTCCCAGGCCCTCTTCCTTAGAAGCCCAGGAGGGAGCCACCCACATAGTAGGAATGAACAGAGGGGCCCCCATCCCTGCTGGGTGATGGACACCGAGAGATATAGGCAAATCTACAGAGGTGGAGAGGGAGTCTAACCTGGGCAAATATGGGAGGGAGAAAAGGAGGAAGGGGGGGAAGAGGGGGTTACCAGCCTGAAGGAGAGACAGAGAAGGAGCAGAAAGCCAATAGAGGAGGTGGTGGGCAGGACCCCAGGCAGGGCACAGCCTTGTGCAGGCTGGGGGGCAGCCACCCCGTCCTCTTGCTCAGTTCAACACCCTATTGGTTCCTACCCTTCTCGGCCTCCCCTCAGCTCCCAGGGACTCGTTCCTGTCCTTCTCCTTTGTCCCTTTACCACCCAATGCCCAGCTTAAGCCCCGTGATCCCCAGGAATGTGACCCATTGTTTCAGGAGACTATAATGGGTACACCACCTCTGGCCATCTCTGTCCTATATAAAAGCCAGTCCCCTGGGTAGGGACCTGCCCCCTGTCAAACTGTACTTCCCAGCTCTGACTCTTGCAAAGTCCTTCGGGGTACACAGCCTTGGGTTGGAAGAGAGAGGGTCCCAGCACTGGGTAACTGGAGAGCAGGTCAGGAGGGCCACAAAAGCCACTTACTAGAAAGATTTTGCCCCTCCCCTGCGCACTCCTCCCCCCATCCTGTAGAAGGTATAAAAGCAAGAGGGTCCCCCTGAGCAGGTCCCATAACTCAGCCAGCCAGCAGAGGCCAATATTTAAATCATAGCTTACTTTGCTTTGTGTGAGGGAATTTATTAGCCTACCACATAAATGTTTTATTCATTAGGCCACGTAAATAATGCATGCCTGTTTCCATGGAGATTTAACCCTTGGGCTCCTGGTACCCCAGCTAGGACCTGCCCAGCCCCTTTGTGATATCTTTCTACTTCCCTGGTCCTGCCACTACACAAAAGGACCAACAGCAACATACAATGACTGATATTACTAGCATTTGTCATGGATGAAACCCTTCTGGAAGCCAGGCAAGTGTCCAACAGTGTACACCATGATGTCATTTTCCCAAATGCTGTCATCACCCCTGTCTTACAGATGGGGAGACTGAGGTTCAAGGAAGAGGGACATTTTCCCAGGGTAAAGAGGGCAAGATCATGCTAGCTGTGACTGACTTCAGACACAGATCATTTAGACTAGGTGTCTCCATCCGAGGTACCCTGTGGGACATAGGTCTGCTCACAGGAACCTAACATGCGAATTCTTGCCTCCACTTCATGCGTCCATGTCTATATTAGCAAATGCTCTGCGCACAGCAGAATCACATCCCCAACACAAGACTGAGCTCCCCAATATAAGACCCAGGGTGGACAGAGGGTACTGGACTTTATACCTGAACCTTCTCTTTTCGAACCTTCTGCAGTGCAGCAATGACAGTCTGTCTGCCCCTCATCACTTCACAGACGGGAACTCTGAGACCTTAAGATTAAGAGTTTGGTATGGGGTCACCAGCAAATTGGCTACTTGGGCATGTGGAGAAGCCCGGGCAGGCCCTTTGTCCCTCCCGTCACGTCTGGTTGCTCTGCTCAGCCAGCGTGGGCTCATAGTCCACCTCTGCCACCTCGCCTTCTTGTTAGGCAGCTTCCACAGGAACCCCCAGCCCCTGGATGACAGCAGTGCAAGCAGGCCATCAAGGCTCCTCTGACCATCATTGCGGGCTCCAATAGCTTTCTCAGCCTTTGCAAATAGCAAGATCAAATGCGAACTCCAGCTGCCAGTGGAGAGCATGCCCACCGAGGGACACCTGCAAACTGTACCTCAAAACACCGCCTTCAGGCCCACCCTTCCCTCTCTTCTCCCTCAGCCTTGAGGCCTCCCTGACTCACTAAAGGTGACACTGGCTTGGGTGTAAGCCAGGACTATGCCAAGTCTTGACCTCATCACCTCACTCTCACTAAAACAGCCCATGAGGGACATCTGGTTTACCTCATCTTGAGATGAGCACTTGAGGTTCAGAAAGGTGGAAAAGTCTGCCTAAGATGCATGGCTGGCAAGCAGCATAAACACAGTTCTTGACCCAGGTGGGACCATCTGTCATTCTTGACTATCTCTGAGCTTGTCCTAGTGCTTCCCAAAGACAGACTTTAGGAGCTGATAGCCTAGTTGCTCCCAGAGAATGGCATTAGAAAAGTCCTTTCTCTTAACTCCCTTCAGACATGCTCAGGTCAAGGCACAAATCTGCTTCATTCCTGGGAACATCTATGTAACATCACCCTCAGAAACGAGCCCTTGCAGGCATTGGCTGAAATCACCAACAGTGTTTTCATTGTGTTTATTTTTTTTACAGCTGCTGCCCTCTCCAGCAAGCAATGCAGCTTCCCTTTAACAATAGTAATGATAAGACAATAGAGCTGAGCCATATCCAGCTCTTCCCAAGGTCTCACATTGTTCTGTGTGTTGTGGATTTTAACCAGCTAGTCCCCCAAATGCTCTATCAGGGAGGTCATCATTATCCCAGCTGTAAAGATGAGAGGGAAAAGTCACAGAGACATCGGTGCTGACCCTGAGATTGTGCTGCTAAGATGTGCCAGGGCCACCTTTTGAATCTCTCACAGTCTGTCTCTAACAATGAGCTAAATTTCCCTTTGAAAATCAACTGTGAGGGTTTTTTTTTTCATTCTCATTGATTTTCACCCTGTGAGATTTTGGGGTGCTAGCCTCACATTCTGAGCATCCCATTGTCATGCCTCAGAAAACTGGGATCTAGGGGTCTGATGCCCATTTCTGATCTCTGTGGGCACACACACACACACACACACACACACACACACACAGAGAGAGAGAGAGAGAGAGAGAGAGAGAGAGAGAGAGAGAGAGAGAGAGAGAGAAAGCTATTGGCATATAAGAATGAAATCGATAAGGGACTGAAGAGATGGCTCAGCTGTCAGGAATGCTTATTGCTCTTGTAAAGGACCTGAATCCAGTTCCCAGCGCCTATATCAGGTGGCTCACAACCATCTGTATCATCAGTTTCCAGGGATCTGACACCCTCTTCTGGACTCGACATGTGTGCATGTGCACACACACACACACACACACACAGAGAGAGAGAGAGGGGGGGGTAGGAAGAAAGAATGCAATGGGCAAGCCTGTAGGGCATTATTACTATTTTTTGATTGGTGGTAGATGTGAGAGGGGCCCCGCTTACTGTGGGCAGGTGGCCCTAAGTTCTAGAAGAGAGCAGGCTGATCAAGCCATGAGGAGCAAGTTAATAAGCAGCACTCCCCCATGGCCTCTGCTTCAGTTCCTGCCTCCAGAGTCCTGACTGGAGTTCCTGCCCTGACTTCCCTTGATGGAGAGTGACCTGAGAGTCGTAAGCTGAAATAAACCTTTTCCTCCCCAAGTTGCTTTTGTTCACAGTGTTGCATTGTGATGGACAGTTTCCTCCATCTTGTCTCAGCTTTGGGTTAACCTGAATCTGATCCCCCCTTTCTACCCTTGCTATGAAAAGTCCTGTGGGAAAGTACCCAGCTCTGTTCTAGAAATGTGGGGTTGAAATGCCCCAGTTGTATGGTTTGGCTTCTGTTAAACTGTTTGTTTGCTTTATTTCCCCCTGAAACTGCCAAGAAGGATGTAATTTTTCTGTGTTCTTGGCCTTTAAAGACTTATAAAATGCATTAAGGCTGCTCTGTGAGGAGTGTTTCTGAATTCAGATTTTGGTTGTGCTGAGTGGCCTCTGGGTCTTTACCCAGAAACCTAAGATGCACATATACACAAAACTAAAATTAAAAGTGAACCTCTCTCCCTCCCTCCTTACTTCCCTCCCTCTCTCCCTCCCTCCCTTTCTCTTTCTCTCCCACCCCAGATCAGGTCTTACTTTGTAGCTCTGGTTGTTCTGGAAGCCATTATGTACTCTAGGCTGGCCCCAAACTCAGAGAGATCCACCTGCTTCTGCCTCCTGAGTGCTGGGATTAAAGGTCCATGATACAACACCAAGCTTAAAAACAAACAAACAAACAAACAAAAACCTAGAATAATGTGAAGTTTAAAGTTCACTCCCACGACACCTCACATCCTCTTGGTCCATCACAGAATTCCTAGAGACATAGGTGGCTGGTTACAATGTACCAACGCTCAGGAAGCAGAGGGGCCAGAGGTTGTTGGGTGGGGCTATAAAACATCAAAGTTGCCCTCCAGTGATCCATTTCCTCCAGCAAAGTTTTGGCTCTTAGAGGTTCCACAACCTTCCAAAACAGTGTCTCCAGCTCAGCTAGAGACCAAGTGTTCAAAAACGGGATCCTGTGGGGACATTTCACATCAGACCACAACAGTCTCCTTCAGGTGTCTCCTGGGCACCTCAGCTTTTCATAGGTAGGGTTCATCACCATCCCCATTTTAGAAATGAGTGAAGCACAGGTTAAGCTTGCCCTTCTGCAGTGGCACAGGGTCAGGCTTGGAGCCTGCCCATCTGGCTTCAGAGCACTTTTCCACCACTCTATGTGGCATGGGTTGACAACATAGGCATGACTGCACAGTTATCTGCAGTGTCCAATACAGCTGTGTCTGCAGTTCCCCGACCCTGGGCCTCTCCTCTATCCCAGACAGTGACTTCACCATCCAAGCTTGACCTGGGAAAAACGAACAGAGGGCTTCCAATACTCACATAGGAGGGAACACCAGTCTTCCCTCTTTCCTTGACTGGAGAAGCCAACTCAGAGGATGTAGTCTACGAGCCTCCATGAGGACTGAGGCAGATGGATGTCACTACTGGGACTAGGGTGAGAGGCATGAGGGCCTGACTGTGCACTTAGATGACCCCATCAGTGGACAGCTCTTTCTACATGTAGTCTTAGCACTTCAATTCCTCACCTAGACCAGGCCCTGGTGTGTGTGCAGCACAGCTGCCTAAGTTTTGACCTAGTGTCTGCTCCCTTGGACACCCACGACCAGAAGGAACACCATATCACCAGTACACCTTGACCCTGTGACTTCCAGCCCTTGACCATGGGGCGCCATATCCCTGGCATGTCCTCCATCCCACACCAGCACACTGGCAGGGGGCATCCGAGTAACTGGGATTCTGCAGGGACAATATCACCTATAGCACCTTCCTGTTCTTGGTAAACTTTGTATCTCTACTAAAGGCCTTTGTCTGAGACATCAAGCCTGTAGGTCCTCTGGCCCCCAAAACCCTCCATCCCCTGTAGCCCATAAAGAACGAATGCCATGCAGGATGAGGACAGGGCAGCAGCCCCTCTACCATTACCCCAGCCCCAGGTGTCCTCTGTTGAAATGCTCTCAGCTCCTGTGCAGATGTGAGTCTGGGACCAGGTAGGAGCAGCCCCATTCCTGTTCTTCCTTCAGCCCATTCACCCTAACCTGCTCCTCTCCATCATGATCACACAGCCCCCCATGTTTCAAATCCACCATAAGGTCCCAACCATCACACACACTCAACTCTACTTTCCTGATACTCCCAGTAGGCCTTGGGAGCTGATGGTATTTCACTACAGGAAGCTACTGAGTTTCCTACCAGGTCAAGTGTCATGTCTAGGTTCTCATTGCTTTTCCTGTGTCAAAGTAGCGAGACCCTGTGGGATCCGGGGACCACTTAGACCCCAGCTGCTCTGTCTTCCATCCCACCTCTCAATCCCTGCTTACTTTTAAGGTCAGCCCACATAGTCTCTCTATCCATGCTCATTTGAAATGTCAGCCCACATAGTCTCTCTGCAAACCCTGGATAGAGAAGAAGTGAAAGCTGAGGGGACAGAGGGACAGAGGGAAAGAGGGAGATCTGGAGGAACACCCAGAGCTTTCCTTCCCCAATTACTATGCCCTTCCCTCGCCTTAGTGTCCCTTTGGCAGTCTCAAGGATACAGTGATAGGAACAGCTAAGGCTGAGGGCATGGAAACACCATCACCTGCCTCAGACAGGGGCACAGCCCCAAGGCTGACAAGATTCCATGAGGAGTCCTGCTCAATCGTCCCTCCACATATCCTCAGTGATCCCCCAATCATCACCTGCTCCCCAAGTCTCAACTCTCCCAGCCCACACTCCCATGAATGGCCACAGTCTCGGGGCTTCAACACATATGGACCCCACCCCACTGCAGCCTACCTACCCACCCACTGTATCCCACACCTGCTAGAACACTAGACACAATCTTCCCTTTTAGTATGGTTCCTGAATAGCCCTTTAGGCTTCCTCTTATCTCCCAAACTCTGCTATAAACAACTGGCCTCCTGCCTCATATTTCAACTGCTCCTGGGAAACTTTAGAATAGCAGTCATCATAGCCAAATGGGGTCCCTGAGATGATCCATTTCCAAACATCTCTGTCCAGGAGGAAATTGCATGACACTTGCCATCCCTGGCACACAGTAGGCCTTCAGTAAATATCTGATGAATGAATGTATGAACAGATGCCCCTCACTGCCATCACAAGAGGTGTCCCAGTACTATGAAAGCCAAGATCGTAGGCAACGCCCTTGCCTCTGTGGTGATTTTCTGAGCCAAAGAGCAGCTGTGTTAGTTGCTTTGCTCATCACTATGACAACAGAAGCAACAAAGGAAGAAAGCTGCATTTGGGCTGATGACTCAAGAGGGTACAGTCCATCACAGCAGCAGGTCTGTGGGGCTGGAACTACTCACATCCTGGATCCAGAAACAAGGAGAGAAGAACGCTGGTGCCTATCAGGCCTCCTCCTGTCCCCCTTTTAATTCAGTGGGGACCCCCAGCCTAAGGGATAGTGCCACCCACATTCATGGTGGGCCTTCAGTTGTACCTCTCCCAAAACACTACCACAGAGGCCCCAGAGATGACCCCACAGTAAATGGTGCTGGAGGCTAGCCTTCACAACAGTCCTGGGAGTGCAGGCTCTAGCTGTTTCTTACTGTTGTGTGAGTGTGTAGACATGCATATGTGTGTGCTTGTGCACACATGCAAGCTCCAGCGTGTGTGTGGACTTCAGAGAACAACTTGCAGAAGTCAGCTCTCTCCTACTATGTGGATTCTGGGGATTGTCAGGCATGGTGGCTGGCTGGGCTGTGAAGAACTGTCTTGATTAGTGATGGACGTAGGAGAGTCCAGTCTCCTGCGGGCAGTGCCACCCCTGAGTAGGTGGCTCTGGGTTGTATAAGAAAGCTGGCTGTGGTTTCTGCTGAGTTCCTGCCCTGAATTCCTTCTGATGGTCAGCAACTCAGAAACAACTAAATAAACCCTTTCCTTCCCTAAGCTGTTTTTGGTCATGGCATTTATTACAGCAACAGAAAATAAGTTGCACATCCCTCCTGTTATTTCTGAGATAGTTCCCAGGTCCCAGTGCTGAGAAGGTTTGGGGTGGAGATCCCTACTAACTTCCCAAGGTACTACACTTGCTTGCATCAGCTTGCACCCTCCTCTTCCACATGCCATTAGAAGATGCTGTGTACTAAATCCCATCTCTCAAAGAAGTCAGTGCTTGTCTCCCAAGAATGGAGTCTGAGTTCAGTTCCGAGCACCTATGTATCTTTTTAGAGCTGGGTGTGGTTGCACACGTACATAAACATAAACACACACACACACACACACACACACACACAATGCCACATAAAGGCCAGGCATGCAGGCATCCAGGCATGGTGGCTCATGCTTATAATCCAGCATTCAGGGGGAATCATGTTGCTGAGGCAGCTTCCTGTTTAGGGCCAGCATGAGCTACAAAGGGAGTTCAAGCCAGCCTTGGCTACAGAGTGAGAGCCTGCCTCAAACAGATAAACAAAAAGCCACATTGCAGTGTTAATGTTCACTTGTGAGTGGGGCCTTATTTGTAAATTTGGTCTTTGGCCAATTTAAGATGAGGTCTTACAGAGTGGGAGACACTCAATCCAGCTGTACTGGTACCGAGAGGCAGAGTGGAGGGGTGCAGTCATAGTCCAGGGTATGGACAATCACTAGCCTCATGTGGAGTTGGAGAGGCAGAAGGGAAGCACCCCCAAAAGCCTTCACTTCAGACTTCTGGTGGACCCTGGAACTGTGAGAAGATAAGAGTCTTGTCCTTCTTTACCACCAGCTTGTGTTCACTGTGACAACATGTTTTGTAAACCAGGGCTCATGGCTTTCTGTCCTTGGGGTCACAAGCCAGGAGCTACATGGAACAATTCTTCATTCTATGACATGAGCTGATCACACAAGGCACTTGGACCATCAAGGTAATGCTGGGATGAAGAAGGGTGACACAGAAGCCAAGGCCAGGAAGCCATGTGGGGACAGGCTGCACCAAAAATGAGTTCCACAGTATGTAGATGACTGCGCAGGGCAGGGACCTGCAGGCCATGGAGTCTGTCTCTCCAAAGACACCACATCTGGATGGGTGCCCAGCCTCTCTGGCCATGGCTTCTGCTCAGTGTCAGTAAAGATGGTAGCCCTTGGCTGAATGTCACTGAGAGTCATGGTGGGGGGCCCTACTCATGGCTGGCAGAAGAGGTGACAGATGATCCTGTGTGATGGCTGTTACTGATGTCAGCCTGACAGGATCTGGCGTCACCAAGGAGACAGACTGCCATTGAGGTGGAAAATTCACTCTGAGTGTGGATGTTGCCACAGAGCCTTGGTCCTGAATTGAGTAGAAGGGAGGGAGTGGGTGAACACTCGCATTTATATCACTCACTCTGACACAGTATAGTGTGACCACTCCCATCACAATGACACTCCCCACCACGAAGGACTGCACCCTCAAACTATGAGCTGAGATAAAACCTTTCTTCCCCACATTGCTGCAGTCAGGCATTTTGTTATCATTCACATTTTCAATACTTTTTAAATTTTTGTAAGTTTAAGATTTATTTATTTTCATGTGCATGAGTGTTGTCTTGCATGTATGTCTACATATCACACATGTGTCTGGTACTCATGAAGAAGCCATTGGATCTCCTGGAGCTGGGGTCACAGACAGCTATGAGCCACCATGTGGGTTCTGGGAGCTGAAGCCAGGTCCTCTGCAAGAACAGCAAGTGCTCCTAACTGCTGAGCCATCTCTCCATCCACAGTTGTTAGTTCTATATGGTTTGTCACAATGCCTCACTTTGCTGGCAACTCCACAGCCCCTCACCCAGTAACATTGCTTCTCCCTAACCTCCTCCTCCTCAACCTCTCCATTATTTCCTCCAGTGACTCTGTGGCCAGCTGTACTCAGCACTGTTTGCAACTTTGTGCTCCCACACATGTATGGTCTCATCTGCTGCCTCTCTAGCCTGAATGGTGCATCTGCCACCCCACCCCTAGCCTCAGCTCCCTGTGGTCTCAGGAAGCTCTGTGGTCTTGTCCAGACTACCCAAACCTATGGCTTTCCAAGCTCTTCCAATAAAGACATACGACATGCTCCCTGTCTCAGAGTGTACCATCCTCCAGCTTCTAGGTAAACATCCAGAAGATACGACGCCACCTTTAAAAGATAGCTGTTCTGCATGCCCCTCATTCATCAATCCTTTTAACCTGACCCATCTCTTGAGCCTCTGGCCAAGGCCATTGTCAGGTATAGAATGACCCCCACCTATCAGATGTAGATGTCTGGGCTGGTGGGGGGGGTTAGCCCAGTCAATAAAGTTCTTGTCCCATAAGCATGAGGACCTGATTTGATCTCCAGCACCATGCTTTCGATCCCAGTGTTGGGGAGATGGAGACAGGCAGGTCCCTGGGACTTGCAGGCCAGCCAACATAGCTTAGTCAACCAGCCCTGGACCCAGTGAGAGATCCTGTCTCAAAAAACAAGGTGGGAAATGGGAGATGTTTAGTAGGTAAGACTGCATGTTATACAAGCATAGGAGCCAGAATTTGAATCCAATCACTCAAGTGAAAAAGGCCAGGCAGGGTTGCACGTGTCTATAACCCCAGCACTGTAGGGAGCAGGGACAGGTGGACCCAAGGAGCTCACTGGCCATTCAGCTTAGTGGAAGCAGTGAGCCACATATTCATCCATAGGACCTTTTCAAGGAAGTAAGGTGGAGAGCAATAGAGGACATGCCATGTCCTGCTCTGACTTCCACATGTGAATGAATGAATACTGGTGATACACCATGCAAGTCACAAACACCACATAACACCACAAACATACATACAATGGGGGAGGGGTGCTAATAAATCTGCTTTAGCAAACAAGCCTCACTTAAAGTCTTGCACTTGAGAACTAGGGCCCTCCCTGACTTGACTCAGCAAGAGCCTATGCTAACCCAGCCCCCAGAAACCAGCTTAAGAAATGGGGCTCATGCCTGGAGCAGGATCAACATTCTCTCCCAACACAGAGAAGTGCATTCAGGACCCTAGAACCAGCTCATCCCTCATTCCTAGAGGCACAGAAGTCTGAGCCCTTCCTGCAAAGATCTTTATTGTATTTTTCTCAAAGAAAAACAAGTGTGGATGGGGAGAGGGTTAACGGTTTATTCTATTTTTTTTCTGAGTGATTTTATCACTGCTGTTAGAACATTCATTGAAGTAAGTGAGGTATCCATCACAGGCTGACAGCAGTGTGCAGACTAATGGCTGTTACATGGTAATAATTTTTAATATGATTTTTATTTCACTTAATTTCATATGTGCTTGACAAAAGGTCCCCAGTCACTTGGGAGCAGTGCGGGCCTGGGAATATGCACACAGAAAGATCTGTGGAACCAGGTGCTGGAGCCTTTCAAAGAAACAGCTTTGCCATGGAGAAGGGGAAGTCAGGACGTTGGTGGGAGGAGGGAAGGGGCTGACTTCTGACACCATGTTGGTATCACACCCCCACAGACACTCAGCAACACCATGAGTCAGGGACAAGTACATAAGCATTGGGTCTTCATGTGTACACAGGCTTGCTGGGAACCTGCACAAAATGGCTCATCTTGGGAGAACATGGTCACACCCTGTCAGTCACACTGTGGATTTGCAGAAAAACACACAGTAAGTAGGAACCGGGCACATTAATGTGCTGACAGGAGATGGGGGAGAGGGGAAAACAGAGAGAGGGAAAGAGGAGGGGATGAGCGGAGGAGGAGAAAGGAGGGAATAAGAGAGAAGGAAAGAAAGAGCATATGTTCCATTTCTTGCATGAAATCTCTGTGCCTAGAAAGATCACAGCGTAAAGACCCAGCACAGAAGCCAGTGTAGTCTTGATGCTTGTTCCTGTGTACATACTTGTGCGCATGCATGCACACATTTGTGCATGCATTCACTTGTGCACAAGTGTGCGCGCATGTGTATACACACACACACACACACACACACACACACACACACACCAGGCACTTGAAACAAGTCATCCAGCCCTGCCCATGACAATGTCGCTCTAAAGAGAGAGAAAGTGAAGCTATAATCCAACACTGCAGGTGTCTTTGAACTAGACTTTTGTTACAGGACTGTAGACCACATCCCCTGAGCAGGTAAATAACACCCCACTGTCAACACCAGCTGTCATCTCACTGGCCCTGTCATTCCTCCTGGTTGGATAACAGGAGTGTGCACCACAACTGTCTATGGACAGATGTGACATGCTCCTGACCTAAATGCATCAAGGGACCTCTTGATTAGGAACAATTGCATACCGCTGGTGCTGGGAGGACCTTCTATATGCTGCCTGAGTAGAAGACTCCATCCAATCACCATTCCCATAGAAGCACAAGTCCCCACTTGGAGATACTCACGTTGATTACTAGGAAGAGTGTGGCTCTCAGAAGAAGTTATCTATTGTGATCATGGTTTTCCAATTTCTTCTAGATAGATACATGTTGGATTTTCTTAGGATGGAAGAGGATTATAGGAAGCTCATAGCATCACCTAATGGTGTCAGGGTTCCTCAAGATTCTTACCCTGCCTGTTTTTTAGACACTGCTGCCTGCTAGGCTTAGGGAAACCGACAGAGAGATCAACTTGCGAAGCCAATTACTGTCTCATACAGGTCTATACACAGATACTCAAGCATGTGTGTCCACACTCATATGCACTCTTGCACACAAAACACACATGCACACAGACATTCATTGTTGAACACTCTTGCACAAACACTAATGTATGCACATGTATATACACAATACACACATATGTACTATGCATATGAACATGATCACACACAGAGAGAGACACACAGAGACACACAGACACACAGACACACACACACACACACACACACACACACACACACACACACACACACACACACCATGCATTTGTGTTTCTTTTCAAACACTGCCTTTCTCCATAAAGGTTTGCTGAAAAGGAGATCAGAACTACGGACAGCGGCCTGTTCCTGTCCATGGTGCTGCCTAGAGCCTCTGTTTCTCACTCCTGTCAGCTGCCCTCTTCCCCTCCAGCAGCCCCGCGTGCCTCTCCCACACGCCCACCACCCCACACCTCACCTCCACTTATCCCACACTCCAGCCAGGATGCCCAACAGGATATTTCACTAAAGAACAGGGCTCTGGGGTTGGGTCATCGCCAGCTGTCTTTTGAGTTGCACAACCTGGGAACTCTTCCCACACTGGGACCCACAATAGGCTAAGAAATGGCCATACGTTATTATTGGTCCTGTTATTTCTCCACCAACACCACTGAAATGGGTACTGTTGTTAGCCCTACTCTGAACCCCTAAAGTCAGAGATTCACCCATGCTTACACTACAAGAGGTAAAGGAAGAAGATATGCCTCACATCCAGACTAAAACTCAGAGACTCCTTGTCTCAGAGATGTGTATGGCCATTGTTCCTGGTGCCAACTCCCAACAAAGATGCTCTCAATGAACTCAAGGTGACCCCAAAGCCCTCATCCTTGTCTCTTCACTGCTCTGACTCCTGTCTAGAAGGCTCAGCTCCAAAGCTGTTTCTTTAGACATTACATCCCTTATCTGTTACTATTACCAAGACTTTCCTCCCCACTTGTCCCTCATCAGAATGTGACCATCTCAAATTCCTCTAAATGGGAGGTTGAAGGTCTTCAGATCCAGTTACTTTCAGTGTGGAACAGCAAGTATGGGTCATTGTGGCCATTTGAATAAGAATGGTCCTCATGGGCTCATATATTTGAATGCTTAGCCACCAGGAAGTGGCACTGTTTGAGAAGTATTAGGAGGTGTGGCCTTGCTGGAGAAAGTGTGTCACTAGGGATAAGCTTGGAGGTCTCACAGTCCACACCCATCTCGTCTCCCTCTCCCCCGCCCCCTTTACCTGCTGCATATGGATCAGAATGTAGCTCTCAGATATTTCAGCACCATACCTGCCTGACAGCCACCATGTTCCCTGCCATAATGATAATGGACTTGCCTCTGGAACTGTAAGCCACCCAATTAAATGCTCTCTTTTATAAGAGTTGCCTTGTCCCTGGAGTCTCTTGACAGAGGTAGAACAGTGACTAAGATAGCCAGCCTCTACAGCTAGGGCTGCTGTGTCCATTCACCACATTCATCGGAATCACTCCTGCAAACTACTGAGTTGTCTCCTCATGGGCATCTGCAGAGGGATTTTCAGATAGTTTCCAAGGTGGGGGCAGGTTTGGAAGAGGCAACTCGGGGACAGTGCTTTGGACTGAGAAAAGTGAAAGATAAAGATTCTGAAATCACCCCAGACTTGGGATCTGGATACACACTGTAGGTCACAATCTATTCTTCCTAGACCCAGGCTCTAACCTGGAAGAAGGAAGAGAATAGGAGTCCAGGCATGTGCTCAAAACAGAATGCCAGTAACACGCTGCAGCTGATAGCTCCCTACTACAAGCCCAGCACTAGCTATGAGTGAGGCATGCAAGGTCAGCCGAGCAAGGTCCTTGCCCTCAGGAATCCCAAAGATTGACAGAAAAGAAATACAACTAAACAGGCCATTTATGCCAGACAATGCTTTGTCAAACATGACTGAGGAGGAAAGGATCCAAGGTTCCTCCTGGGCCATGTTAGCTGTGTCTGTCCCCATGACTGTCTTCCTCAGACCCCACAGGGCTCTGCTCATCAATTGTCCCAGCTCCAGACAGCACAGCCATGTAGAGACAATAAAATCTAGCACTCACCAAAGGCATGGGTTTGAGATATAGACAGCTTTTATCCACATCTAAGTCCATTAATTTATTCAATGTGAGCCTTTGTACATGTAATTAATCTCTCTAGGCCACAATATCTTCAGCTGTAAAATGGAATAATAAAACCTAACCTATCTTGGGGGGCGATGTAAGGATTAAATGAGTGGATGATTACGAAGAGCCAGGACAGGGATTGGCACATGATTGGAAACTATAGAGGACTAGGTGACAGCAGTGCCTTCATCCTGGTGCACAAATGTATCAGAGGCTGGTGACAAACAGGTAGGCAGAGCATGGGACACAGTTGGATTTCACACAAGCTTCTGAGCTGTTTGCTCCCTGCTGACCCCCAGCCCAGGCCTCCAATGAAGCTCTGCTCCCATCTCCAGAGACAGAGACTGCCTGCACCTCTGTGCTCACTGGCGTAACTGACACTCAATGGGCAAAGTCCCCATGCCAGTTTCCCTCTTATTGAGATAAAGTCTCCTGTAGTCCAGGCTGGCTTTAAACTTGCTGTGTTGCCATGATGATACCCAACTTCTGCTTCTGTTTCTCTAAGTCTGTGATTGCATGCTTGAGCTGCCATGCTTGGTTTTATGTGGTGTTAGGGATAAGACTGAACAAAATTGGGTTGTCTGGTGCTGCCTCCTCCCATGCTAACACCTCAGCTTAAAAGCCCCTTAGCCAGCTGTGCACACAGCACTCCCTCTCAGTCATGCCTTCCACAGACATCTAGAACATGCATGCATGCACACACATACACAGAGACATTCTCACGTGCAGATATACACACAGATGCACACCACCACACACACTCACAAACACAGACCACACATACACTCACACCACACACACTCACACACACCACACACACACTCAAACATACACCATGCATGCATTCACACCACACACACATGTACACTCAGAACACACACATACACTCACACATATACTTACACATATACCACACATGGATTCACACCACACACACACATACACTCACAGCACACACACACACACACACTCATACACACACCATACACACACTCCACATACACCACACATGCATTCACACAACACACACACACTCTCTCACACACACACCACACATGCATTCACACCACACACACACATACACTCATACCACACACACACACACACTCACACACACACCATACACACACTCCACATACACCACACATGTATTCACAAAACACACACACACTCTCTCACACATACACCACACATGCATTCACACCACACACACACACATACACTCACACCACACACACACACACACACACACACACACACACACACGGCTTCTCATATAAACAGACCTGAATTCAAGTTCTAGTTCTCTGACTTGGGCCTGCCATTTGTCCTTCTGGTCCTCAAATTGCCTACCTGTACATCAGAGAAGGCCTCCATATCTCAAATCCAGCATCCCCAAACCACCAAAGGGGTCTGAACCCAGAAATGCACCCCTCCTCTTGGGGGCAGCCAAGTAGCTAACAAGACAACAGATCTAGAATTTCTAGAATATTGCAGGATCCTGTTGCCCTCCTCTTTCTGCCTTCCTTTGTCCCATAAATTTTACAAGGCTAAGTAGAGCCAGGATTTGGGGAATGAAATAATAGTGTTTCTGGAGTTCAACTCTAAATCTGCCCCACATTGGCAATGTCTTAATTCCATCGAGGCGTGTATTCCCAATGACAAAATAGGTGTGTGATATCTTCCATACTGGCTTCCTCTAGGAACTCAGTAGTGTGGATCAAAGTAGCCAACGGTGGAAACAGTACAGAGACCATTGACCCAGGCGCAGGTGACCAAAGCAGGTCTGTCTGCACAGTGGCAGGCACAGTTGAAGGAGGAAGGGACAGGGAAGTTATGCCTGATGTGGATAAACCTGAGAAACCCTAAGCCAGTGAATGTTCAGACACAAAAGACCACGTGTAGCATGGCCACAGTCGCATGACACACCCAGGAAGACAAGTCAGGAGGGCCAGGAAGCAGATGAGTAGCTTCCGGGGGCTGAGGAGGGGGCCTTTGTAGGTTTGGGGGTCTGCTTAGGGGAACGAGTATAGACAGTGGTGCTGGTTGCACGTCTGGTTGATATACTAAGAAACACTGCCCTGTGCCCATAAAGATATCGATTTAATGGCATGAGTCACAGTCTTACAAAAGAGAAGGATGAAGAGGAAGAAAGAAAGAGGTGGGAGGAGGAAGGAAGGAAGGACTGGTTGAAAAGACGGTGAACACTAGTCAGAGCCCTGATGTCCTTCAACAACTTAGGGAACCCCACAGAGCCTTGAGAGCCCAGGCTGCCACTTAGGCAAGCATGTCTACAGGTCCTGAGCCACCAGAGGGCCAGCTACTAGGCTAGCTCAGGGCCCTGTGACCCTGTAAGTCTCATGGACAGTAGCAGGGGCAGTGCCTAAGAGTCACACAGACCTGCTCTGAAATGCTAATTGCACCACTGAGGATCCTGTGACCTCAGGCATGTCCCTAATCCCAGAGTCTCATTTCCCATGTCTTTGGTATATGAGGCACAGACATCACTCACTTTACCTAGTTCTTGTGAAAATTATGTAAAAGAGTTGTGGTGACACACCTGTCATATAGCACTTGAGAGGCAGAAGCAGGAGAGCAGGTGTTTCAAGGCCATCATTGGTTGTATAGTGAATTTGAGGCTAACCTGAGTTATGTGACACCCAGTATCAAAACTCCTAAAGAAGAAAAGACTATTACACAAGAGCACCAGGTAAAGTGCCTATTGCTGGAGTGAGTGGGGGCCTCAGCCAGGGCCCTGCTCTAACTGGAAAGTTACTCTCTTGGGGCTATTTATGGAAAGTCACTTTCTTGTGGCTATTTATGGAAAGTCACTTGCAACTTTGAGGTCAGTTGGATGCTGCTGCAGACATACTGTCAGGTTGGTGACCTGGCCCATGCAGATCAGAAACAGAAGATTCAATTCCTGGAGTGTCTAAGAGGAAAGCCATGCCGGCCTGCCACCCCTGGCCTGACCCCTCCCAGGTTTCTGTTGATGGGGCTGCTAGGCCCTGGGCTCAGGGGCACAGAGGGAAGGAGATCCCAGAACCCCAGGACCACAGAGCACTCTAGGCTGAAAGCAGAGGCATAGGAAGATCAGTGAGGAGGGAGGTGCAATATCAGACAAGCTCCCTGGACAGATGGAGGACACCCACAGGCGAGGAGGATGGAGAAACAGTTCATGGACCTTTAAGAAGACAGCTGAGGAGGAGCCTGGGAGATGCTGGGAGAGACAAAGCCAGGGAGGCAGAAGCTTGGCCCCAGAACAGCATACCAAGGGTCCAGTCACCATAGAAAGGAAGTCCAGAATGTCTGAGGGCCAGAGAGAACTGACTGACATAGCCCATAGGTAGGCAGCTGGTTTGACTGAGTGGTTGAAGGAGCTCAAGCATTGAATGCATACAGCCTGGTGGGGAGTCAGTGGTGACTAAGGGAGGGTCCTAAGGGAAAAATACCCAAAACACTGATGACACAAGAGTGTGATGGTTAAATACTGAGCCTTTGGGCATGGCTGTGAGGCCATTTCCCAATGAGGTCTATTGAGGTGAGAAGACCCACCCTAAATGTGGGCAACACCATGTCATGGGCAGGAACCCTGACGGCATAAAAAGGGGGAAGTAGGCTAAACTCTGGCATTCATGGCCCTCTGCCTCCTGACTGTGGATGTGATGCGAGACGCTGTCTCACATTCCTGTCGCTGTGCCTCGCCTGCCATGAAGTGTGTTTTAGATGTATTTTGTTGCCACAATAAGACAAACAACCAATACAGAAAGTGTGGCTGCAGGTCAGGACCAACAGGAGCCTCAATGACCATTGGACAAAGCTAGTTTCCTTTTTTTTTTTTCTTTTTTGGAAACGTCTACAATATTTTCTCCATCCATGCTCAAGGATGAAAGTGGGCTGTCTTATCTAAAAAACACTGGAATTACTTGGGCACTCAGCATCTTCTGGTATTTTCTGTGACTCCAGGACCTGAAATACAGGGAAGAACTGAGTTCACAAAAAGTCAAACAGAGAGATGCTTCTAGACAGGCAAGCAGACTGGCAGGTACACAGGCCAACCGTCTGCCAGGAGAAAAAAAATCAGATGGATGGAATGGAACGGCAGGCAATGTCTGCCATTCCCTGCGGAGGTCTCCCACCTCCACCCGTCGCGGACACCTCCAGACTCAGCACAGATTTATCTCTAAACACTGCTGCAATTCCACTATTGGATCTGTAATCACGGACTCCAATGTTCACAGGATAAATACACTAACAAACTAATTGTTTGTTAGCGCTGAGGTTTTAGCAATCAACATGTCCAGTGTGAGATATGGTCCACTCGCCTGCTGGAGTCCATGTCATCAAAAGGTGCCATGGCTTGGGCACCTTGGATCCCCAAAGGCCTTGCTTTGCTGGGGTGCTGGCCCACTGTGCACACATGTGCAGAATATCTGTGCAGGGGCAGTGGGGGCAGGAGCCCCTCCCCCACGCTGGCACATAGCCGCTGCTGCCCATGTCTGAGCCTCCTCAGTAGCACACATAAACTAACTCAGTTCCTGGGGACCCCAGAGGAACAGCAGGAACTGTTTGGTAGAGAATTATAGCTGTGGGTGAAATTAGATGTACTCTGAGCCCCAAGGCTGAGAG
Source organism: Phodopus roborovskii (assembly GCF_943737965.1). Lineage (NCBI taxonomy): Eukaryota > Metazoa > Chordata > Mammalia > Rodentia > Cricetidae > Phodopus > Phodopus roborovskii. Next base: position 74,973,864 of record NW_026126418.1, read on the forward strand.
AAATAAAAAGCATTTTAAATGGAGTGTAGAATTCATATTCCTCAGTCACTTTCCAATAAATAAATCTTGTACCATTTTTTTCTGTAAACAGCGGTTACACGCGGCTTCTATTGTCTCCATGTTCTATAAGCCAACGGGCCAGGGGGCTGGAAATGGCAGGCCAGGCGCTGGGGTGGGAGTGAAGAAACTGGGGTATTTTTGAGGTTTGGGGAACTCAAGACCTGGTGACTTGTTGGGAGGATTCTCCTGCCATTTTAAGGAAGTGTCCGGAGGGCCCTGGGGCCATAGCCCAGCTGTGGACACCCCTCAGATACACCCAAGGCGAGTTGCACAAGAGAGAACCCCAAACCCCAGGTCTGGGTCTCCAGAGTGACTCCATCTCTCTGGACTGCTGTCACCCTGGGAAACAAAGCATTCCATTGGAAGTGAACAGCAGGAAATCCTACAGGCGGGTGGGCCACTGTTCACTGCAGCTCCTGTTGTTTCTAGTTTCCCTTTTCAACAGCTCCTTCCACTAAAGATACAAAAAAAAAAAAAAAAAAAAAAAAAAAAAAACACCCACAGAAAATCACTGAGAAGAACCATCTCCCAATTCTATTTACCCTGGGAAAAGATCACTGCAGACATGTTGGTGTTTTTCCTTCTGGATTTCTTTGGGGGGGGCAAGAGGGAGTGGGAGGAGAAATCAATACGTATACATTTAATGGAAGAGAAATAATATGTGCCAAAATGTGTCAGGTACCTTTGTGGAAATGTGGGATAGAGATGTCTGAATTTTACAACAAAGGAGTTTGTGGTAATGCTTAGTGCTAAGCTATGTCACCAATCACCATCACAGAAGCTCACATCTGGGGTTGCTTCATGTGTACCCTTGAACAGATGTGCATGGGCTCCCATGGCCCTAAGAAGGTACCACAGGAGATGGGAGGGAATATTCCAAGGTCATGAAGGTCAAGGCCTCTGTGAATACTCATACATGTGAGTCAGTATGTTTATACTTCCTGCACTGTGCCCCAAACCCATGCCCTACTGTGGACCAGGGCAGCTCGGCCCAGAGTCCCTCCTCTGAGCTCACATCCCCTCCCACCAAATGAGGCAAAGCCCTGAAGTCCCGGATTCTGCCTCAGTGTATGCCTGTTGAGGACACATGTTTTCCCTGACCCTCTCTGACAGGCATGTCTGGAACACAACATCTCTTAAACTAAGAGCAAGACCCCTTGGGGGCGGGAGGTGACTCAACGGTGCCTAGCATACAGCATACAGTATAGATTTTATATGAGACTAGAGAGTCTCTAGGTCCCATTTCCAGCACTGCAAAGGCAGAAAAAGGAAGACACCCAAAAATCTTTCCTATAATTAAAACTTGCAAATAAAATACACTATGCAGTGAGATTAGCCAAAACCCAACCCCCAAAAGAAAAAAGAAAACACAGCTGAGGATTCTGGGACAGGTCTCTCCAGCTCTCCCTCCCCTTGCTCTTGTTCCTGCTTCTATGTATGTACCCATTTTACAGAATAACAGGTAGGCAGTGTGGGTAAGTATGGGAAAATAAAGACGAGAAGGGAAGAAGTCACCCATTGCTGGGCTCCTCACCCCTGTTTCCCCAGAACTGGACACTCCCAATCGTTCACAAGCCTGAGAACCTAGTGTCTCTCCAGAGGGGTGAGGCAAGGAGTAATATGTGTTCTCTGAATACAAAGGTCTTGCCATTGAAGGAGGAGCGAGGAGAGGTTCCATATGCCACCCACTGCCCCAAACAACCCTTATCTGAAGATCCCTCCCAGTGGCTTCACAACCATAGCAGCCCAAGGGGCATTTGGGGAGGGGTGCATGAGCTGAGCAGAAGGACTAAGTCCAGAGGATCCTGCCTGCCCCAGGTTACTGAGTGGTTCTTGGGGAACTCCAGGCTGTCTCTGGACCTCTCTGGACCGCAGCTTGCCTGTCTATGAAGCAGAGACAATGAGAGTCACACCCACAAGGTAAATGAGTACTGATTCAGTAATGATGCACTCTGTGCCCACAATGGCAGCTGATGTGGGGGTGGCCAGGCTCCCTTCTTTGCACAGCCCTTGATCATTTTTTTTTTGTTAATTAAATGGCAAAATTTCATATCTGATTATTTACTGCCAGTGGTGCCATTACGAGTTCCTGTATAAATCACAGCAGAGAGCTAGGCTCCTGCCCACCTGCCTCTGTCTGCTCACCAACAGAGCCTTGGAGGGGGCCAGGAGGGGAGAGACTGTCCTGGAGAGCCCACACTTGACTTGACTCCCTTGACCCCAGCTTGACCTAGTGCCCTGCACCATTAGGACTCCCAACCAGAGCCCCCAGAAGGACAGCTCATTGTAAACCTCCAGTGTGGAGGCAGACCTCCTCCCTTACTCCATGCTAGGGACTACAAAAGCCCAAGTTGACTGCCATAGCTACAGCCACACTGATAAACAAGGTGCCAAGACAGAGGATGGGTAAGTCCCTTGCCAGAGGCTCTGAAGTTGTTCTGAGGGGCACGAGGATTTCAATTCTGTCTCTTAGCTCTGAGGTCTGTTCTCCAAGATTTGGGATTGCTCAGACCTGTGGGTCTGGCTGCGGGTCTAATGACTAAAAGCCATGTGCCCTTGAACAAGACTTTCCCTCTTCGTGCCTCCTTTCCCAATGCGGACAGTAATGTTTTCCTGCCAAGAACTGGGACACTAGAGTTGGGCTTCTGAGACCCCAGTCTAGGACAAGAGTGGAGTGGACCTCACAGCCAGATTTTGGGGTGCCCACGTTGGAAGCTAGAGGTCTCAAGAGACCAGCACTGACTGGACCTGCAGAGTCCCTAGCTGGTCTCAGACCCCAGATGCCTCAGTCCCAGTGTCCACCAGGAAAGAAAGGACTCTGGAAAACCCCAAGGGACCAGGTACCACAGAGGTTCCTCAACTCCGGCCTTGAAGATCGACATAAGGGGGACAAGTCACCATTGGGAAAAAGGGCACTTTCTCCCTTGTGTGATGGGGACCCCAGAGGGAACTGCAACCATGCGTCTGATCCAGAGTTCCATCTCCAACCTCAGCACCTAGCCAGACAAGGGTCTGGTGGATGGATGCATGGATGGATGGACAATGATAGAGGAAAGATCAATAAATCAAAGACAAATGAATGGATGAAAGGAATGAATGAACGAATACTTGGATACAAGGATGAATGACCAAATGACTGAACATTTGGATAGGTGGACAGATGATGAATGGATGGGTGGGTGGGTGGATGGATGGATGGATGGATGAAGTGAAGAGACAAAAGGACACACAAATAATTGAATGAGCCAATGAAGGAAGATTGAGCATATTAGAAAGCATAGTGGTCAATGGCCGCACTGGTAACTCAGCATTCAGAAGGCAGGAGGAGTGTAGGTGTGAGACCAGCCTTGGCTACATAGCAAAACCTTGTCTCAAAAGAACCCCACAGAAAACACCAACATTAGCAACAGAAGAACAAACGAGTAGAGAAACACATCTGGGGTTGAGAAAAAACAGTTGGATGGAATGGAAGACGTAAAAATTAGGTGAGGAATAATGAATGAACAGAACAGAGTAACAGAAGGGAAGAAATGAAGAAATGGGAAGGAGGGGGAGGCAGAGCCATGAAGGTAAGAGGAGGGAGGCAGCAGGGTGAGCAGCCAAGTGTGTCTTGTCTTTATCCCCTGTCCCCAGGTCCTGGCCCCTGCACCCCTGCTTATCCCTGGGGCTTGGGAACGAAGCCTGTGCTGGCAGCAAGGAAAATGGGCTGGGGAAGCTGCAGCTTCATGGACCACCCAGAGAGTCTTTAACTATTACATTAAACATCTGCTTTGCCTTTCACGAATCGGGTAGTGTTTCACCCCTGAGATATCTGATTTTATTACCTTCCAGGGAGAGGGCCAGGCAAGTGTTCTCATTGATTTGCGCATTAAATATATTAGTAATAAAACAACATCTCCGTAAACCAATTGTAAAATCAATATTAATTGGTACCAAAATATCACAAGTAGTTGAATTACAATTAAGGGTGGTGGTGAGTCTTGCCTCGGGCCACAGGGTCTGGAGGTCCAGAAGGGAAAGGGACTTGGGGAGGAATCGGATTTCAGAGCCAGGCAAACCTGGGCTTCCTCTCTGAGCCTCAGTTTCCTAATCTGCAAAATGGGGTTAATTGTTCTTGCAGAGGAAGTTTGGTGAGGATTAAATGAGCCATGTGTTCTTGGTACCTGGTAGCCACAGAGCCCAGGGAATGTTTCCTTCCTCTCTTTGTCTTCATCCCGTCTACAAAGCATAAGTCACTCTCACTGTGGTTAAGAATGACATGTATGGAGGGAATAGCCAGAAAGAGGGTATTGAATAAAGGCTCACCTCGTGTTACAGTAGAGCTGGTCCGCTTGACCACACAATGAACCCCTCCAGGCTCCTGTCCTCCCAAAGTTCTCAAGAGGACATTTGGCTTGGCCTCTGAGAACCTGTGTCCTGGAGATGCACATAGCTGTGCTTGTACTTGAGGGCTGGTAGTTACCTGCCCCCCCACCCCAGGATCAGCATCTACAACAGTTTCCTTCAGCTTCCTTTCCCCTCTTAAAGATGAGAATCTGAGGCAGCCTGTGGAGGGCTGGGGCTTGGCCATGAGCCAAGAGCCTCTTGATTTCAGCTGCAGTAAGGATGTCTAAGGGAGTGGCAGCAGCTCACAGCAGCTCTGTGGCCGTGGAGAGGTACCTGGGACCTTCCTGTCACATCTTGGGGCTGTATTGGGCTTTCCTTTGCCCTTTAGAGGTGACTACAGAGGTGACAGCAATGGTTGTATATGTTGGTAAAGGACCTGGTTCTGTGCCAGACACTTCCCCCATGCTTTCTAACTTGCTACACTTATACCACACGCACACAGTTCTGTTCACAGGCTCTGGATAGAACCACATCATTTTTAAATCTCAACTTGGCCACTCTTAGCAATAAATTGTATTTGTCAGCTACAGCCTACAATGCTGTGTAACAAACCAACCTGAAATTACTTGGTGACTGATAGTAAATAAGTTGTCATGCACATAGGACTACAAGTTAACTGTATTTTGTTAGTCTAGGCAAAGTTTTGCTTCAGGCTGAGGGTCAGGGTCAAGGCAGCTTCGTGGTCTTTTATCATTTTTCAATAAATGGCTGCCCAAGGCAGCTTCCCACCAAGCCTAAGAGAACCATATAGCATAGTGAGCATCACCCCTCAGGTCAGTTCCACTAACTGGCCATGGTCAGCATCACAGACTGGGGAAAATACCTTCTATCTGTGATGTGAGTGGAAACAAAGATCGGCTGTCCATACATATCCAAATGGTCACAGTAACCCAGGCCTCTGTCAGCTCATCTATAACATGGGGGCCAAGTGCAGGGGTTGGTCTGAGTGCAGGACCACCCCCATCTAACCTCTCCTCCCAGAGCTCTGATTCCATGATGTTCTCTTCTCTTGGTTCATAACATGTCAGCCTCCTGGGATGGAGGAGACCTAAGTTCCTGTGACATGCTGTGAACCTCTCGGTCCCCAGGTCAGTCAACCATGTCTCTTTTTATGATAGCAGCTCTCCCTGAGGTTCTCAGTACAGCTGTGACCCCAGAGTCCCACATGGTGTCTGGTGCAGCCGACTGCAAGACCCTACCTGGCTTTCCCCAGACAGCCATCACTACTCCTGGTATACTGAAAGTAGATGAGGTAGGGGAGGTTTTGTATGGGCTGGCACAAAAAATGGTGACCATGCTATGGTTTGACTAAGTGTCTTGAAAGGCATACATAGCAGGTCTACTGTCCCCAATAATTGCCCCCAGAGAGCCAGGATATGACCCCCATTGCTTCACCAGGCAGTAGTGTCTGCAATACCCATCTTGCACCTGTATGTGCATACACAATCTCATACTTGGATGTGTGACTTGCTCACTCATGTATGTGTTCAAACATAGTTCAAGCACATGTGTGTCTGTGTCCATACCCAGATAACCTTCATGTGTGTGTTCTTGTGGGCTTCCAACATACACAGCTGACAAAGAATACACCTCCTTGCTGCAGTTGCATGAGTACATGAGTTAGGGTGACACAGGGCAGACTAGATGTCAACACCCACCTGCCTTGCCCACTCCCCATTTCCACAGCTGAAGATTAATGCCATGACTCCCTCAGAATTATTATTTCCAATACATTGTTTTCTTCGAGAACTGCTGTCACCTTTTCTCTGATTATTACCTAGGCTTTATTTAAAAGTGCCAGGGCTGGCAAGATGGCTAACCATTTAGGTAAAAGCACCTTGCCATCAGGTCTCATGACCAAATTCAATCGACAGAACCCATATACTTAAATGAACAAAACATTTTTTAAAAATAATAATTTCACTCTCCCTTGAAATGGTTCAGTGGTTAATAGCACTTACTACTCTAGCAGAGGACTTGGGTTCAGTTCCCAGAACCAGCATGGTGGATCACCCCATCCAGTTCCAAGGGATCCAATGTCCTTTTCTGATCTCTGAAGGTACCACACACACACATGGTGCACTGATATACATACAGGCAAAACTCCCATACATATAAAATAAAATACATCTTTACAGTTTTAATTTTAGCTCCGAGAATTCAAGGGGACCCATGATCTCTCACCCCTGTTCCCACCTCCACCCAAGTCCACCTCTATAACTCTCTGGGTTGAGCCAGTAAGAGCCAGTAAGAAAGGACCACAGTGAGCTGAGACCCTGCACAAGTGCCCTCAGGCCCACCCTGGGCTTTGGGTCCACTACTAGGAAGATAGCAAAGGCCAAAGGCAGCAATGGCGGCTCGAGGCCTCTCCTGGGGGTAGCTGAAGGGGTCCAGGAGCCTCCCTTGCTCCATCCCATTGTTGTAAATAATGCTGAAAATGAGTCGTTTTTAAAGAGTGTCCAGTGGGATTCTGGAGCCTTGCTTTAATTATACAAAACCAGCATGGGTGCTCAGGCAGACGCTAGTGCTAATTGTTTTGAAAGCCAGCCCTCTTGGCTCTGCAGAAGGGCACATTTTGAGCATTTCCCCCAGCCATGAAAGTGAGGTCACTCCCAGACTGGGCAGGTAGGTGTGAGACACACCAGAGACCTGCCATGGAGACCTCCTCCTCCCTGACCTCACCACAACTCACTTCAGGCTCTAGCTGATCCCCCCCCCCCAGTCTCCTCCTCACAACACAACCAGCTGACAAGATGCTCTGAGGTTGGGACCAATGATGGGAGGGAGGGAGCACTCTGAGCAAGCACTGTGGGAGAGGTGAGGGAGGATGGGTACACGTTTTCATCAGTATGCTCCTCCGAGAACCTAGCCCTCCATAGAGTTTGTAATCTCTGATTTATTACCTCTCCTTAGTGGATGAGGGTCAGAAGGCTCCAAGCCAAGGTCACACCACTAGGAAACCACAGACAGCACCCCAGCTTCAGCTCCTCCCTCCCTCCTGTGGCTGGAAAGGCAATGGGAAACAGAGGTGCACCAAGAGAAATGGAGAGGATGGATGCATGGATGGCCAGCCAGCCAGATGCACAGAAAGTGGCCCCAGAGGGAGAATCGGGGGAGAAGAGACAGTGGGCAAATTGTGCCTTTAATCCACCCACTGTCTGATGGGTTTGTAAGAGGCAAATCGACCCCTTCTCAGACTACCGGAGGGTCATAGTGTTGTGACTCTAAAAAATCAGCCAGAAATTAAACAGGGTTAGTGCTCAAGGAAATAAACAGAAGGAAAAACCTACAAAGAAATAGAAACCAAAACCAAAACAAAATAAAACAAAAAAACAGGGTGGGGGCTAGGGATCAAAGCCATAACAGGACACTGAGCAGGTGAGCTTCAAGGTGGGGTGCAGGGGCTAGTGAGCTCTGCAGAGGGACAGGCCTGGACCAGAGGAGGTGATGGATGACGTGCCCATCAATTTCTGAAGGCCAAGGCTCGGAGAGCAGCCGAGTCAGTGAAATTTACATTATTAATCTCTTGTAATAATCTATGACTCAAGCAGGCTGAGAAAATAGCCGTGGCTACGCAGTGGCCAGCCTATATAAATAACGGCTCCCTGCTCAATTTAATTGCACTCTGGTGAAAGCCCTCTTCTTGTATCTTTCTAATTACTTTAGTTTCATTAGGTCTAGCAGAGAAAGAGAGAGAGAAAGAGAGAGCCGAGAGAGAGGGAGGGAGGGGGAGAGAGAGAGAAAGGGAGGGAGCGTCTCCATTGAGCGTCGCAACAATGAAAAATTCATATTCTGATTTTTTTTTGTTCTGTGAAATATTTAAATGTTAATAGCCATTCCATCGCTGACATGCTATCTCACCAGTGTGGAGTTAAACAGAAAATCTATTTAATCTACGGGATCTCATTAAATGGTCGTGGCAAGGCAGTGGCTGGGAAGTAGTCAATAGCCAGGGAAAGAGGAGAGGGGGGAGGGGGCGGGGGAAGAAAGAGCTGCTAAGATTCTTTAATTTAATTTATTGTCGTGCATGAGACACCAGGAGAGGCGGGGAGACGCTGGCTCCTGTGCCTCCATTTGAGTGGCTAATGATTAAATGTTTTCCATTGTGCTACAGCTGGTATGTATTATCACAGAGTGAGTGAAAAACACAAACTCTCAGCAATTTTGACTGCTTTCCAAATATTAGCCCCTTTTAAAGCCATTAAAAGATTATCACTGATTTAACCAAATGTCTGTTTGGAGTATTAACCGCAGTCTGTTCTCCGAATCCCCAGAATGCCTCTCCTCTCCTCTCCTCCGATTATCTCATCCACCCAGCAGTATTTAATTTCATTCCCATGAATATGCAATGAATTTAATTTTGAACACTATTTTCATCTGCTCCTGTAATCACAAAAAATGCTGGTGTAATTAGTTTCTAATTACTTGCTTTAATTGTTGTAGTAATCATTTTAATTACCCAAATGCACAGACATCAAATGCTAAAAGGAAAATAATCTCCTTGTACCTCCTACCCTGTCTTTCGGCACTTGGTGTTTGATATCTCGATTTCGACACGGGCAACCTTCACTGAGCCGGGGGGTGCTCCGGGGGGCTTCTGGGGCTCAGGGAGGCCGCTCCAAGCCCAGGCCTCAACACAATCTGCTCACAGAAATTTGCATGCCCCCCAAAAAACCATTAAGTTAAAATATACAGTTATTGTACCTTTCTGGGCCGGGCGCCACGCACGAGCTTATTGCCGAAGCCCAAACCGGCACGAGCAGATGGTAAATCATGAAATTTTATGAAATTATTACGCCGGCGAGGTGTTTTGAATAGGAGCAGCTGTGAAGGAGATGGGACGTTATAAACACTCACAGGTGTTACCATCTCCTCCTCTGCCAGCCGCAACATAAAAAAAAAATTAAATTATAAACAAACCAGGCAAATGTTGTAATCTCCCTCCTCGACACACTCCTTACAGGGAAATTGCTTAAACTAAGCAAAGAATTCAATTTTAATTTGCATAAAATATTTATCAAGGCTTACGCAAATTTCTGCGCAGCTCCCTTCCTGCCAAGTTGAAAATTGCTCAGACATACAGAGGTGGAATGTCGGCATGCGAGGAGGCCATTAGGCCAGCCCTCCCGGCCACTCGAGCTGTGCCGACACCACATGCCCAGCAGCAGGCCAGGCTCTGCCAACTTGGCCTTTTCATATTTTTTTCTTTTTCTTTCGTTCCTTTTTTGCAAACAGATTGTTTTTCTCATTATGTTTTTATATGTACCTAAACTGTTAATTAGGCTCTTAGAAGCTTTTTTATTGGGGCCTAAGTGTAACAAGCTGCTTTGTTCGAAGACCCACACCTTTCCGCTGCTCCATAAATGGGGCTGTCCGTTATAGCTCAGGTTTATGAGCTGGGAGAAGGTGCCCTGACCAGAGCATGGCTCAGTTCTCCAGGCTGCTTGAGGATGCTGGTCCCAGGAGAGAGGAGGAAGAGGAGGCTGAGGGAGCAAAGGAAGTCCCTTGGGCCCAATTCCAGAGAGCAGCCAATATCCTCAATCACACGCTCACACCTGCCCAGGGTCCTCACACTTCCCCCTCCCTCCTCTCAGAATGCTCGGTTAGGACCATTGGCAGCTCAGCTCTGGCTTCCCAATCCAGAAGGGCTCCTCGAGAATCCACTCACTCACTTACTCACACACAAACTTTTCTTCACAGCTGTGGCCGCCACCAGAACCAGGTCCAGGCATTTCATTGTTCTCTTCTTTCTCTAGGATGAGACCCCCCCCCCATGAGCACAGGGATGTCAGTATGGCCCCATGTGTCCTCTGACACAGCCTCGAAGGCTCACATGAAGTCTGGGCACCACAAATGAGTATACAAGAGCCAACCATCACAGAGCCTCAAGTGCCTTTTGTTGGGGAAGTACACTGAGTCGGGACAGGGCTTGGTCAGTTACTTGAAAGGATGACAGTTGCTTTGCCTCTGGCAGATGGGCCAAGAATAAAGGAAACACTGATGTCCACAGAGCAGGCCCAGAGGTACCAGCCTTTGTACCACATGATGTCCTTATTTGCTTTCTGTTGCTGCGATTAACACCACGACCAAAAGCAACCTGGGAGAAAGGGTTTCTTTCATCTCACAGTTGACAGTCTACCATGAAAGGAAGTCTGAGCAGAAACTCAAGGCAGGAATCGCTGAAGCAGAAGCCACGGAGGGGTGCCGCTTACAGGCTTACTTTCTTGCAGAATTCAGGACCACCAACCCAGGGATGGCACCACTCACCGTGGGCTGGGCCCTCCCTCCCCCATCCATCACTAACTGAGAAGCTACTTCAGACTTGACCATAAGCCAGTGTGATGAAGGCTTTTTCTCAAAGGAAGTTCCTTCCTCACAGAAGACCCTAACTGAGACGAGGTGACAAACACCTAACCCTCACTCCTGACCCACTGCAATCAGATATCCAAATGAACTTTAAGCAAATCCAGCCAATCAGTGCTTGGCTACCCAGATCCCCCACAGGCCATGCCATTTTGATCTACTGGGTTCCCCACCATATCAAAGTGGCTGATGGAGTGGTAGGGGCAGGATTATCCCTCCGTGTGGAGCAGGATCAATGGGAAGAATGGATTAAGCATGGTGAGTAACTAATAAGGAAATAATCAGGTTTTACACTGCACAAATATGTCAGCACATCAGACAGAGCAATGCGATGGAGGGTACAGAGAGGATAACGTTGTAGCTCTGGAGAAACTGCGGAGAAGCTGCCCAAGGAAATGGACACCCAGTGTCAGAGCTCCTCACCATGCCAATCAGTCGAGTCAGAGGCTGCACTACTGATATATCTCTTGGGGGTGTGAAAAGATACAGAAGAGCTCTGGAGGGCGTCCTCAGTGCTCCCCAAGTGGGAGCTCTGAAGAAGGCATTAAGACATTTGGGGGGTAGAGGCAGGGGGATCAGGAATTCAAGATCATCATCTGCTAAATAGTAAGTTGAAGATCATCTTAAGCTATGTGAGAGTGTCAAGCCTGCCAGTGGTGGCTCATGCCTTCAATCCCAGCACTCAGGAGGCAGAGGTAGGTGGATCTCTGTGAGTTCGAGGCCAGCCTGGTCTACAGAGTGAATTCTGGGACAGCCAGGGCTACAAAGAGAGACCCAGTCTTGAAAAAACTAAACTGAAGCTGGGTAATGGGGGCACACGCCTTTAATCCCAGCACTGGGGAGGCAGAGGCAGATGGATCTCTGTTTAAAGCCAGCCTGGTCTACAAAGCTATATAGAGAAACCCTGTGTAGAAAAATTAATTTAAAAACAAAAAGAGGGTGTCAGTGGGCTAGGGAGATGGTTTGGGAAGTAAAACACTTGCTGGGCAAGCTTGAGGACCTGTCTTCACATCCCTTCCACCTGAGCCAAAGCTGAGTGTAACTGCATTGACTTGTAACCCCAGCATCTTGGGAGCAGGGAGATGGGATCTCTGGGGTTTTCTGGCCTCCAGCTCAATTCCAGGGTCAGTGAGAGACCCCAACTCAGGGAAACAAAGCTGACTATAGAGCATGGTGGCTTTGCCGCTGTCAACGGTCCCAGCAAACCTCAAAGGGACAGGGATAGCTTCATATCCTAGCCAAGACCTAGCAGCTGTGTGACCTTGGACATGGCCATTTATCTCTCTGTGTACCCCTCTCCATGTGGGGCAGCCTGAGTTTTCAGCTCACTGCTTGAAGGTGGGTTTTGACAGTTTGTTCAGATGCACTGTCCAGATAGGGGACTGAAGACCCCAGAAACAGTGACTTGTTGAGCTTACCTAGCCACTAAGTCAGCTGGCCAGGAATCTCCATGGGATGGGGACCTGATCTATTTTCCAGCCCAGGGGAGCAGAGAAGGGAAGAAAATGGACAGTGCCTATAAGAATTGCTACTGGGTGGGGCTGGGGCTAGGTGTTGAGTAGAACATGGGCAGAGGTGGAGGTGTGGGGAAGAGAGACTATATCTGATGACTGAGCCATTTGTTGCTTCTGGAAGGGCCAGAGCAGCGGCCACAGGACAAGAGGCAAGGCCCTTTGAACAACTTGGGCAGATGTGCAGCATTCACCAATTTACCTGGTATAAATCTTCCCCTCCCAGAGATCCTGGAGTGCTTTGGGGAACCAGCCCAGACTCAGTAGGCGTGGCCTCCTCCAGGATAACCCATCTAAACCCCACCCTTCCCGCACATGGGGGCCTGCTTCTAGTCAAGGATATCCCTGTGGTCCTCGACCTCTCCCCTGAGCAATGAGCTATGAAGTTTTAGGGAGAGTCAGGCCCCCCGCATCTGTCCCAAGCATTGTGACATCTTTATTTCCACCTGGGGCAAAAGAGGGCCCCTCTTCCCGGCCCAGCTGTGGAGGTACAGATGGTGGCAGGGTCACCTTGCAAAGAGTTATGGGACTTGAAAGAAGCGGGAAGACACGCAGTTCTGCAGGCAACAGCCGAGGATAGTAATCTGGACAGACAAGGAATCGATGGGGATTTCTATTTAGGGAAGAAATCGATAGGAATTTCAAGGTAGGAAAGGGGGAATTACCTTTAATTGGAGCATTCGTCCAGCTGGCCCTCGGGTAGGGCTGAGATTCACCAGGTCTTGGGGTACAGCCAGTGGCCCACCCTGCTGCACTTTACCTCAGAGGCCCTCCTCTCCAGGCTATGAGGGGTAGGTGTGCTGGGAGTCATACTTCCTTGGCCAGCAGGTGACTTCAGTAGAAACACCTGTCTCACCAGTGAGGGGCAAATTCTAGCATGTCAAATGAGGGGAGCTGAGAGGTGCCAAACCCTGCCCTGTCCCAAGAACTTTGTAAGTTTAATCTGTATTAAACCCCAGGGGCAGGCTCTGTTATCTCCATTTTAAGGCACAGAGAGGTTGAACTACTTGCCCTTGGTCACACAGCTAGGAAATGTTTGAACTGGATTTTGAAGACTTGCCCACCTAGTACCAAAATCTGGGCTCTTTGCCCATGAATGGTGTCAGGTGCCCCCAGCTGTCCATGTCCAGGAAACCCTTCCTGGGAAAAGGAAAGCCTGAAGCTGGCCCTGCCCACTACCTCCCACACACCCCTACAACCTCCCAGGAAAAGGCTGTTGGCTTCAGGAGGGGGCTCAGGGCTCCCAGGTTCCCATCAGACCCCCCGGAGGGAAGACCTGACTGCTCACAAGGCCTTTAAAGAGTTATGGAAGACACATCTCTAGAATAGAGTCAACAACAGTACACTCCCAGTTGCTACTCAGGGCCTTCTAGGAGCTTGAGCCTGGGCAAGCTCCTGGGAAAGAGCTCCTTGGGAGGAGCCCTGGCCCCTGCTGACTGCTGGGAGCTGTTCTGCAGAATGAAGTGATGTCATCCTGGAAGCAGACCTGGGAAGCAGAGGGTCAGCCCTCCACTTCTCAGAAGGGGTCATTGGTGTGACAAAACACTAAGGTACTAAGACACCTGTGGGAGCAGGGTGTCTGAGGGAGGGGTCCCCTGGGCCTTTCCATTAGCTTGACGTTACAGAGAGGAAAGTGGAACACAGGACCCCTGACCATCTGCCACCATGGGCATTAAGGCCAGAGCCCCCATCTCTCTAAGCTACATCCCATTTTGGGCCCAGGGAGGGAGAGGAGAGGCGCAAGAGCAGGTGAAACTCAGTCTTGGGGTCAGATGGGAAACATGGCTGATTACTGGTGCTTCTGGAGTCCTGGATGCTGAGCCAGAAAACTCAGGCAAGCTGTACTTGTGCGAATGATCAAGGCAGATCTCTGGGGATGCTGGAGCCAACCTCCCCACACCTTTAAGTACTTCTAGCTCAAACTTCAGGGTACCTGCAGCGGAGGGGTTGTGGCAGGGCTGCAGGGTTTCATGGGATTTAATCCTCTCCAGACTGGACTGGAAGTTAAGTGACACCCTGGGTGAGAGAGCTTGAACCCCCTGCCGCAGCCTCAGCTTCTCCATCGTCTGTGAGTTGAGAACCAGTCCTTCTACAAGCCATGCCTAAAGATGTCTGCTGAAGGAGTGCCTGGATTCCTGGATGGACAGATGGCTGGACAGATGGATGAATGGATAGACACATGGATGAGTATAATCGGTGGATGAAATAATGACTTCACCTCTCTCTGGCTAACCTTGCTTAGAAGACCAAACTTTCAAACCCAACACCAAGACACACAAATTCCAAGGCATATGCCCTCTACCCAGGCAGGGGCAGGCCATATTGGCAGGGTATAGCTGACCATTCCCACCATTATGAATTGGCAGTCACGCCCCTGCCATGTTTCTGAACCCTCACACATGGGCCAAGGGTCCAGTCAGGAGGTGACACCAGGGAGTCCAAGTTGTATTCTAGGTCCTGACTTGGGGTGCCAATCGTCTGCTCTCCACTGGTATACCAGGGGTAGGCACCGGACACTATGGAGCACACTCTCTGTAGCATTACAGCATTCTCCACCGGACATATATTGTGACTTCATGGGGTGGGGGACGTGAGACTAGGGCTAGAAGAAGCATTTAATCCTGGACAGGGCCACTGATACGGCTCTCCTATGTTCCGCCACTCTGCCTAGTTACAGCTGGTATTGAGTGTCCAGCCATCCTGCCCTTAGGGTATGGGGAGTCTGTCCATTCCCCACCCCTCGCACCCCACTGGCCAGCCCTGCTTCCCAGCGCACTCCTAGGTCAGGGGTTCCGTGGGCTCAGCTGGAGCTGAAGGTTATTGGAATCCCCGGGCCCTGCTCATCTCATTACTTCCAGAGCAGGGTCAGCAGCTTTTACAGACCCCATAAAACATCGCTCTTGGTCACTTGAGCACACGCAGGCACAGGCAGCCTGTCCATTCCCAGCCGGGACAAGCCTCTCCTTAACGAAGTAATCTCCCAGACTCATAAACCCCAGAAATGTCATGGGTGGCCTGCGTCCTAAAGATAATTCCAGGCTGACACCGGGCCCCACAGGTTTGAGAGAAGCAGACACCACTCAGCAGAGGTTCCAGAGCTCATCCTCTGAGCCCTCAGACAAGCCTAGCAAGTACATGCCACTAACTGGCCCCATGACACAGATGTGGAGCAGGTTGGGGTGCTGAGTAACAGAGCTGGAACTTGAACCCAGAGGCAGACTCCTCAGGGCCCCTTACATCACACCCTGGTGCCCTACAGTGATCCCTGCTAGAGAAAATGTAGGAAGGCACAAACACTTCAATGAGCAAAGCATCCAGGCCCATTTTCAGATGACACAGTCTTTCCTTTCCCAAAACACACCCCAGTGTTTCTGGGAGTCACCAGAGGGCATCTCATTGGCTGTGTATACTTAGGTCCCCAGTTGACCATTGAGTCCAAGCCTCTTGGCTGCCTCTAAGACTGACCCACACTCCAGCTCACTGTGAAGGGGTCATCTCCAGTCCCACACTCCAGGTACCAGAACCTGAGTCAGAAAATGGGCCATTTTCAGTCCTCAGCTGGGAGCTGTGGTCCAGCTCTGGGGCTGATGAGTGCCCATTCTGGTCTAGTTGGGGCTGAGGCTCCCCATTTTGCAACTGTGCTAGCCTCCATGAGCCTTCCTTCTTACCTGTAATGTGGGAGCAGCCACAAGGAACCAAAAAAGGAACATCATACCTCCAAGCCTGGAACCTGTACCATGTAAGATGGCACATGGTCCTACTCCACAAGGCCCTTGCTCCTCTCCTCCAGCTTCCGACCTTCCCAATGCCACCATGGATACTACTCCACAGGGGATATCCTTAGGCCTCTTTCTACACACCATAGCTACCTCCAGCCCTGACAGATGTGTGCAATGCCCCCCCATACATGCATCCCCTATTCCATCCCTGATCAGGCTGGGCATTCACAGCCCCAAATTTTAAAGATTTCAAGGCCAGATCTCACCCATTTCTGGCAGGGCAGGTGGAAGCTGTGTGGTGAAAAAAGATGTCTGTGGACATAGGGGGACACACAGGCATCCACACCCACGGCTGCAGAAAATCTCTTGTAGTCTTGCATTCTTGTATGACATGCATATACACACATAGGTGCACACACAGTGACTCAGAGGCCTGCAAATGCCCACTCTTGCCTGTGTACCACATATCAAGAGGCCAGTATCCCATCCCCGTCCAGCAGCTGACCAGACACCAGAGTCCTGCTGTGCTGACAACCCTCCATGTCTGCAAGGAGCAAAGCTCTTCCCAGCTCTGAGAAGTCCCAAGAAAACTCTCAGGCACCAGGGTCACATATTGCCTGTGCCCGAGAGCCTGGCCCTGCAGCATCTGCCCAGGGATTCAGGAACTGGAGCCCCCAGGGTGAGAACACCCCAGACCTGGCTGAGTGGCCTTTCTACAAAGCAGAAAATGAGCTTGTAGGACAGTGGGTCGTAGGGGAACCTCAGCAACAGAAGAAAAAGAGAAACCCTGGGAAAGGGGGATGGAGAAAGAAGTATGACAGGCAGCTGTGGGGAGGAGACAAGGGGAGGATCGCCACAAGGAATTCCAGCTGTGCTCGGGGCTTATAGATGCTCTTACTTGCTGTGCTCCTCCTGTGATCATAGTCACAGCAAATGCTGAGTGAGTATTTGTTGGTTGAATGAATGAAGGCCTAGCTCTGCATCTTCACCTCCAGCCCGAACCTCCTTTTCTCCCAGGGTACATGCTGGGCTGGCCTCATTGGGGCAGAAGGCCTAGAGCTAGCTCCCTGCTGTTCACTGATTGACATGTAGCCTGCCAGGTGTCTGCAAAGTTTACCCCAGGATCATCTAGTTCTTACCAATAATGCTGCCAGGTGTGTTGTTTTGCTCCTTTGGCTTTTGGGGGGGTCCACTACCCAGCTCCCAAATAAGTCACACACACAGG
Organism: Phodopus roborovskii; assembly: GCF_943737965.1. Classification (NCBI taxonomy): domain Eukaryota; kingdom Metazoa; phylum Chordata; class Mammalia; order Rodentia; family Cricetidae; genus Phodopus; species Phodopus roborovskii. The sequence goes on from NW_026126418.1 coordinate 74,991,128, forward strand.
CTTATTCTTAGTTATGACTGTCTGGCCTTAGCCTGACTGGTTTCTTTTTTGTTTTGTTTTTATTTGATATATACTTTTTATACATGCTAATTGTTCTTTTGTTTCAATGTTAGGATAAAGCTAAGGGGGTTCCACGTGGGCGATCATTGCGGGTTCCATGGCAGTGAGGGTGACTGAGGCAGGGACAAACACACCAGGCAGATAGAGCTTGAGTGAAAAGTTTTATTAGAAAGGGGAGGGAAGGGAGAGGGAAGAAAAAAGAGGTAAAGAAGAGACACAGAGAGGACAGAAGAGAAGAGGGAGACAGGAGCAGAAAGAGAGGAAAGCGGGGAGAGTAAAGAGCAGAGAGAGAGCGTAAGTGGGTGGGTCTGTCTTTTAAAGGGTCCTTTGCACCTGCCTGCAGACTAGTACTCATGGAATCCTGGGCTGAGGAAAGTACTGCCTCAGTGCATTCTGCCAGGTGACGGGGCAGGCCAGGGTAATGCCTGAATCCTTACACTAGTTAAGTTATATCTTCCTTTCTTTTCTTTTCTTTTTATTTTTTCTTTTTCTTTCTTTCTTTCTTTCTTTCTTTTTTTTTTTTTTTTTTTTTTTTTTAATCCAGAAAGCTTGTTTCTAGCCAGCTATTCTTAAATAATTCTGTCTACCTTTTCCCTCTGGACTATTATCTTTCTTACTTCTGTATGTCTTACTTTCCTTCTTACCCTGTGACTGGCTGGGTGGCTGGGTGGTTTGGTGGCTTCCTGGCTTGGTGGCTGTCCCCTGATGTTCTCTTCTCCTTGTTTTATTGCTTTCCTCTTCTCTTCCTCATTTTTCCTTCTATTTATCCTCTCTGCCTGGCAGCCCTGCCTATCCTCGCTTATCCTTGCTCCTGCCTCGCTGTTGACCATTCAGTTCTTTATTAGACCATCAGGTGTTTTAGACAGGCAACGAATCACAGCTTCACAGAGTTAAACAAAAGCAGCATAAACAAAAGCCACACACCTTCAGTATTCTACCACAGCCAGGGGTCTTGATGACCCTTTGGGATGGAGGCTGCCCAGAGTGTGTGTGTGTGTGTGTGTGTGTGTGTTCTCGTGCATTTGTTTGTGAATACAGGTGTGTACACACATGCATGGAGAAGATCAGTCAACAAACTCAAGTGTCCATCCTTGTGATGGTTTGAATACAAATGTCCCCCAGAGGTGAATTGATTTGAATGCTTAGTCACCAGGGAATGGCACTATTTGAAAAGGATTATAGATATGGCTTTGTTGGAGGAAGTATGTCACTGGGGGTGAGCTTTGAAGTTTCAGAAGCCCATTCCAGGCCTAGAGTTCCTCTCTGCCTGCAGATCAGGATAGAGCCCTCAATTGCTTCTCCAGCACCAGGCCTGCATGCCTGCTGCCATGCTTCCTGCCGTGATGCTAACCTCTGAGACTGTAAGACAGCCCCAATTAAATGCTTTCTTTCCTAAGAGTTGCCTCGGTCATGGTTCTCCTCACAGCAACAGAACAATGACTGAGACAGTCCTCACCTTCTGCCTTGTTTAAGAGTCCATTGCTGTTCACCCTGCATACATGCCAGGGGGCTGACCCTTGGATTCCCGGTCCCCACATCCCCACTTCCCGTCTCCCTGTGGGAGTGCTGGGATTACAGACACCTATGCTACTGTGTTCAGCTTTCCCTGCATGCTGGGCATCTAAATTCAGGTCATCATATTTGTGTGGCAAAAGAGTATACCCACTGAGTCATCTTCCTACCTCTCAATGGGTTCTTTAAAAGGACCAAGAGAGGCAGGAGCAGCTAGCCTCTCTAATATGAAATATGTGGGCCTTTCAACACACACCTTTGCGGTGTGACATAGTACCTTCTCCAATGGGAAAGTGACATCTCATCCTACCTGGTGGATCTGTGCCAACCTGGGGGCTTGCCCTGGCCAGTGAGAGGGGCAGAAGTGACAATGTGCTGATTGTGTGTTCAAACCCTAAGAGGCCTCATAAGTTTATCATTCTGGCCTTGGGTCCCCACCACCCCACATGAGCATGGAGCACAATGGGCCAGAAAACAAAGAAAAGACCAATCCAGGTAAGGCTTACTACCTTCCAGTCAACCACAGGGCATGAGTGAGCCCAGTCAAGATCTGCTGAGCCTACCCACATTCCCACGCATAGAACAGAAACAAGAGCCGGAGAGACTGCTGTGTTTCAAGTCACTAAGTTCTGGGGTGGTTTGTTACACAGTCAAAGCTGACTGATACATCATCCCAGGGGCTGTTAAGAAATAATGCAGATCAAAAAAAAAAATTGAAAAGGAAGAAAGAAGACAAGGTAAGTGTTCTAGGTGACATATAATGTGTTAAGGCCTCAGGAAACAGTAGCTGTATTTGTTTGAAGATTAGCATTTGGAGCTGGAGAGACAGCTCAGTGGGTAAGAGCACTTGCTATTCAAGCATGAGAATCTGAGTTAAGATCCCAGTACCCACATAAAAATCCAGACATGCCATTTACATACCTGTAACACTAGTGCTTCAGGGGATGGAGACAGGAGGGTCTGGGGGATTGCTGGCTGCCAACCTGGCTCTGTGCTCAGTGAGAAATTCTGTCTCAAAGGATAAGGCAGTGGATCAGGAAACCTGACACCCTCTGGCTCCTGGAGTGTATGTATACACTCGCACCTGAACACACACATGCATAAACATACACCATGCTCATAAATACATATGTGCATACACTCACATGCCAGAGGAGGAAGGAGAAAATGGAGGGAGAGGAGAGAGGAAAGGATGGAGGAGGAGTAAAGAGGGGGAGAATGGAGGGGAGGAGAAAGGGGAAAGAGGAAGAAGGAGGAGGGAGGGAGGGGCTCTATTAGAGGCCTGCATGGATTCACAGGACTGAAAAGGCCTATGAAAAGGACAGTCACAGCAGCTACCTGAATGGTGGCAGGCATTGCAGCTGGGACAGCGGCCTTTACCACATATGCCAAGGGACTTCATGGATTGTACAAACGGAGACCCACGGTCATCTGGCATGGAACTCAGAGACAAAGCTGCCATACAGATCTGTAGTGCTCTCTGGTCTTGAATGAAAGTTGCTCTGGGGAGGGGTGAGAAAAAGGCCAAGGAGCATGGCTGTGCTCTGTCCTGCTTTGTTTCCATGTCCTGAGCAATGGTCCACAGTCTGCTAGCCTCAGACCTTTGTAAATGCTAGAAACCTGCATTGAATAGCATCCATGGAGCTTCACCAAGCAAGGGTGTCCATGGGGGGGGAGGCTGAGGTGGGCCCAGCAGAGTGGAGGCAATGCAAAAGTGACAGATAAGGGGTGGATTGGGACAGAGGATCAAAATGTTCAGTTGCCTCAGGGATGGAAAGGGGACATCTCATCACAAGACATCCGTGGGCCCGTCATTTTCTTTAGCTTCAAAGAGACAGAAGGCTGGGTGGCCTGGGGACAGCACCACAGGCAGCCACCACAAAACAAAGGAAGGCTGAGCTCCTGTCTAGACTGGACAGGCACCATAGCAAGAGTTGATGTGGTCACAATGTTGGGACACCAGAGAAATTGAGGGCAAAGGGGAACCAGGGAAGACATGAACAGAAAGGGTATGAATGGCACTCTGCTCTCAGTGTGCTAATGGGCTTCCAGCAGTGAGACTGGGCTGAGAAAGGAGCCCCTTGGCCACACAGGGTGCTGACAGAATTTTCACATTATCTCTGTAGTATGTATGGTTGTCTCCATTTTGCTCCCAGCTGCTGAAAGGGATGATGTTTGTAACAACGCTGATGAACCCACACAATGACAAACCAGCTGAGGGGGAAATCACTGGGCACAGGGGAAGGGAGCTTGGGAGTGTGGGCACAGGCCAGACCTATGTGTGCCTACTGCAGATGGCAAGGCCAGGCTATTACACAGGGCTTGGGATCATGGCAACTCAATGAGAGTTGGCAGAAGCATCATGGCAGAGTCCTACAGGAGTTTGTGACACTGAGAAGAAGCAATGGTCTCAGTACATGCTTCAGGGACACAGTATGTATAAAGACAGACACACACCTCAGGCCAGGACAGAGCTCTGGCTAGAAGGGAAAACACCAAAAAATGCCACAATAAAATAAAATTGAAACGTGCATATGGTGTGAACCCAGAGGCAGGAGGTGGGGAAGGAGAGGGCAATGGGGTAGATATGAATACAATGAGTGAATGTGCCCATGTGTGAAAACATCACACTGAAACCCATTGTTTTCTCCCACTAAAACATTAATTTAAAAAGAAATTGTGAATAGACACAAAAATCTCTAATGAAAATGATAGAAAACAGAACCTAGAAACTTGTAAGGCCAATTCTACTATGACAAAGTAAGGTTTATCTCAGCAATGCCAGGATGGTTTAATATCCAAAAGTCAGTGATGTAATATGCCACATCAATAGAGTAAACCCAAACATCCCATGTCATCTCAACCACACAGGAGAAGAGCAACAAAATGCACCCTCCCTTCCTAGTCAACACACTATAACCAAGCCAGGAAGTGAAGATAACTTTTCAACCCTGGCAAGGATAGCAAGGAAAACCCACAGCTCCATCACACTCAGTGCAGGAAGACTGCTCTACTCTCTGCAGGAGTGAAGAAGGAATACCTGCTTCCTCCATTATACTTGACGCAGGCTGGAAGGTCTAGACAGGTCGATTGGACAAGAAAAAGAAATGTTACCTACATGGGAAGGAAAGATGTAAAGCTATCATAACTACAGATAACATAAGATTTTGTTGTAGAAAATCCTCAGGCATAGATGCACACATCAAAAATAAGGATTAGAAGGCTCAGTGGTCAAGGGCACTTGCTGCTCTCAGAAGGGACCTGGGTTCAGATCCACACAGTGGCTTACAACCATCCATGACTCCAATTCAAGTGGTTCCAAAGCAATCTTCTGGCCTACTCAGACACCAGGTACACATATAGTACAGAGACATACACACAGGCAGAACACTTATACAGGATCCCAAATCAACATGTAAAAAGGCATTTGTACTTCAACCCAGGATAATCAATAAGCCCAGACTGAAATTAAGAAAGCAACTCCATTCACAATAGCACCAAAAGGACTCAAATACTTAGGGTGAACTTAACAGAATAAATCCAAAACTGATACTTCAAAAACTATAAGACATTGTTGAAAGAATAAGAAGATGTAGCTGAAAGGATGGACAGAGCCTGTGCTTCTGGACTGAAGCACACTAGTGGTAAGAGGCGGGGTTTCCCATACTGGATTACATGGGCAATGCAACCCCCACCTTCTTCTTTTTCTCAGACATAGGCAAGCTGACCCTAACATCTACATATAAATTCAAGACCATGAGAAGAAGCAACACAGCCTTGAAAAAGAGAACAGAGCCAGAGGGCTCACACCTCCCAATTCCAAAACTTACCATAAATTGCAGTGGTCAGTCCTGTGTGGTAAAGGACAGACATGCAGACCAGAAGAAGAGAAGAGTCCAGAAGGAACCACTGATATGTAACAATGGTACAGGGTAGCATCCTGTAGGGGAAGATCAACAAATGGTGTTAAGGTGAGTGGGTATCCACAAGAAAGAGAGAGAGGAGAGCCTCTGCCTCATTTCATCTACAAAAATTAACTCAAAGTTAGCAAGATGGCTCTGCAGGTAAAGACTGTGTGTGGCTGACAACCTCAGTTCAATCCCTGATCCACAGTGGGAGGACACAATGAACTTCCAAAGTTGTCCTCTGACCTCTCCATGCACGCTGCAGTACACACGCGCGCGCGCGCGCGCGCACACACACACACACACAATAAATATAAATTAACATTTTGTATTTAAAGTAAATTAACTCAATATATATCAAACATACAGGTGCAAAAATTGAAAGTATCAAACTGTAAACAGAAAAACCAACATTGCTAATCTTAGATATGACACAGAAAACACAAGGAATGGCCCCATCAATAATGGCAGATGTACATCATCAACACTCCAAAGTTTGTGCTTTGTAGACTTTTCCAAGAAAGAGAAATGACACCAGTACACAAGGAAGAAAACACTGGCCAATCATGTGTCTGTAGGAAATCTAGGAGCCGCCATACATAAAGCACACCACCATTCAACCTCTTAAAGACAACCTGATTTAAAAGGGGCAGTGAGGCCAGGCATGATGGACAGCACATGATGTTAATCCCAGGGCTTGAGAAACTGAGGCAGGGAGACTGTGAGCTGCAGACCAGCTTGGGTTTCAGAGCAAGACCCTATCTCAAAGGAAATAATAAACAATTTAAGTAATTCTTAAACTGGCAAATGACCTGGTGACTTTTCACCAAAGAAAATACACAAATGGCCAGCAAGAATGAAAGGCTAAAATATTGGCCAGCACCCTTCATCATACAAGAATGTAACCCCAAGCCTCAGTTGTGTACTATTTCATCCCCAACAGGACAGCTATCCTCACATAACAAATAATGTTTAGTGTGGGTGAGGGTGTGGTAACTCTGGGCACCTCAGCCCTGCTCACAGGAGCACAAGATGGTGCAGCACTTTGGAGGATGGGCTGTTGTGTTTAAGCTCCCAGGAAAAATGTATACAGGTTCCCACAAAATCATAACACACACATCATGTGGCATCAACCATAACAGTGAATGGAAAAATGCAAATGTCTACCAAGTGATGTGCAATTTCATAAAAAAAAAAATGCTGTATACCCATAGAATGGATTATGGTATTTGACATGAGTGAATCTAGGCAGCAATACAGTAATGACAAAGAAGCCAGACCCAACTCAAATGATGCATGCATATAAAATATTCACAATATCAACTAACTGACTAGAGATTAGCAAGCTTGAAAGACACTGGGCTAAACCATTCTCCACCCCCCCACACACACACACACACTAATCTCTGGGTACTGGCCAGAGGAACAGGATGGGACCTAGGTTGGATCTTTGGTCCTGGAGACTGACACCCTGAACTGACCAGATGGTGATTGGCAAGTGAGTATCTAAACCTTATATGATTACCCAGGGACTGGGGATACGGCTCAATGGTTAAAAGCACACACTGCTCTTCCAGAGGACTTACATCCAGTTCTCAGGACCTGTGTCAGGTGGCTCACAGGGGATCCAACCCATCTGACCTCCTCAGGTACCTACACTCATGTACACAACCCATATGAAGATACACACAATCACATAATTAAAAACAATAAAAAGAAACCTCAAAATAAATTATGATTGCCACCCAGCAGGAAAGCCCTCAGCGAAGTTGTCTGTCCAAGACTTCAGCCATCACACAAAACTATAAAATGCAGCTAGAGAGATGGCTTAGTGGTTAAGAGCACTGACTGCTCTTCCAGAGGTCCTGAGTTCAATTCCCTGCAACCACATGATGGCTCACACCATCTGTAATGAGATCTAGTGCCCTCTTCTGTCATGCAGGCATACATGCAGGCATATCACTGCATATACAACAAATAAACAAACAAACAAACAAACAAAAACCTATAAAATGCAAAATGGCACAACCGCCTCTGTAGCCACCATCCACTCTCGTCCCTCAAGAGCACCTCACTTCGCTCTGATCAACTTTGCCTGTCTACAGCACTACTTTGTGTCTTCTGAATTCCAACCACAGAGGCCCAAAGGACCATGGAGCTCAGAGGAGGCTATTTCAAGACCAACACAAATAAAGCGCAGACACGCAGAGAGAGTTGGAGGAAACCAGGAACAGAGTATGTTTGGGGATTATGCACATGTTGTAACATTGATGGTGGAAACTTTTTTTTTAACTTAAAACCCCTAGAGAACCAGTAGGTGGCAGAGAACAGGCTAGGGGTGTGGTGGCAGGCCAGTTACAGGTGTGTGGGTCACTTCCTGTGCTTATCTGGGTGGACACATGTTCTCATGTTCTCAAGAATGCTCCTTAGCTTTGTCCTCTGAAAATTAGGGTCACTGCTCACCACAGAGGACCACTACACAATCAAGAAGTCTCCTGGTGCATATTCTTTACATACTGTAAAGATCAAGAAAAACAAAAAGCCAAGTACTTAAAAGAAACTGGAAGACCCGACTGAGCTCCTGCTGATTTAAGTTGCTGTTAAAAAAAAAAAAAAAAAAAAAAAAAAAAGCCCTGATTGAGTAAGCTGTGAACAACAGAACTTCGAGTTCACGAGTCTGAACACTAAGGTGCCAGTAGATTCAGAGTGTGGTGAGGACTCCGAGATAGTAGATTAATCTGTGCTTAATCACCTTCCAAGGGCCTGGCCTCTAAATACTACCATGCTGGGAAGGAGTAGATTCCATCATAGGCATGTGAAGACACGAACATTTGACATAGCAGGTACTCATAGAAAATGACATGAATGATCAGGAATCCTAGAAAAGCTGTTGTCTATCATTAGCCATCAGGGATCATTATACTACCTCCCCTCTGTGATAACCAAGTCAGAAGGACCAGTGATGCCAAGTGTGGGAGGAATAAATGGGTGTGGGTGGGGGAGGTGGGGAAGGAAGAAGGGTAAAATGGGGGTCAGGGTAGGGGAGGAAGGTGTGGGGAGGTAGGGGTGGAATAGGTTGGGGAAGAAGGGGTGCGGAGGTGAGGAAGGAAGGGGTGAGTGTCAGGAGGAAGGGGCAGGAGGCAGAGAGGTAGGGAGGAGGGTGTCAAGTAGAAGAAGCAGAGGAGACAAAGAACCAAGAGAAACAGTCTTTCTGCCCAGCAAGCAGCAACAGCAGACTAAGCCTAACATCAGTGCTCACAACACCCCAGACTGGAGACAAAGCAGATGCTGAGCTGTGAAAGGGTGCATCAGGAGCTCCACATGACAGATTATTGCCCAGAGATGGAAAGCAACAGCTCTGCGATTCCTGACACTTGAGTATTTTTGCAAGCATAGTGTTGAACTGAAAAGCCAAACAGCTTGGGAGTTGCTCACACAAGCCGGGAGTAGCCATGCTTGCCTATAATCCAGCACTGGACAGAACAGAGATTGGTGGATCACTGGATTGTGCTCGCCAGCCAGTCTAGTGTGGTGAGTGTTCTAGGTTCAGTGAGAGAGAACTGACACCAACCTCTGGCCTCCACATGTACACACTCCCAACAGCATACGAATATGCTCAGAACACACATACACATCACACACACACACACACATACACACAAATGGGGGGCAGAGGGGAGAGCAGAGAAGCCAGGCAGAGAATTCGTGCTATTTTATTTTTAGGTGGAGTCCAAAATGATGGTGGCCAGCATCATCACTGGGTGTCTGGAAGACACCCTGGGGGCGCTTCCTCTGGGTGGCAGTTAGTGGGTGTGGACATATCTAAAATATCATCTAGACACCTAGTTGTGACTTGTAAGCCTTCCCAAACTCAATGTCTGTTAATGTAAGGAAGGAAGAGCCAAGCCCAAGAAAAATTCAGGAAGAGGTGGCCATGGCCCCACCTGAACAGCCACATCACAGTGTGACTTGGTGTCCCTTTCCCTTCAGCTCTCTCCCCAGCCCAGCTCTCCTCCTGAGAGCCCTTTACTCCCATTGCTCCCCAAAGTGAGGCCCACCACCGTGTTACTTGTAGCTTTAGTTAATTAAATGTAAAATCATTGAAATAAAATTATACCTTCATTAGAAATTAACTCCCACTGCAGACCTGGGGAAACGGCTGGGTGCTTCCCCCCTTCCAAACCACACACAAAATGGTCAGTTAAACCAAATGGGAAAAAAAGTTTAACGACTGCACGGTAATCAAGCTTATTATTATTTAAGCACAGCTATTACCCTGTGCAATGAGGTATCTGCCAATAAATTATCTTTGAAGGAGTCAGTCCCTGTCTGAGCCCAGACATGTAGCTATGAAGACTTGGTGGTTACACCCTTTGGCCATGACCAGTGGGTGCCCAGGTGGACCTCCTGGTCCTGTCCAGGCTGGGGGCAAGGGTGTGGTGGACCTCCTGGTCCTGTCCAGGCTGGGGGCAAGGGTGTGGTGGACCTCCTGGTCCTGTCCAGGCTCTGGGACAGGACGTGGTAGACCTGTCCCTCTCATTGATCTTGAAGCTACCCTCAGGCTCATGCCTAGGTTCAGACCTCAGCTCAGGGTCTTGGGGAACTATCAAAGGGAACTAAGAATTTCCACCTGACCCTCTGCCACAGGCTCTCATATGACCCCAAGAAGAGATAATATTACAGCAGGAAAAAAGAGACTGGGAACCAAAAGTGTTCCCCAAAATTAGGAAGAGGAGCAGGGAAAGGATATTTACAATATATATAAAGGAGTGGAGGCTGAGAGGGAAAAGAGTTGAGAACCTTCCAGAAGCATCGAGGGAGGCTGTGGGAGAGAGAGACAAGGATGGAAGTGAGACTTCGCCAACAAGCAGAAACCAAGAGCACAGGGTCAAGAGGTCAAAGAGAGGACATCAGAGAAGTCTCGGAGGGGCCATGGCAGGGCTTGATTTGTGGAGAACACCATCTTGTGGCATCTCCATGTGTCCTAGGCTGATGGGGCAAGCTGCTTCCCCACCTCCCATGATCTGGACCGGTTACCTCTACATCACAGTGGAGATGGAGGATGGTGAGGGAACAGGGTTTGCCCAAGGCCACACATTCCAACACTGGGAGCCACAAAAAGGATGGGATCAAACGGGTTCAGAGGCAGAGGAAGTAATGGGAACAGGTAAGAGGGAAAGACAGACAGAGCAGAAAACATAAACCCAGTATCCCTGAGCCTCTTTACCCATCTCATACCCTTGCTTATGCTCATTTCTCATGTTTCTGCCCACTTTCTATCTTTTAAGATCCACTCCCTTTCATTTTTTGAAGTTGTAGATAGAGCCCGGGGCATTGCATGGCCTGGAAGCACTCTGTCTTAGTTGCATTCCAGCTCTCAAGGACCCCATTTCATCACCAGCCTCATCTTAGCCAGAATGTCCACCCATTACAGTAGGTCAAGATGCTGACACCAAGACCTCACTAGCTACTGAGAGGGATGGTTGTTAACAGGAAGCTACTGTAGTTCTCAGATCTCTTGGGCTGCAAGCAGCTGCTAGCCCTCTCCCATGCCAAGGCTGAAAACCAGACAGACCCAAGTTTAAGTTCAAATTCCATATCAAATCAGTGGGTAATCAAGGGATGACTTCTCAATCTCTCCACCCTCCTCTCCTCACTGGCAGAGTGGGTAGTTATGGACTCCCATTGTAGCTTTCTTGCAAGGCTGGAATGACAGTACTTATGATGCTAATGAAGGGCCTGGAGTAGACCACTGTCCTGTGGGAGAGACACCCCAAGGCAGGGCAGGGTAGGCACCGCTTCTCCCAGGAAACCCTTCAGGTCCAGACAGAACAAGAAAGTGAGCCAGTGGCTTGCTAGGGGTTGGTGGGTCCCTGGGAGAGGAGGCAGAAGGGGCAATGTGACAAAGGATCCCAGAGAAGGGACAATAGAAGCCTAACTTTGCAGACCTATTTTGCATGTCCCAAGTAGTTTGAAATGTACACCCCTCCAATGTCTGATGCTGAGAAATTCTCACTGAGTGGAAACAACTCGCTCACTGGGCTGCCTGCTCTCCAGTCAGCAACTTGGAGCAAGGATTGTCTCCACCAGGCAGGTGCATCCACCCTGTCATAAACTTCTGCGAGTCGCCATAGAGAGGTCCCTTTGAAAGTCACCTCCATCTCCCTTACAGGTCACACAGAGATTTAGAGACGGGGACGCGCAGGTCTGCTATCTACCTGTGAATGATGGGGGACATGTTCTGGGGACATGTTTACTGTCACCTCGAGTCCCCAGCCTGCACCCCCTCCTTGCCATCCCCTGGTAATTCACAGCCTGGCTCCTGTTGGCAAATGACTGATATGGCCTTCACAGTGGGGCCTGCTGGTCACTTGTCTCAAGGAGACTGCAAAGGAAATGCAGGCTGGATATAAATGGGGCCCGTGGCAGCCTCAAACACCTTGGAAAATCCCCAGCCCGGATGCTGTGCTGTTTTTAAGTAATAAAATCACAGAGAGATTACATGACTGCCTGACAGCTCAGGACAGATGGCTGCCCGGGTGAACTTTTTACCTTCGGGATGGGACTGAGAAAGGCCCAGCAGCTAGTACCTAGCTCGCTTGGGTTCAAATGCCGTTACTAGGCAGGGCAAGAGAGCACTGGCCTATCCTGTGCACTGGGGACCTCGGGCCTGGCTTTCCCAGCTGAAGATAGTGGGACCGGCTGACCTGTTAGTGTTGAACCCAGATGTGACAGACATCTTCCTTCCCAGAGTCAGGGGTTCCATCCTTGTCTCTTTGCTTCTCTGACCACTTTGTGCCTGGGGTGGAAGGGATGCTCCGTGGCTAAGAGAGCTTGCTGCTCTTGCAGAGGACTGGAGCTTGGTTCCAAGCATCCATGTCAGGTGGCTCACAGCCACCCATGACTCCAGTTCCAGGGGATCTGACAACCTCATGACTTCTTCTGTTACCCTAACCTCCTCATAGACATACACAAATACAAATGTTTTTTTAATGTTTAAATATTTTAGAAGGAAGAAGTTAAGTTGTGCTTGGGCCAGGCCAGCAATGGCTTGGGGACAAGGCCAGGGCAGGGATGCTGTCTCTAGGAGACAATTAAGCCAGGCACTGGCACTGCCTAGCTAGGGGACCTTGGCCATGGCATTCCTGTGCTCTGAGCCTCTGGTTGCTCGTCTGTAAATGCTGGTATTGGTACTGTCTTCAAAGGATTGAGATGATCTGGGTGTGGACCTGAGGCAGGAGGATTGAGAGCTCTTACACAGAACGTCAAAAGTTAGGAGGGCTTGGTTAAATGGGCTATTTGTATCTCTCTTTCAAGGCTCAGGGGATATCACAGAGGAAGGGACAGGGGAGAATGTAAGAGCCTGGGGGAAGGATGGGAGGGATGTCTACTGGCCACAGCATGGCAGTGTGCTCTTGACCTCCAGCTGCTGTGACAACTGGCACAACACAGACTGTCAACAGCACATCATGGTGGGGGCTCAGTGTTGTGAGATCCCTCTCCCTGCTGAAGATCTACAAATAGTTCCTTGTTCTTGGGAAGAGGGAGAGGTACTTCCTTCAGTAGTGTAGCCCCTGGTAAGGTGCCCATGCCCCTGGAAGTAACCCCAATGAAACTCGTGGTTCATGCCACACACAAACCCTACAAACACACGCACAGTTAAGGGGTGAGGTGTTGTTCAGTGGCAGAGCACATTCCTAAAACACACAAAGATAACATACTCTATCTCCAGCACTGTCAAAAAATGGGAGGATCAGGATGAAGAGGTAGGAGACCCCACTGAGACGCACTTGGTAGTCAGCACCTCTCTTAGATTCACAGTGGGCTCTGTCTGTCCCCACACCATTTTCTCTTTGAGGCTACAGAGTCCTGTGCAAATCTACCCCATGGGGACTCATCCTAATGACCCACCCTTCCCAGTTAAGATGTGAAACCATGAACATCTCTGAACTGGGAGCCCTAGAAAGATCTATTTATCAGTCTATCTGTCTATCTCCTCTTCTCCTTTTTCTTTCTTCTCTCCTTCTAGACTTTTCTCCTCTCTCTTCCTCTCCTTCTCTCTCCTCCCTCTTTATCCCCCCACCCCCTCTCCTTCTCTCTCTCTCTTCCTCTCTCTCTCTCTGGTCTCTCTTAGCCCCTGGCTTCCAGCCTGTGTGTCATCCTCTGTTCCCCTGTGTTGGGAAATTTAAGTACTTGTCCCTTACAGCTCTCTTCCTCCCTACCCAGCTGTAGAACTTCTGTGCAAACAAGGCTGAGCAAACAAGGTTGAACAAACAAGGTTGTTTTCTGGTGCACAGTACCTGTACCATAACCCGAGGTGTGGGTGGTGCGTGATTTCCTCCTATGCTTAGCCCATCTCCTGGCTTGGGTATATATACCCATTACTCTCTGTAATAAATGGCAGCAGCTTCTTCATCACTTCTCATGGTGGTCTGTTAAGTGTTTCAATCCTGACACCCTCCACCAAGCTCGGTGCTCTGGTCACACAGGCGCTGCACTCCTGAACCATGTGGCACCTCAGGGATGAGTGACCGAGGCCCAGCACTGCACCTCAGCCAGGCACAAGATTCCCAGGGTTGCTGATGTCTCAGCAACTCCTGTGTGCCCCAGGCTGGCATCCAAACAAGTGGGCTTGGAGTCCTCCACCCCTAGAAGTTCCCAGCTAGGATAAGGCACTTACACGGGTGGAATGACCAAGTCCTCCAGGTCCCCAGTGATAGGGACACAAGCCTTTTGGCCATTCTGCTGCAACTCAGCCTGTGGAAGGAAGCCTGTGAAATACCTATTAAGAGGGACCAGATAATGAAGTCAGACACACTCATTAAATGGGCTATGCCACATCTCCTAGGTAGAAACTCAGCCATGACACCAAACTTTGTGAGGACAGAAACCTGTGTCAACACCCAGTGGTCAAGAGAACTATCAGATGTCTCTGTCCTGCCTCTCTGCGATATCAGGTAAGTTTTAACATTTCATGTGGAGAACTTCACACACAATAACAGTGCCAGGTAATTATTAGTTGAGGTGTGGAGTAGGAAGGAAGTCTGGGGATGTCTCCATCCCCAGAAGAACCACCAGAAACAGCTGGGGGCCAGGAGGCCCAGGGATAGAGCAGGGCAGGAACAGAGTCTTCAAATATGAGGGAGCAGAGCCAAGTCCCAGAGTCTAACAAACAAACAAAAACCCCTTTAATAGGTTTAATAGGCCTGAGCAAAGTCACTGAACTAGTCTGCAATGTGGCTGACAGACTCCCTGCCCAGCCAGGAGGAAGACAGAGCCTCTGGAGGCAACAGTTACTGGGGAAGATAAAACTGTTTTCTGTTTATGCCCTAACCCGTGTGCTGCCTCTTACTCATTTATGCTTGATTCTTTTTCTTTATGGTTTTCTGTATTTTCTAATTTCTCTGCAATGTGCACACATTACTTGGGTAATAGAAATAGTAATATTACTTGGGTAATAGTCAGGTGGCGAGAGCCTGTGAGTCTCTGAGGCCCTCCAGCCACATGGTCCTAGACTTGGGAGCCACGGGGAAAGGGCTGGGCACCAGAGGTCCTGGTGTCACAGAAGGGCATGCCCAGAGCATGCTGCCAGAGCCATGCTGGGGAGAGGCCCTTAGGAGAGGAGGCTGCTGAGGGGCCCAGTGAGACCAATGGAGCCTCTGAAAAGGTTTCCAGGCCTCCTGGGATTCTGTTACTGGCCAAGTGTTGGGGGAGGGAGAGGGCTTGCTCTAGATTCCATCTTTCATCCACTAGGCAGCACAGAGTAGCGGCTAGTCACGGTGTCTGCCATCTGGTCTGGACAGAATGAGGGATGTCGCTGTCCAGCGGTACTTGGGGTTAAGTTCCTGACGTGCTGCTCTGTCAGGGGTACTTAGACATTGATTTGCAGATGAGAAGGGGCTACTGGAACCACACAGGGTGGGGTGGGTATCTCCTCTCAGCTGTAGCACTGAGTGGTGATCATCTGCCCTATGGGGATAATGAGAGAAACTTCCTAGTGTGTTCGATGGCATCCAAGTGTTGCAGTTAGTCACCTTGCCTGTGGCCATGCTCTTCGATTTTATGGTGTCCCCCCACTAAAGGGACAAGAAATTGCTCACCCAGATGGCCCAGCCATTAAGACCAGAATTCAGTTCTACCCCCTCATTGGACAACTCACAACCATTAGTAACTAGAGCTGGGGAGGGGGGTTGCCTTCTTCTGGCCTCCCTGGACAACAGTACTCACAAGCACAAACCCATATACAGACACACACAAATGTAAATGTCTTTTAAAATAGGCATTGCTCTCCCAGTTTGAGTTTACACCTATTAGCACTCACTTTGGCCACATATCAAGAATGAGGAAGGAGAGGGAGCTAGTTCAGAGCCTAAATGTTTCTCTCCTTGGCATGAAAAGAATATTCCAGAGCCAGGGGCTGGCTCCTGAAGAGGAAGGCACAGAGCCCAGTTGAGCACAGACAAGATCAGCTAAGGCCAGGTAGCCATCAAATAAATCTGTGACAATAGATATGCCTGGTTTTAAGCAACTGGCTTTTGGGGTTGCTTGTCACACAGCAATTCTATGATGAGTGCTGACTGATATACTTCATAATAGTGGAAACTTGAACAACTCAGGGCCTAGGTAGTAGGGCACAGCAAGAATTCATTTGAGGTCCAGCTGCTTGTGTGGTTGTGACTCTCCTCCACTGGGCGGGGCCGGGGCTGGAGGTGGACGGAATGCAGGAGTCAGAGGTCAGGAGGGGAGGTCTGTTGTGACCCCACGTTCATCACATCTTCTACAAACAGCTCCAAGCCACAAGGCCCAGCATGGAGGCAGCTGCTTTTATTGCACTTTTGAAATCCATTGTAATTAGAGAGCGAACTGGCTTCTGGCATCCCAGACTCTGTGAAACCAGCCCGGTGCAGCCCCAGGCAGAGGCTAAGCACTTTATAATCATCATATTTCCCATGAACCTTTGCTTTCAGCTTCTTCAAATTAAGTCTCAGCTCCAAAGCCATCGATTCCCTGTCTCTGGAGAGGTGGTTAAAATACCTGGCAGGGTGGAGGTTTTCACTGCCCTCTGTGAGTAGAGGCTTCCACTGGGGGCTTGTCTACAGGGTGGACGGGCCCCATGGACCTTGGGGACTTGTCTCTCTGTCACTGGCCAGTGAGAGGCTGCTCCACCAGGCAGCCACCATCCAGGCTAAGGGACACAGGGTGGCAGGGAGCCATGCAGGAGGGGCTTGACCACCCTTCCCAGGCCAGGCTGGGTTCTCTATAGGTTCTCAAGGACCCTCATTGGTGGGGATTGCTATCAGTCAAGGAAAGGGAAGGTGGGGCTCACACAATCTGCTTCCTGCCCCACCCTGCTCCACAGAGACACCAGGTCAATTAGAGAAAGAAGCCAACCATTCCTTACAAGACAGGGATAACAAAGGAGAAGGCTGGTGCCCCAGCAGCCCTTTTTGGAGCTAGAGGCAGAGGATGGGGGAAAGTACGAGTAGGGTGCAGATTTTGGAAAGAGCTTCAGGAGGGAACTTGGTGATGGTCATTAAAACTAAGCAAACCTTAAAACACAATGAGAGGAAACAAAAAGCCGGTCATAGATCTTTGCAAGCTGCCATGGCTCAGAACACAGCGGCAGGGGAGGACAGCACATAGGGTCCAGCCAGGGTGAAGAAGCAAAGAAGGCAGAGGCTGCCTGGGGGTGGGCCTGGGCAGAGCCATCCCAGCTGCACACCCCCTGGTCCTGCTTTCTTCTGCCTGTGGGTCTCTTGCACACCCAATCTGAATTCACTGCTCAGACCCTGCTTTCCTCTCTACTTTCCGCAGGATGGAGGCTACTGAGGAAGTAACCAGGGGACTCCTGGGGGACAGACCCAGGCTCCTCACAACTGCAGTATCTCTGCCTAGAACCTCTTCATCTGAGAACAGGAACAGAGAACTGGAAACAGCCCAGGTTCTGGGGAGGGCTCCTCAGGAGCAGCTGACATGGCCCCTACTCAGGGGGCGGGGCACCTAGCCCAGCAGTGCCCCCTCCCTTGCTGGAACGGAACCAAACCAACCAAGTGGCCACTGTGAGGGGCTCTCCAAGCTGGGGATGTGAGTGTGTTAATTAATGAATTAGCTGTTTAATTAACATAATTAGGCCTCATTATTTTCTTTGCATCTATCGTCAATTTTCCAGCAATTAAAGCGAAGGATGGTGGCAGCCGCAGGATCCAGTTGTCAAGGCTGCCTTAGCTAGTGTACCAGGCTGGGCCCAACCCTGGGCTCCAGGTATCAGGCTTTGCTCGTGCATGATCAGAAGAAAGTGTTTGAGTTTGAAGACTGGTCTGTCCATTTATTGAACTCCTATGGGCACAGTGCATACAGTGCATACAGCACACACATGGACATTGAAACAAGTTGCCACTGAGAGGGTGATAGTTTGCCTTCCTGGCTCCCCTCTCCTCCCTGCACCCCCCCACCCCCCAAAAAAAAAAAAACAGACAAAGGCATTATCACCAAGCCTGCTGCAGTCTGGAGCAGTTGGGGGTGGAGCACATCCTTAGAGCCATCTTAGTCCTCACAGTGTGTGTCATAGAGACCTAGCCAACTTGCCCGTGAGTGAGCGCTCTCTTTCTCTCTGTTCTTACAGTTTGTGATCTGTGATAGAGCCCTATAGCACACCATTAGGGACATAGCTTCCAGGCAATCTGATGGCTTGGGAAGGGACTCCACAGCCTGGGGGCTGGTCCCTACAGCTCTTCAATCACTTTCATATTCTTGCTCAGATATGGAGACCACTGGCCTGAGAGTCTCCGGCACATGACCTGCCACTAGGCTCCTAAGGGACAGTGTTGTTTATCTGTCTTGTTTTACCTGCAAATGCTCAGCCATCATTCAGTATGCTCAGATCTCACCCCCTGAGCTGATATCAATCTAGTAAATCCTATTACTTCCTCTTTGAGTACTGAAATAGGACACTACACAGCTACACAAACTGAGACACACACACACATACATACACACAGACACATCACACACACACACACACACACACACACACACACACACTCAGGCTCTTGACCATAGTGGCTTCTATATCCTCATCACTGGATATATAGATGAGGCAGAGCCTGTGGCCCAGCCCTGGAGCCCAACCCTGGAGCTGCAGCAGCTAAAGAGAATGGAGCCCATCCCTGGGGGAGGCTGAACTATCTGTTGTGTCCCAGTGTCTCCACCCCCCATCCCAGCCTGTGACAATCATGTCCTCAGAAAACCAGGTGGCTAACGGGACCACAACTACAATGATACCTTCAGAACCAGTTCCTGCAGCGTCAGTCTTCCAATCACCAAGTACCTTCCCCTCTCTGGGTCACTTCAGTACCTGAATGGCATCATTGTATTGGGTGGATGCAGGCCCTGGTTCGTGTCTGATGCTCATTCCAAGCTGTTCCAGTCCCCTGACTCTCTCTGCTTCATTCGTTTCTTATTGGTGAGCCCTGTGGCTCCTTCTGTCTCTGGATTTGGGTATAAATCCCTGGAGTCTACTTCTTGACTCCAGGTCCTGGAGCCTCATGACCCCTGAACGCCATCTGCATCAAGAGCAGTGGCCACCCTTCCTGTGGTTTCTTCCATGGCCACTGGTAATATTGCCCCTCCCGCTGCAGTGGGCCTCTCTGCAGATCAGTTTCATGCCCAAGCACACAATCTGATAGCAGTAGAGGCCTGGAGCCTAGATTCGCCTGCTGCCAGCACACAGCCAGGCCCACCCAGCCAGATCGGTAGAGAGCAATAGTTCTGATACAGTTCCTCATGCTGTGGTGACCCCCACCGTAGCGTTGTTTTCCTTGTTACTTCATAACTGTGACTTTGCTACTATTATGAATCATACTGAGGATGTCTGATATATGACCCTCAAGGTGGTTGCCACCCACAGGTTAATAACCACCGTTCTAGAACAAAGCTGATGAGCCCCGATGTAGGATGATGTCCTTGGAGGTGCAGACATGAGGAAAACAGAGAGGAGAGGGTGGGGAAAGCTCTAAGAACAAGAAAGTGAACACAGCAGGATTCTGAGGGAGGAGGCTGGACTTTGATGCTATGAAGGCCTCAGGTTAGCCATCAGCCTGCTGGATGGAGGAGATGGGATGGGGACAGGTGACTTCAGTGCAGAGGACTTTTGTGTGGTGAGATATGACATGGTTTGCACTCTGTTGATCAGGGAAGCCTGGCTCAGAAGTAAGTGCCTGGATACTTAGAGATGCCCTGAGTGAAGGACAGAGAGGTGACGGCATGGTGTGGCTCCGAGACTGCTGCTCTCATTCAGGCTTCTGCCCAGCAGGCTGGTAACAAGATGCTGGTAACAGAATGGAGAGATGGGAACTAAGGATGTCCTGGCCACAGCCCAGTGGATCTTACTGTCTAGAAGATGCATGGTGGGGTCCAAGTGACTCCAGGGAATTGGGGGGAGAGAATAAGAATGCTGCTGCTGTAGTGAAGATGATGGCTTAGGGGTGAGGAGGGAAATGTAGTCACCATACTGCATAGGCTCAGAGACCCATGGGTGTCAGAAACTAAAACCAAGGTTTGGGGGTTTTGAAACAAGGCCTCAAACCCTGATCCTCCTGATCCAGCTGCTGGGGTGCTGGGATGGCAGGCATGGGCCGCCACAGCCAGTTTATTTAACACATTGCCCTTTTAAAATCAGTTACTCTATTACTCTGAATCTGGGTATCAGCTGTATGACCCCATGTCCTTGTTGTACTTGTAAGAACAAAATATAGAACAAGCTCATAACTATATCCCCTACCATTGTCTTGTCCCCATAATTCTTTTAGCACAAGTATAAATATGTGTAATAAGTGTGTGTGTCATCCTTGAGGCAAAAGGTGCCTAGCCACACATTTGAGATAGACAACATGGTCTCAGGTCCTGTGGCCCTGCCCAGACAATCATGAGAGCTAAGGAACAGTACTAAGACAAACAGCCTGCAGGAAGCAGGCATTGGAATTGACCAGAGGCAAGAATGACTTGAGGTCTCGTGTGTGGCTTAAGTTTACCAACACCCCTGTAAAGAGATGGTTAACCTGAAGCACACCCACTAGAGTTCTCTAGGTTTAATGCATGTTTTCAGTTGGTACTGTTGGCATATGGGGGGCTTTTAATTGCAGCATTTCATACACACATATACGCACACACACAAACAATACAGAAAACTGCCCGTGGCGTGTGTGTAGACCAGAGTGGGAGCCCCCTAAGTTCACGGAGGACCCTGGAGCCTTCTTCCTCACCACCCCTACAGGTGACTGCCAACCTGCAACCTACCTTCCACAGGAAACACTGCATGTGTCGAGCCCTGCTGTGTGGAGTGCTGTGATCACTGGTGCTCACAGGGACAGGGCTCTGTATTTGCCCTGCTCTGCTGCAGGGTGTGTATGACCTATGCAGGAACCACTAGTCAGTGTCACTGTACACACTGTTTTCTTGTGTCATTTATTTATTTATTTAGGGCAGAGTCTCTGTAGCCCAGGCTAGCCTACTACTCACTATGTAGCTGAGGCTGACCTTTGAGCTTCTGACCCCCTGCATGCTGGGATTATAGGTATGCACCACCACACAGTTTATGTAACATTAGCAATGATCCCAGGACTTCATGTATGCTAGGCAAGTACGCCACCAACTAAGCCACATCTAAAGACTCTATGCACATTCTATATGTGTCTCCTGGTCAACGTGTGTGTGTGTGTATACATGTATGTGTGCCTGCACTTTTATGTACTTATTTGTACAAAACACTGTGCCTTCTGTGTGCAGTTAGCATTGGGCATTAAGACTCTCACTATCCACAGCCCAGAGTGCCATCAGGCCATCAATCTGTGGCAGGCTAAAGTAGAGGCATTGCTACAAGTTTGAGGCCAGGCTGAACTGCAGAGTGAGCTCCAGGTTAGACTGTGGTACAGAATGGGTCTGTTCCCTCCCTCTTTGTTCTCACTTCTATTCAAAATGAGTTTTTGGCTAGGAGTGACTTTGAACCCTCAGGAGACTTGTGGCTGTCTCAGCTGTCGGAGCTGGTGGCATCTCATGAACAGAGGTCCTGCAAACACCTCACAATGTGCAAGATAGCTATGTCCCTCTGTCAAGAAGAGACCAGGGTGAACTCCTGATCCAAGGGCTTAGCATGCCTGATGCAAGCACACAGAAGATTCAATAGGGCTGGCAACTTCAATCCCAGACTCACCCCCCAAGGAGCTTAAAGAGATGGATGCATGGTTTACAGAGTCACAGGAAGACTGATATTGCCCTATGGCAGGAGCTACTGGGACCAGAACAAGTGAAGTATAAAAGACAAGGCCTGCTCTGGGCATTTAAGCTTAAGTAGGAGGGGAAGGGCACGTGAGGAGAGGGAACAGAATGAGCAAAGCCACAGGTGTGATGTCAGAGGGCAGCAACATGGCTGCCTGGGGACAAGTAGCTTCTTGGGAAACAATGTGAGGTGGCTTTCTGCTGGGGAGACCGAGTGCTGAGGGAACAGGAAGAACTGGTCAAGGCTGCTGAGGACAGGACAGCAATTGAACAGCAAGAGAGTAGGCGCAGAGGGGAGCAGAAGCCGTTTCCCAATCCATAAAGATGCTGCCTTAGCTTCCCACAGCTGCCCAAGGCCCTGAGAAGGGCCCTGTTTCCGGGGAAGACTCCCCCCTCCCAAACACAAGAGCAGGGGGTTATTCTTAGCGGCAGAGTGACACTGGCACTGTGTGTCTCCAAATGTGACTTCCTGGTGGTGGTCCCGATGGTAGCCTGGTCTAGGCAGGGCAGAGAGGCAGCTCTGGGCAGGAAGCTGCAGAGATTTTCATGGATTACATACAGTGGGTGAGAGCAGAGGCTCTCTCTCTGTGACTGTTTCTAGACTCCTGGAGTCTGGTGCTGGAGTGGATAGTAAACTCATACTGCCTGCCAGACCCTGAGGTCCATGGCCCAGTGGAATCACCCGGTGGGACCCTGGTCACCAAAAGTGGTAGAAACTGGCCAACCAGCACCCCAGTCAGGTAGGGTCCCTTTAGACTGCCTGGCACAATGCCTCACTGAGCCAGCCTGGTTCTCCTGGCTCCCTGGGGCAGGGCCAGGCCTCCTGGGTGTTCAGAGAGCTCGTTATCCCATCAGCCCTGGAGCCGCACCTGCTCTCCTGGTCTCCTGTGATCTCAATTAATCTGTCCTGCCCTGATTAATTAGCAGGGTTAATTATGACGGCTGTTGCTGCTGATGCCTAGGAGAGAAAGCACATCCAAGCGGTGGAGTAGATACTCTGCCTGGGCAAGGCAGGTCTCTCCCCACTGACATCCCCTCACATACATACAGATAACTTTGCTTTCCTGGAACCTAGGCCAAGCACCTCAGGATGTCATCTGCATGGGGACTTGCAAGGGCTGGGCCTAGATGTCCTTTGAGGTATTGTCTAAGGCACAGGAATAGGCCTGAGGCTCTGGGTAGGCTCAGGATGCCTCTCTCAGGGAAACCTCAACCCACACTTGCCTATATGATGTCTGATACCCGCCTTTGCCTCTAAACCCAAAGATCAATATGGCCTGGGAGACAAGCCTCCATGAAGGGTTTAAGGTCAAAAACACGTTGCTGTGGTTAAGATATGCCTGTCCTACCTTCTTATGGAAACTACCCCCAGGGGCCCCAAAAAGGCCCCTTCCTGTGTCCTTCTCTGCATCCGATGCTGTCTAGGTGTGGCCCAGGCCATACCAGCCTCTCCAAGCATCTGAGCCTGCAGACCTGCCCAAAGCCCAGATCCCTTCCCATCTCTCTTCTTTCTCCCCATGTCTGCCCACTCCTCTGAGTTGTATGCCTTCCTTGCCAGCCCAAGAGTTACCTAAACAGTACCTGGCTTGCCGGAACTCATCCTCATCCAAGACAGACCACCCCACCCCATGCCCTCGCACCTCCTCTGGGCACCCATCCATTATACTCCTGGCCAAACCATGATCCATTACACCGCCCGCGCCTGGCAAAATGTATCATTACCTGCACCCTCGGCACTTCCCAGATCAATCCACTTCTTAAATGTAGTAATAGAGGAGAGGATTAGGTACTAGAAAACTCATTATGAAAATGGCGTACTCAAATTCTTTAAAGGTGATATTTCATAAAATAGACCCGGCCTGCCGCGTGCCTCAATCATTCTTTTTAATAGCTCAGTAGCAGCCAGAAAATAAAGTATTCATGAAGATTGAAGAAGATGAACCCATGAACTTCAATTTAATTGGTGCAAATTAAAACGATCCATCTTTCCACGCTGTCCGTCTATCTCCAATCAGCCCCACACTGCACGTCCGGCACCCTGATTACAATTATCTTTTAATAGGAAAACTTGTCAGTTTTTGTGTGATTTACAGAAGCTTGAGCAAGCTTATAGGTATCAGATAGGGCCTGAGTGTATGATCCTCCCCCTGGCTCCCTGGCTCTGGGGAAACTGGGTGAGGTGGGGGAGGGGTGGATGAACCTGGGCATCCCTAACTTTGTGATGTGGTGTGTCTCCTCATCAGGCCTTGTCTCTTCCAGGATCACACAGGTAGACAAGGAGCAGTGGTGGCCACCATCCCTCTCGAGTCAGGAAATGTGCCTCTGTCTCTTTCCTCTCTCCCTATTCCCTACAAGTCCCTCCTAAGAAGACCCTGTGGGAACAGACACATGAGATTTTCTGGAGATGAAAAAAGCCTAGTCTATGGAGGGAAGATGGGAAAGAGGGAATGCAGGTGCCTACATGAGTCACCAAGGATGAGGATGATACAGGGTCCTGGTCCTCGCAAACAATCTGACAAGGCCCAAGTAAGGTAGCTGGTACTATCAGAGACCATATCATAGAGATACAGTGACTCAAAACAGGAAGGTGATCATCTGGTCCACTTTGGTACTATGCACTCACCTTGGGCACATTCATTTGGCTGCCCATCTGCCCGTCCTTTCACCCATCTGTCCAACCAGCAAAGATTCACTGAGCTCCTGCTAACTATCCAGTGCTCAATATCAAACACTTAACTAAGTAGGCCAGGTAGTCATGGCAGAGAGGCCATCCTAAACAGGACTGGTTTGCCTGCTAGCCATTACCCACTTGAAATTATAAATGAATGTATTATTGTTGTTATTATTATTTGTGTGTGTGTTTGAGACAGGGTCTCTCTATGTAGCTCTGGCTGCCCTGGAACTCACTCTGTAGACCAGGCTGGCCTTGAACTCTCAGAGATCCACCTGCCTCTGCCTCCTGAGTGCTGTGATTAAAGACTCACCTAAATAAATTCTTATTAAAAGGGATTTTAAATGTTTATTTTATATGCATGGGTGTTCTGCCCGCATGCATGTCTATGCATCATGTGTGTGTCTGGTGTCTTTGGAGGCCACATAGGACATCAAAACTGGAACTGGGAGTATAACAGTTGTGAGTTACCATGCAGGAGCTGGGAACTGAACCTTGGTCCTTTGGAAGAGCAAGCAGTCAGTGCTCTTAACTGCTGAATCATCTCTCTGGTCTCTTAAATTCTTAACTTCACAAGTGATCAGTGAACATGTTCTTATTGTGAAAACATGAACAACCCAGATGAAGTGTCTGGGTCACTGTGTTACACAGCCTAGCGGTCTCCAGCAATGGACCCAGCCTGCTTCCTGCCTTTCCAGATTGCCATCCATTCAGATGTGTAGATGTTTGGGGCTTTGTTCCTTCATTCTCAATAGCCACACCCTATCTGTACTTCCCTTCTTCAGCCCCTACTATTCTGGGTGTCCCAACCAATGCAGGCCCTGTGGGCTTGGCAGGGTGAGCTGGGAACCCCTGGTACAGCCTCAGAACAGCACTTAGAAGATGACAAGAGCCGGGACTCAGGCCAACTCCACCAGCTGCAGAAGCCTCTATACAAACATGGCTAAAGTAGGAGTCAAGTGCAGGACCAAAGCGGTGACTTGGAGTGTGCCACATGGATGGACCCCGACCTATGCTGACAACAGCGCTGGTTCCTATGTCACTAAGTGCTGTCCTGCCTGAGTGTCCCCACCAAGACCATCAGGGGCCTCTTCCCTGCCTGTACTCCTGCATCCAAGCACTTAAGCACCCATACCGCTTCCATCCCTCATGCACACTTGATACAATAGAATTCTTTGCTGACGTGGCAGATCACCTGTCCATAGGAGGCTCAAGCCTGACCAAGTGTGGTCTGGAAACTGGGCTCCCAGGAACTGTTTCCATGAGAGACAAGAATGAGCAGGTATATGATGGTGCACACACCTTTGAACCCAGCACTCCAGAGGCAGAGGCAGGTAGATCTCAGAGTTCACGGCCAGCCTGGTCTACAAATTGAGTTCCAGTATAGCCAGGGATACACAGAGAAACTGAGACTCAAAAAAAAAAAAAGAAAAGAAAAGAAAAGAAAGGAATGAAGGAAGGGAGAGAGAGAGAGAGAGAGAGAGAGAGAGAGAGAGAGAGAGAGAGAGAGAGAGAGGGAGGGAGGGAGGGAGGGAAAGAAAGGCCTCATTATGATGCCCATGAATGCAGCCACTCAGAAAGCCCCCAGGAGAATGAGGGTCACAGACAGACCTGAAGAGAGCATGTCTATTGGTTAGCTCTGGCCACTGCTGCCCCACTCATAAAGGCCCCAGCTGTCACCAGCCTCCTGTGGAGGCTTCACTGTCACCCAGAGCTGGAGTGGTGCTGGCTTCCCTCTGTCTGCCGCCTCTCAGGGCACAGTTGGGGACACAGAAAGCATTTGACTGGGAAATGCACACAAGATCCCCATGCCCTTGTGCTTCAGCCTAACTGCAAGGCAGGCTGGGAAATGCAGGTGAGCCCAGAAATCCCTGCCACTCTGTATTTGTAAATGTGCCATGGAGGCGCAGGAAGCTTAAGTCATTTGCTGGTGACAATGCACACTCCTTGTGCACCTGTGGGTGCAAGTGAAGGTTCATCTACACATTTGCAGTGTAGCTGGGCATGACAATGCGACCTTCACTGGGTGAAGGGTCCTCAAGTCCCAGAGACTGACTGTTGTTAACCCTGGCCGGAGTGACTCATGGGGATCAACACTACAGCCCATACCTACATCCTGGCCAGGGCCCCATGGTGGCACCAACCCCAACCCACTCCCCCACAGGGCTCTGAAGCAAGCTTGTGTGCACAAATGCTGCCACACACTCCCACACAAATACACTAAGAGGATGCAGGGCTGTGGGGTGGGGGCGGTGTTCGAAAGAAGTCTGGATTATTCATGAAAATGGCAGCGTGACGTGCTAGCCACATGCCTGCCTTGGAAACTGCAATAAAAATAAATGATAAACTACATTTCAAAAGTGTTAGGATTGGGAACTGGAGAAATGACTCAGCAGTTAGGAGCACTCATTGCTCTTCCAGAGGATCTGAGTTCAATTCCCAGCACCTATGTTGGGCAACTCACACTCCCCATAACATTAGCTCTAGGACATCCAACACCCACACACACACATACACACAAAAAAGTTAAAACTGATCTTTTTTTTTTTTTTTTTAAATAATATGGGAATATGCCCAGTGTGGTGTGGTAGGAGATGACACCCCCAGAGGCTCCTGTGGTGGAACAGGCGCTCCCCAGTTAGTGATGCTGTTTGGGAGGTAGTGAAAACTTTGGCCCAGTTCTAGCCAGTCCCTCTGCTTCCTCGTGCAGGTGCAGTGTGCTTGGTTTCCTTGTCCCCTGCCACCACACCTTCCCTGCCCTGATGAGCTCTGTCCCCTGAAATAGTGACCCAAAATAAATCCTTTCTCCCTGAAGAGGCTTCTTGTTGGTTATTTGATCACTGCCATCAGGGAAGTGACTAGTTAGAACCCCAGAGAGTTGGATGCCCCTGGGCTTCAGTGTAGCTGTGTCAACAATTAGTAGTTAGCCTTGGGCACATGGCTCATCTTTTCCAAAACTCAGTCCAAAGGCAACAGGAGAAAATCCCTGAACAAATTCTTGTATCGCAGCTGGGAATTGGTGGCGCACACCTTTAATCCCAGCACTTGGGAGGCAGAGGCAGAAGGATCTCTGTGAGTTTGAGGCCAGCCTGGTCTACCGAGAGAGTTCTAGACAGGCTCCAAAGCAATACAGAGAAACCTGTCTTTAAAAAAAATTCTGCATCAACTCAGCTCTGTTGTCCTCTGGCACCTTCCAGATGCAGACTCATAAATCTACTCAGATACTCATACAATCATACACACCTACCGGCTCACACACATACACATAGGCACACAGTATTTGTTGGCCTTTGTTAACTCCAGTTGTTAACACAAATTCTCTCCCATAATAATGTGTTTCTGCTTGCCCATCTACTCCTACCTCTTGCTCTGTGAACTGCACCCCAGGAATATCACTGTCCTGCTCTGTCCCTGTCCTTGTCCAGCCTGCCTGGGCCATTCTGATATGCCTCCCCAGGTGAGAACCTAGGGAATCAGAGGCTAGGCTTGTCTCAGGCTCCAGCCTATTGGTGGTGATGGGTTGAGATACTCTTGAAGAAGCCCCAAGTGAGTGTATAAAGAGTGGAAGAAGCCATGGGTGGGTGTGTAAGGAATGGAGGAAGCCATGGGTGGGTGTGTAAGGAGTGGAGGAAGCCATGGGTGGGTGTGTAAGGAGTGGAGGAAGCCATGGGTGGGTGTGTGATACTGACAAGAACCATAGCTTCAAGCCCATGGGAGTGGCCAATCCTTCTCTATGGGAGGCTCAGAGGTAAAGCCGTCCTCTTGTCCAAGTAAGAGTGCTCAGAAACTATTGGCCATTGTGCGCAAACACTAGCAACTGTAGCTTCCCCTTCAGTCATAACTGTAACCCGAGACTTCCCCCTCCCCCCAGAGGCCTCCTACCCCAGCCCAGAGACTGTTCCTTCTCCCTCTGAGGTTCCTGGCTCTGTTGATGCTGCTTCTGCTCCATCAGAGAGAGCAAGTCCTGTCTGACCCTAGCTTTTCTGTGTGTGTGTGTCTGTCTTTTCCTTATTTCCTTGTCACCCACAGATTTCCAGAACTAAGCTGTGCGCGATATGGCAGAGACTCAGAATAGCAGAGGCCCCTCCCGGTGTGCTTATCTTGAGATGCACCAGACCTCCTCAGTGTACTCACCCTCAATCAACACTGAGCCAGCCAGGGGTGGAACCTTTGGAAGGTGGGAGCCTTCCTAGAGGGAACGGATCTGGGAGGGGCTTATTTGGTACAGTCTGGCTGGCTCAAGCCCAGGTTTTATTTTTATATGTGTTTGTTTATTGAGACAATGGCTTACTATTTTGGCCTACAGCCCTCTGCTCTATTCAGTTTGGAGAATGATCTTCCACAGCCATGCTCCTGGTTTGCATGAGTGAGTTTTAAACGTAACTATTAAGTATTTAGCAGGCAAAAGGGCTGGATATTAGGTAGCAGAGCCTAGACAGGAACTACCTGTCTACTACTCAAATGCTCAGAAAACCCAGCAGAGGTGGCCCTGCTGAAGTTCCCCTTGAAAGTCCAGTGGAGGGACTCTCTGCTCCTCAGTGGCTGAGCTTACAGTTTCACCTTCTGCTGTTTTCCTCTCCCCATTACAGAGACAGGTGGCTGTGGGTAGATGGTTTTGAGGGACATTTGACATAAAAATGCTTGGCTCTGAAGCAGGGACCCTCTTCCAGAGCCCATTCTCAATGTTTACCAATTCAATGTCTATTGCACCCATCAAGTTCTTTGGCCCACCCCAACGCTGTCCTAAGCGGATGACTCAAGAGGGCAGAATGGACCCCCAGAAGGGCGTCACTCTCTTCTCACAACCCTCTGAGCTTGTTTATGCACCAACCATGTGTGTGCCCATAAGTTTTGGTTTTGAGTCCCAGCCCTTTTCTCAGCCGAGAAAAAGTGAAGGAAAAGGGAGCAGACATACTCTAAGCTGCAAGATGCAGAGGGGAGAGTGGAAGGGCTGGCTGCTGGGGTCTAGGGTCCCCTCCTCCGAGCAGTGCTCTTGTTCCTAGCTACCAAGACAGTAGCAACCACGGCTCATGCTCTCCTTCCCCGGGAGTGCTGTCCTGAGTTCAGATGCCCTCCCCCACTGAGTGACAGGTTGTCAGGAAGGTCCACAGGCCAGGCCCATAGGAGATGGCCCAGGTGCCACTCACACCAGGCCCTCTCCTGGCTTCAGTTCTAGCAGCGCCACTTAAGAAGGTATTGCTGCAGTTGAGAACTCAGCCCTCTGTAGCTGAATATGGAGTGCGTGGAGCTATGGGTTATGGGGCCCGAGGGGCTGCTGATTTTGAGGGTCTCAAGAGCCCTCACAAGCTCCCAGTCAGTAGAACATGGGATGTCAGGTCAAAAATGAAACCCTGAGGATGGAGGAGAGGGCTCGGCTGGTGCAGCCCTTGCCACATAAGCATGAGTTCAGTTTCCAGGGTCTACATACAAAGTAGGTTTGGTGGCATAAGTCTGTAATCCCGGTGCTGGGGAGCAGAGACAGATGGGCACATCCCTGGGGCTCACTGGCCAGCCAGTCTAGCTAGCTCGGCAAGATCTAGGTCTGTGGGAGACCCTGTCTCAAAAAACAAGGTAGATGAAAACGGAGAAATAATACCCAAGGTTGACCTCTGGCCTCTAACACATGTGCACATACAACATACACAAAATCAGGGTTGGAGTGGAAGAATACTGCCTGTCAACCTGACAGAGGAGTGTGAGCTCATCAGTAGAGCCCAGTGGACACCCCTGCTGCCTCCTGCCCCTCTCCCAGCCAAGATAAAAAGCCAAAACTTCAGCCAGTGCTCGGGAAGCTGAAGCAGGAAGGTTCTAGGCCAGCCTGTTTATATAGTAAGAACTTGTCTCGAATTTTTTTCAGGATTAATCTAATGGAGAAGATAAAGATTACTGCAACCTGTAAGAAATGGGCTGTGGTTGCCAATTCCACTGCAGTCCACTGTCTGGGAGAGCACGCGGCAGCCCTGGGTAAGGGCACCAGATATGAGGTCCCTGAACCTGGTGCACTTGCCCCTGTTGCTGTGTGAAGTAGCCAGGGTGGCCGGGGCAGGGCTCTGCAGGAACCCAGGCCTCAGAGGCAACTCCTGTCTCCCATCACAGCCCTGTCTTCTGATGTGACTGGAAGCTTGCATCCGAACATGCTTGCAAGGTCTCAGCTGCCATGTTAGACAGGTAGATGAAGGAAGGGCCCACCGTCTCTCTGGATATAGTGTGTAGCAGTTCACTGACAATGGAAATATTCCGTTTTAGGTAGAAGAGGGAGCTCCGTCGTCTAGAACTGAACCAGCACTCAGACCTCCTGGGAACAGACCTTCTGAGTGTTAGCCCATTCAGCATTTTCCTCCTGCACACTCTGGAAGTACTTCTACGCATCTACCCCCTCTTGCCTCATGTGGCAGGTGACACCCGTTTTAATTCCCAGAGAGAGAGAATATGATTCCTCTCCCAGAAAGCCCAACATGAGTTCTGTGGAACAGTTTTGGGTTCCCCACTCTGGAGCTGCTCATCCCACAAGCAGAGAAGTTAGCTGTCCTCAAAACCATGTCCCCCTCCCCACCTGGAGAGGCCAACCCTTTCCCTGTTTCCATTTCATGATCAGCCAAAGATTTCCCTAGTGCTGCCAAGAACTGATATTCAGAATTAAGTATGTAAATCCTTTGTAAATGTATGCTAATTACTTATTTTTAATTATAATGTAAATAAGTAATTACTGAATAATTTTAAAGTATTTACATGGGGGTGTGTGATTTAGACACTGACTTGTTCTAAGATATAAAAACTATGAATTATACAGTAATTATGGCCCAATTTACATGCTAAGGCCAAACACAATTACGTAAGCAAGAGAAATGTAAACAATCAGGTGATTCTATAGTAGTTACAGGGTAATAAGTGAGCTGCTTTTCTCCCACAGCCAGTAGTGCTAGTGTGCCTGTGTGCCCCTATGCTCAGGCCACCATCGGGAAATAGAAGCCACCTTTCAGGAGAAAAACAAAACCACAAAATAAGGAGGAAAAAGGGGCTATGGAATGGCTCAAAGGCAGAACACTCGTCTGACAAGCACACAGCCCTAGGCTCCACTCCCAGCACTGCAGGAGAAGCGGTTGAATCTTGCCTGGGTGAGCTTGGTGTTCAGTGGAAGGCCAAGCTGCAGAATGTGGCCTTGTGGCCCTGTGCAGAGTGGCCTTGGTGACCCCTCCTGCCTCACACACAGTAACTCTACCAAGCTCATGGTGCTATGCCCTTAATCTTAACCCTTCCGTTCTTGTTGCCTGCCTTGCCCGATGATGCCTCAGGTCACACTCTCAGTTTCTGCCTCTTCCTCCAGGAAGCCTCCTGGACTGTTCTGCTTAGTCCTAAAGGGCTGGCAATGTGCACATAGCCCCTCGTGTCTCTGATCTCTAACAGCCACCATGTGTGTTTGGCCCCACTAGCCTGGAAATCCCTAGAGGTCAAGCCTAAAGCCACCTTCCCTTCACTGGCTCAAGTTGGAGGCACTGGCCTGGAGCCCGAAGATGGGAGCCTGTGGGCCAGAGCAGAGTGGGGTGTCCCCAAGACTGGAGAAAGGAGGCTTGGGCTGATGGCTGACACTGCAGGTGGAGCCTACTGATGCCTGAGAGACACCTCAGGAGGGAGGAACACCTTCCCCGTTTGGTCTTGGGCCCTTCTCTCTGAATCTGAATCTATCACTCAGTTTATTGGGTGTCTGCCCTGACAGCTCCTGGCCGACGCCTTGCCCTGGAGAGTGGGTGGGCGCTCTGTCTCAGGCTGCTGGAACTAGGCAGATGTGAGGGGCATCTGCTGTGCTCTTCTGGGAACAGTGGGCCTGTGTCTCCACTGGGAGAGGTTCCAGGAGCATGCCCACTGCCTCAGTCACCACCAGTTGTCATACAATTTAGAGCCCCCAGAGACACATGAATGAATATATATATATATATATATATTCTTGCTCATCTTGTCCTCTTGCCTGGGAGGCCTTACTGGTCATTTAGTATGGTCATTAGCTACGATTTAAAGGAGCCAGCATGGGACCCAAAGGAAGGAGGGTCCTGCTGACCAGCCTCAGGCTTACAGTACCATAGAAGAGGTCATCTCAACCATCCCCCTGTTCAGTGTTTGGTCAGTCTCATGAAGCTTCACGTTATTTGTCCCTGGTGATTACAGCTTTGTGATTGCTCCTGAGGCAGGCCTGCTCTATCCCCATCCCTATGCAGAGGTGGGTCAGCACAGAGAGGGTTAGCAAGCATCAAAAATTGCACAGCTTGGGCTCTTGGGCTTCATTCTAGCTCTCTAGTCTGGACTGTTGCTTCAAACTAGCTAATTTGGGTCCCCCCCACACTCCAAATGAAAAAGGTCTTGGCCAACTCCACGTACTATGGCTGGGGAGGAAGCCAGTGACTGGCACAGAGCGACCTTGGCAAGAGGCAGAGCCACAGACGTGGATGGATATTGCCAGGGCCTCGACCCCTCACTCAGCTATTTCGCAGCCCAGGAAATTCCACAGTCCCCTGGGTCATATTTTTTTTATGGCCATTGCTGGGTGCTATTCATTTTATTACACTTTTGCTGTTATTCTCATCGTTGGCGCATAAGCAATGCGGTCAATTCCCTTTTACGTGCCCCGGCATTTCAGATTCATCGCCTGCCGGCGTGGCGCTGAGTGGTTACACGGTAGAGTGTTGGCTAATAAAATACATAAAGCAGAGATAGGAAAATCAATGCCTTTGTTAATAATGCTTTGCCATCTCTCATACAAGCTCAGGGAGGGGCTGCCCACCATGCTGGCGCCAGAGACCCTCAAGGGATGTCTGCCCTGGGCACTGGGCACCAGCTGGCCCTTTTGCCTGAGCCCTTCACCCAAGGGGAGTGAAGCCAGTTGTGGAGCCCCAGGCAGGTGCCTGCAGACGGCCCATTCCCTCCCGGTATTATTCAGGTTCTGAAGCCTGGCTGCTGAACTCCACAGGGCTCAAAGAACTGTCTATGAAGGTTGGGGATACAGTGACACTGAAAGTCACACCCAGAGGCCAAACATTAATTAAAAACCAAACATGTAGGGAACTCAAGGCTTCTCTGGTGTCACTCACCTGTGTTGTTTCCCAAGACTTCACAGAAGTGTCTTTCTGAACTCACAAATGCCGTCACAGCTCAAAATGAAAGATCATTACTCTCTGAAGCACCTTGACTTGGACTCAAGACTGTTGTATGTAATATTTTGTTGCATTTATTTATTTATATTTGGGTGTGGGTGAGAGGGCCAGGATGTGCTTGGAGAGGTCAGAGGACCACCTTAAAGAGTCAGTTCTATCCTTCTACCATAAGAGTACTGGTGATCAAATTCAGGTTATCAGGGTTGGCAGCAAGCATCTTTACCCTGTGTGCCAGCTCGCTGACTCTAGCCTCTTGCATGGTATGAACTACAGTGTTTTCACTGAGTAAACTTTTTTTCACAGAAATGGGATGATTTAACCAAGAGAAACAATGACTTTAACATTTCCTACCATCATTCCTCAGCATGTGTCAGTGTGTCTTTGGGTTGTATTTTGTTAAGATGTTTGATTTTTAAACACCCTTCAAGTTTCTTATTTAAAAAACCATGTATTGATTTTTGGCTTGGGACCAGGACAGGATCTCCCACAACTTCCAAAATAGCCCTAAACATACTTCTGACACTTTATGCTATATATTTACACAAAATTGACAAAGATAAAATCAAAATATTGATCAACTCTGAAAAACATTGAACATGCTGTTTGTCCTACAGTATCAAATATTCAGCCAACATTTAATTCTTTATGGCAAATGTAAACACGCATGTACATCCTCATTACTGTGCAAATTTACGTTTAATAAATCTTTCATAAGTGATAAAAGTATACATACCAAAGAATTGCTTTAAAATAAATCTCTTTATTATTTATTGTCAACAGATGTTTGAATCGTATACCTAGTTTATATAGTTATATCCTAAGGGTCGTATAAAATTCCTCAGGAGTAAAAAGGCTGTGGTAGAAAAAGTTTGAGAAACCTTGCCCTAGAGGAGTCATGGTGGTGCTTTGAGCCTTGGCTTCCCTAGCTATAAAATTAGGCCAATCAAATTTGCTCCCTTTGAGGGCTGTTGTAGGGTCCATGGAGAAAGCCATGCAACTGGCCAACTTGAGCAACATGTACAGCCACCCCACAGCCCCCTAGATTGCAGCTACTATGTCCTAAAATGAGGCTTTTGTTCTCTGACATGGAGACGGACACCTGCCAGAGACATCTGTCCTTCCTGGTACATTTTGATTCCCAGACTAGCTTAGCTTCCTGCTTGGCATGTGGAATCCATGCCTATCCCTTGTTCAAAAGCTTTGGGTTCCTATTCTAGGCCCAGTCCTCTCAGACTCGCACCATCTGGGCTCTTGGCCATTTCCCCCAGCCCTGCTCTGTCCCTTCACTCTGTGGTCTTGAAGGCTCCTCTTCCAGCACACCCTACCCTTCTCCACCAGGCAGAGCTTGCACAGAAGCTGTTACTGTCCTGAAAAAGCTCTCCTGTTCCGATTGTTTCCTATCCTCTGTTCTATTTAGTTCCTTTCTCAAAGACCATCAGGCAGTTCATCCCTGGCTTTTAGGACAGTGGAGTGACTGGCCTTTGGAGATAGTTTGCTCGTTTCTAGCCAGCACACAAGGCATCTGCTGTATCCTTCACAGCCCCGAAGGGTCGCAGGCCCATTTCCAAGATGAAGATACTAAGATGGGAAGGCATAGCCTTAGGGGGTGCAGAATTGGCACTGAAGACCCCCCCCATACACACCACCATGGTCCCACCAGCTGCAAGAGGCCACTGGTAGTGCCTACCTCTTTCTCAAGTGCCTCCCCCACCTGCCTCTGGCTTTAGATCTGGTAAGCCTGCTTCTCCAAAGCTGTTTCTTTGTCTCAAAGGTAGAAAGATATCAGCTCTAGAGATAGTGTGTCTGGGTTTTATGAGGGTGGTGACTGGAGTCTGAGCCTCCTGCACCCTCCCACTCAGTGAGGCTGGCAGCAGACCTACTAGAGATAACCATAGACCCTAGCCCCGGCACAAAGCCTGTCTCTCCAGCCCACCTCAGCATCCCTCCTCCATCCCCATCCTCCCAACCCTGGAGCACAAACACACGGCTTAATCCCAGCACACCCAGGCCTGACGCACGGCTTGGCAAATATTAGACTTTATTAATTTAATTTAATTAAACTTTATTAACCTTTATTAAAAATAAACCCTCATTAAAATTCTCATTCGGGTCTCTGGTGGGGGGGGCTGAGCTCTGCTTCCTTTTCAACTGGTGCTGAGGGCCCTCAGGGGGTGGAGGTATCCAGTGATCCCCAAAGCTGCAGACTCTGGGTGCTAGGCCTTAAGCTGAATGGCAGCTATTCCCAAACAGATTCCTGAAGACACTTTTGTTCTAGCACAGACCTGAAGAGCAGCTTCCTGTGAGGAGATTTAGGGAATTAAAACAAAGCAAAACAAAACACTCCAAAACCCACAGATTTCTCTACAAGCAAAATAGCCCTGGGTCCCTCAGCAGAGCCACCTCACTTATCTAGCAACCTAGGACATTCTAAAGAGTAACTGCTGTTCTAGCCACATACAGGACTGCCCTGACACTAGGGCCCACCCTGTCACTGCAGAGCAATGGTACCAAGTCTGCAATGGAAAGGAAGTCACATTTCAAGCCCCAAGCGGGTAAGCCCTCCTGAGGAGACTGCAGGGTGGGGACATTCCACTCCTAGCCTGGACCCTGCTTTCCTCCTATCTGATTAGGGGCTGGCTGCCCTCAGAACATATCTGTGCTGGCTCCAAGCCTGAGTTGAATCTCCCAGAATTCCTGGGGAAGGTAACTAACACTCTGCCCATTTTACAGAGGAGACTGACTGGGAAGGTGTGGGACCTTGCCCAAGGCCACCTGGCTGTGGCAGAGCCAGACAGAAGCCTGGAGCCAGCTCAGGTTACCTGAAGAGCTGCAGATGGGCTGGTGTGTGTGTGTGGAGGAGGAGGCGCAAAACACAAACAGCAGAATTTCTAGCCTCTCATCTTTGAGGGCCTGGCAACACATGAACCACATTTTAGCCAGTGGTCAAGCTACCCAATACCCCTCCCTCATAAGGGATGGCCCACAAAAGAATAAGGAATGGGTCACTATGGGTCGGATGTACCCAAGAGCAGGGGAGATGACTGGATGTTGCTGAGGCAGTGCTGGGAGGCCACTAGGAGCAGCACCTGGCATTTCATGATTGTCTGGTGACTTCAGCCAGTATTCCTAGAGGGCCTGGCATTACCACAGGGTGACGGGCCTCATAGCCCGTGCTTCCTGGCCCTGCATACCGGGAGACATGCCACCGCGAGGGAAGCAGACACTCTCTCAAAGGGGACCATGAAACCAGGGCAAAGGAAGGGAGGCAGGGATCCAGTGGAGGGGCAGGTCAGCCAGGAGCCATGGTGGCTGGAGGGAGAGTTGCTGGGGGAGTCAAGGAGGGTATGCTCTAGGAAAGCCCAGCAAGAGTGGGTCAGGCCTACAGGCCTTGGGAGAGCAGGGCCTGCTTGGTGTCTTCTGGGAGGTTAGCTCATGCTGTGGCCACGAGACAGGGAAAAAGGAGGGAGACATGGCTGCTGAGTAGGGAAGAAGTATCAGCATTGGCCAAAGCAGGTGCAAGCATCAGCCATAACCGTTATGTTAGTCACTGACGCAACAAAACACCCCACAAACACAACTCAGTTTGAAGGTACAGTCCATCATTGCTGGAGAAGGCATGGTGGCAGGAACAGGGGGGCGCCTGGGCTCACGAGAGGTGAATGCTGCTGTCACATCCCCTTTCCTTTTTTATTCAGCCTGGGACCCCAGCCCATGGTGCCACCCACATTTAGGATGGGCCTCCCCACCTCGGTTAGCCCAGTTTAGAGTTTCCCTCAGACATTCCCAGAGTCTTGTTTCAATGGAGGGTCTAAATCTCATCAAGCTGACAACTATGATTATCCATCACAACCATGAAGATGCTTCTAGGAGGACCTGGGGGACCATCTGTGTACTTGTTTGCTCATTGATTGATTGTTTGTTTGTTTGATTGATTCATTCATTCATTCATTTTCTCACTCATTCATTAAATCATACATTCAGTCCTCAATCCATATATTCACTTGGTCATTTATTCATGAATTCATTTGTTTCTTCTTTCACTCACTCTTCATTCATTCATTCATTCAGTTGGTTCTTTCATCCATTTGTTCAGTAGGTTCTGAGTCACACCCTTCAGAAGAGCCTTGAGGGACTACAGAACAGTGAGGGAAGAAGAAATGCAAATGACTTAAAGTGGTGATGGGTGGTAGAAAGGAGGTACTCCACAGCACGGAATGGCTCTTGTAACTGAGGAGAGCTAGGCCAGTGCCTGAAGCGGGAGAAAGCTCCTACCAATGCAGAGGCCTAAGGGCTAGCATGGCCTCTGAGTGCTCCACTCTGACCCCTGCAGGCCCCAGGCCTCCCCGTTACCACAGCAGTGCTGAGAAGCAGTAGGTGTGACTGAGAGCTGTTTTTACCTTTTGGGCAGCTCCTGAGGCCTTAGTGCCTGCACTGAAAAATGGAAACTGCTCAAGCCTGATGAACTGACTTAGGTGCCCAGGACCCAAATGGAGGGAGAAGTGGGCCAGTTCTTGCAGGTTGTTCTTTGACCCTCTACATGTGCAGCATGACACCGTGCTTCCTGTCCCCTCCCAACACATACAAAATAAATAAACACATCTAACAACAACAACAACAAAAACCCAATGAGAGCATATCATTGAAAAATTTGTTAGGGAAGGAACGCAGATCTGTACAACCAACAGCACTCTTCAGAGGCCCCTGTGGTAGCTGGCCCAGGGAAGAGGCCTGTGGTTTTGGGTCAGAGTCCATAAACCCTTGACAAAGAAAGGAAGTCAAAGGACCCCATGAGCTACCCATGCAGGCCCCTGAAGCGTGTGTTTCTGGACACTAACTGCAGTGGCTTGGTTTTCAGTACATTTCAGGTCTTTCAGGACCATAGGCTCCTAAGGGCATCATTGTCCTTGAGGCACAGCTAGGTTAGAAAAGGCTCCTGTCCATGAATTTAAACAAGGTCTCTGTAGAGAGACCAGTTCCCCCAGAGCCCCCAGCAACCCTGAGGCACAGCCACTAGAGAGGCCACTCTGGCCCCTACTGCCTCTCTCCCTGGTTTCTCTGTCCACCCATTTCCCTCTGTCTCAGAGGTCACCAGCTGACAAATGTCCCTGCCCCAGATGCCAAGAGCCCGCATTTACAATATACAAAGCCTCAGAGACCACCCAGCATCTGACCTCCCCACCGCCACCCTGTCCAAAGCCTCAGGATAGAAAACTGGTCTCTGAGGGGCCTGTGAGACCCCGCCCAAGCTTCCTTAACACCTTCTCCCTGCCCCTGTACCACACCAGTAACCAGGAGCAACCTTTGAGTAGAATGCCACCACCAGTCCTGTGACACCGTCCCTACCTATCCTGGGGTTCTTCCTGGGGGACTTGGGATGGGGTGTCGTGGCAGCCACACAGGCAGTTTTTGCTGCAGACTCTGGAAACCTATGAGGAATGGTATGACTTTTCTTGACCAGACTGCCGTGTGGGATCACTCTGGAAAGGGGGGGGGGGTCTCCGAGCAGCCGCGGCAGCAGCAGCACAGGAATGAGGAGAGTGGCACCAACACCCCATGCCAGGCTCATATAGTTGTGGACAGATTGGCATGCAGGCCACATGGTGTGCCTGGATGTGCTAGCCCAGGTGAGCTCAGGAGCCCAGCGGGCACAGCCCTCGCCCAGCTCCTGCAGAATGCTTGCTGATAGCTCTCTAGAGCGGTTGTCCCTAGTCACGCCAGTGCTTGCAGCCAGGGAAGACTGGGGTCAGGGACATGACTTTTTCCCCTGGCTTACTGCACACCTGGCCACCCCAGGGAATGCTTCCATGGATGAGGGCTCAGTTGAACAGGTCCCAGCTCTAGACTTTCCCCATGACCCTGACTGCCATATAAACTAAGTCACTGGCATAATCCTGGCCAAACTGGCCTGGCCCAGATTGACCAGGCCATGGTCCCAGGCTTAATTATCCTACATTTGGTCAATAAACCATTAACACGGAGTCTCGGATGTTAATAATCATTTCATGAAAAAGTCACCATAATTTATGAGATCAACGCTGGTTAGCAAAATTAATAAATATTTTACTTGGTGAGATTTATCCTGGCATGCTTCTGACAGGTGGGCAGGGCCCTTGGGCAGCCCCAGGGAGCCAGCAGCCAGGACAGAATGGCCCAGAACTCACTTGGCCCAATAAACATTTACCTCAAATCCTATGACTATAAATCCACAGTCTGGACGAGGGTGCCCAGTAAAACCTGACTTAACATTATGTGCGGGCCATTAACAATATTTATATAGATGTCACCTCAGGGAGGGTTAATGTCTCCAGGCAGGGCCTAGCAGGCATGACAGGAACTGAGGGATGTGGGACCAGGGAAGCTTCTCAGATCCCCTGGGGCTTGTGTCTCCCTGTGGTATGACTCCAACAAGTAGCTTGGTATCCAGGGAAATGGTTTCCTCATCTGTGAAACAGTAAGGGAGTCCCCAGAGTGGGGTTCATCATCGCCCTGGAGGTGCTCTGGGGGTGGGTACCTGACCTTTTTAACTGAAAGTCACTCATCACTGATGAGCTGGCCCCTCACTAACTTGTAGGGGGAGGTGTGAATTCAGACAGACTCTCCTTTTTCCAAAAGGGGAAACTGGGGCTTGGGTAGCAAGTGCCTTGCCAGGGTAGCCAGCTGGAGATAGAAGAGCTGTGCTAGGTTCAGGTCTGAGGTTTGGGGTTTAGGTCTGGGGTTTCCTGCTGCCCCTGTGGTCCCTAGTGTGGGGGAGCCTTCCCCTTCTCTACCCCTCTCAATCAGGTTGATTGGAAGGAGTCCCTCTCCAAGAGATGGAGGTTACTATGATAGAAGCACTGAAGGCAGGCCAAATATGGTGGTTCAAGCCTGTAATCCCGGAACTTGCAAGGTGGAGACAGGATGATCAGGAGTTCAAGGCCATCCTCCGCTATATGATAAGTTCTAGGGCAGCCTGGGCTACATAAGGCCCCGGGCTACATGAAGCCCAGTCACAAAAGCAAAAATAAAAAACAACAAAATTAAAACCAAAATGAGAGAGAGAGAGGAGGGAGGGAGGAGAAGCTTGGCAGACCCACAGGCCCATGTGGCTCAGGCCAGAGTCAGGGTGAAGTCCCCAAGACACAAACAGAGGGTTGGGTTATAGTGTGGGAACCTGGACCAGACATGGGGAGCACCTCTGCTTCTAGCCCAGGTGACCTTGGCTTCTACAGGAGACCTTCAGCCCTAGGCCAAAGGCTAGCCTACTAGAATAATGAGCTGGCACATTTGTTGCTAAAGCTCCCTTTGGCCCCACCCAGACCATCTGAGCACAGAGGCCTGGGGGGGGGGAGGCTTATCCTTCACCTGCCTTCCTGGAGCTTGTGCCCAGCACTCACAGTCTGAAACAACATAGGGCAGCATGTGGCCCAGCTCACAGAGCTTGTACTGTGCATATGAGTAACGTGATCCTCACCCCATTTCCCATACAAGGAAACTGAGGCTTAGAAGGGCTACTTTAAAAGAGGCAGACCTCAAGTTTAAATATATCCCAACACTAAAGCCTCCTTATCAGGGACTTTTGTGGAGTGGGGATGACGGATAGTGAGAAGTGTCCAGGACACCTTGCTGCATTTGCTTGCTTGAATGCACAGAGCATTCTGGGACAGATAGGTCCAGACTATGGGGAGCAAGAGCTAAGCATCTCCTGTATGCAGAGACAGGAGGCTATAAAAAGGAATAGTGAGACTAACCCAAAGCACAGGGGAGGCACCAGGATGGGTGGCAGGCATGCTCAGGGTTATAGTGGCTCCTTGGGAGAGCTGCCCCAATTCAGTTCCCATGCCAGGTTCCAGGAGAAGGGGGATCCTGGGTGGTGGGTAGCGAGTGGTGAGCTCTAATTTCTTCACCAAGCTTACAGAGGAGAGGGGAAGAGGCCAGGGAGCTTGCCTGGGAGTCCAGCACCCATCCCATGGGAGACTTCTGAGCATTTCCAAGCCATCTGACCAGCAGCTCAGAGAAAAAGGATCGAAGGTTCGTTCAGGGTGGGGCTGGGTGGAAAGAGTTGAGAAGGCC
Organism: Phodopus roborovskii; assembly: GCF_943737965.1. NCBI lineage: Eukaryota > Metazoa > Chordata > Mammalia > Rodentia > Cricetidae > Phodopus > Phodopus roborovskii. The sequence continues at coordinate 75,032,740 of NW_026126418.1, forward strand.
AAGGTTGGCAGTGGTGGACACAGGGAGGGAAGGCCCACGTGGACCAGCTCAAGTGGGGCTAACTTTGGACCTGGTGTAGCCCCAGCCTCACCTGAATCTCCAAGTACCCGTTTCCCAAGAACCCATGCTCCAGAGGTCCTGCCTGCACAATCCAGCCAGGCTCTGGCTCTTTGTCCAGGCTGTCTCAGGCCCTCGGACTTCTCAGAACATCAACCTACCACAGCCTGGGGGAGTCACCAGGCCTATATGCAGAGCCCTCTTCTAATTCAGTCAGGCATCTGGGGAGAGACAGATCACCGGTATTTCCTAAGGAGTGCTGTGTACCCTTGGGTAAGCCACTCTCTTTCTCCGAGACTCACATAAGTATCTCTTTTGTACACGGAGCTGGTTAACAAGCACCGCTGTTTTAAACGCTTGACAAGTGCAACACTCCCCCATGCTGCCTTCTCACCTCATTCCCCAGTCCCTGAAGGCAGAGTCCTAGTCATGGGTTCCCAAATGGGAAGAGGGGGAACTAGAGAGAGAGGAAGAGCCTCAGACAGAGTCCCTCAGTACAAGATGGCAGAGCCAGGAGAGGAGCAGGCCCACCACTGGGCCTCTTGCTAAGAATCCCAGCAGGCAGGCGAGTCTCCTCTGGCCTCTGGGGTGCTCTTAGGATGGAGGGGCCCTGCAGAGGGTTGGGAGGGAAGGGCCTAACCTAGGCTCACACAGCCATGCTTGTGTGGGCTTAAACCAATGTGTTTAAAGCAATTGTGACTCCTCTGTGACACAGGCCTTCAACGGCTCATTCATTAACTACTTGCCATGGGACTAAGACTTTCACAAGGGACCAATGACTGCAAAGGCCCTGAGACAGGGGCATGCCTGAGCAGCTGTCTCAGAAGCAGGAAGAGGCCCACCTGTGTGGACAGCTCAGATGGGGTGGGGAGCTGGTCCAGAGAACTCTGGACTGGTATCAACCAACTTTCCCTCACCTTGAGAAAAGACCTGAAGAAATCACTCTCTCAGGAAGAAAGGTTTATTCTGACTGGTGGCTTCTGAACCTAGGTTAACCTGTCCTCATGGTGGTAGCTGGTGTTCTAGCACCCACTGTGAGGACACACCACCAGTGACATCTCATCCTTCTACTAAACCGCATCTCTTAAAGGACCCACTACCTCCCAAAGTGCCACAGGCTAATTAACCAAGTAAGCCTTTGACCCATAGGCCTTTGTGTGTGTGCAGGGGGCAGGGTTGTTCTCATATTTCAGGTCCAGATTATAGTAGACCTGGGGAGACCAGGGAGCCCCAGGGTGGCTGTGAGGAGCCCTGAATGAATGTCTCTCTGGGGTTCAGTTGCAAGAAAGAGACACAGTGAGTTCTTAAGATCTACAATTAGCGCTGCTAACAGGTTACTTTCATGGAATTGTGGGAGTTGGGGCTGCCTTAGGGTCTGGCTCCTGTGGGCAAGAGCTGGATTTGAGCCCACTCAAGCCTATTCCTCTTCAAGCTGGGGTTCAGGGACCTCTTTTCTGCCTCTTGAGAAAGTTGAAGACTATTCCCAAGCCTCAGACCTTCCCAGGCCTTGGGACACATAGCAGCATTCAATCAGACCCCCCAGCTCCGGAAGAAGCCACACCATGTTAACACCTTTATTACGGCCTGAGCTGTATTTGAGATATTAAAAGACATCCTGTTTCTGCCCCCGTGTCACTTCTGAGATGTAGCATAGATAAATGATATATCACCGCTCGAGATCTACCGAAACCATTAGTAACCGTGACATTTTGACGTCAGATTTTAAAAAATTCCTAAGTAATCTTTTTGATTTATGAAACGCTGTCTGGGTTCATCGAGAGAGATCTCAGATTTATCACCGCCTGGTTAGAATTATTAATGATTTTCAATTTGTAAATCCGAAGTCGAGAAAGTCTGTGAGCTCAGGGCGAAAACTCCCTCTGATGGAGGCCTGGTCTCTCCCCCAACTGCTGTTCTGCCTCCGGGAGATGAGGGGACAATGCTCTGTGCACCTGGTACAAAGTTTCCCCAAACCCTGTCTGCAGCCTGCTGCCACTGGGGGGGCACTCCAGGAAGGGGTGCCAAGCCCACTTTTCAAAGGAGTCTCCCTCACACAAGCCTGGAGAGCTGCCCCAGATATCCTGGTCATAGGTGGTCAGTAGGGATGGCCAGGTATCCTTGCCCAAGGCAGAGCCCAAGCAGGCTGAACCTGCCTCCAAGTCAGATGCTACCTCAGCCAGGAGCCCCTTACCTGTACCTCCCTGTGAGCCTTACCTCTGCCCCATTGGTACCTCCAGGAGCCACTGGTTGGATAGGAGGCCACTGGAGCCCAGGCCCTACACACATGGGAGATGGGTGCATCACTTAGCTACTGGACTCTGGAGTGGAGTCCCAAGCCACTCTGGACTCTGCCTGGGACTTTCATGGGTGGGTATTAGACTCATTGGTGGCTTCAATACATGCTGGTGCTGAGACTGCACACAGACCAGCCTGGCCTCTCCTCCCACTGCTCTCCTGCCTCTGGGAGATGAGGGGGCAACGTTCTGTGTCCCTGACATGAGATCTATATGAGGAAAGTTACAATGCCCTCAAAGGCACTGAAGGAAAAACTGAATATTTGAAGAGACAGCCCCTCTTAGTGGGTGGGAAGCCTCAATCCCATCATGTCTTCCCACCTTGGACCATCCAGCACGGTTGCAAGCAAATACCACTAAGTTATTTTGCAGATCTAGACTGATGTTAAGGCTCATAGTGAGAGGCAAAAGACCCAGAGCAGCCATCTGGATCCTGGAGGAGAAGGGTAAAGTGAAAGGACTGGGTACCCTTCCCCCAGACTTCACAGCCAGTGTGGTGTGGGGGAAATCAGAGACAAATGCATTGACAGAACCAGTGTCCCTGAAACAGATCCCTAATAATGGTTGGCTGACAGCAGACAAGGTAAATAAGAACTATGGAGCAGAGAAGATCTACAATAAATCATATGGGAAGGACAAAGTCTAGATATGATCCCTGCACCCTTTCCAGTGGTGCAGACAGTTAGCTATAAAACTGCAGGGGAATGGGGTGTGGTGGAACAGGCCTTTAACGCCAGCACTGGGGAAGCAGGGACCTGCAGAGCTCTGTGAATCCACACCAGTCTGAACATGACAAGTTCAGGCCAGCTAGGGCTACATGAGAGAGACCTCATCTCAAAGAAACCAAAGCAAGCCACAACCTTCCTTCAGGATAACTCAGGAAGCCTTGATGAGTTTTAGCAGATGTGGATTTTTAGACATGACAGAGAAGGCAGAGCCACATCACTGCCTGCAAAGGACTAATCACTAGAATGAGATGAGCCACAGACTCTAAGAAAATATTCACAACTGTTATTAATATCAAAGAACTGTTACTATTTAACAAGAAACAGACAGGTCAGTTTTAGAAATGGATAGAAGATCTGTACAGATGCCTCTCCAAAGAAAATACCCAAATGAAAAAGTCAGCAGATGGAATCGTTCAGCACCATGTGTCTTTAGGCGATTGTACAAGAGAAGGGCCTGGGGAGATGGCTTGATCAGTGAAGTGCCTTCTTTGCAAGTGCAAGGACCTGAGTGAGAGGTTCTACACCATTCCTAAAAGCTGAGTGTGTGTTCTGCACATGTGAGGTCAGCACTGAGGAGAAAGACACAGGAGGGTCCCCCAGGGCTTGCTGGCCAGCCATAGAACCTAGTCAGTGAGTTCCAGGTTCAGGGAAAGACCCTATCTCAAAAAAGCAGGGGAGGGAGTATGGAGAGAAGATGAAGTCCTGAGTGAATATGTGTTGTTTACTTGAGCATGTCCCCATTGAGGACACCAATGCCTGAGGCTAATGGGAATGGCAATATCTTCCCCTGATCCAAGTCCAGATGTTGGTGAATGGGTGGATCTTTAGCTAAAACAGACCTCCCATAGCTTTCATGTTCAGGATGACCACTACCCCAAGTCTGAATCTTACAGACCTTCTACTGAATTTAGCTAAACTGCTGCCTCCTTCAGGCTGTGTATAATAAACTCACTGAGTCTCCAGGCTGCTGGTGGTATATCTCCATCAGAGTCTATGACCCACCCCAGGCCAGCTGGTGTCAGTCTTTCTTAATCTTTTGTCATTCTTAGTCACTAGTCACTAGCACTCCTAGTCTGGACTGCTATAGGAGAACAACCAAGGAAGACACCAAGATCAACCTCTGACCTCCACATATACACACAGATAAACACACACATGAACACAAACACATGCATTAAAAACAAAATGAAATTTCACCGTAAGCCACTCAGAACAGCCAAAATCCAAAATACTGACAACACAAAATGTTGACAAGGATGTGTAGCAATGGAACTCTCCCTCTTGGAGGCTGGGATGCAATACACTAGGCCTCTGCTTCAGGAATACATCTTTAGATAACCCAGCAACTGTACTCAAATAAACCAAAAGCTTCAAGCTACACAAAAAACTAATTCTAGATATTTATAGCAGCTTCATTCATAATTACCCAAACTAAGGAGCAGCCAAGATACTCTTCAAGAGACACGTGCAAAAATGGTGGTATGTCCAAGTCAATGGAATACTATTCAGCACTACAAAGGGATGAGTTACCATGCACATATTATTATATGATCTCAACCATATAATATTCCCAAAGAATTGAGTGTATGGAAATAATAAAAGGAAGGAATAGAGAAAGTGGGGTGAATAGATATAAGATGGAGGCTTTTTTAAAAACATCAGAACTATTCTGCATGAATGTAATGGTGAGTACATGTCATTAGATACGTTGGAAAACAAAATACAGCTGGGCATGGTGGGCCATGCCTTGTAATTACAGCACCTGGGAGGTAAAAAGCATCAAAAGTTCAAGGTCTTTCTTAGCTGCATAGTGAGTTTAGAAACAGCCTGAGCTATGAGATAGTCTTTTTTTTTTTTTCATTTTTTTACTTATTTTTTTAAATTAATTTATTTTTTACATTCCAATCCAAGTTCCCCTCCCTCCTCTCCTCCTGCTCCCCCCACATGCCTGACCCCCCCATCTGCTCCACTGAGAGGGTAAGGCCTCCCTTAGGAAGTCTAAGTCTGTCCCATCATCTCATTGAAGCAGGACCAAGGCACCTCTCCACCCCCCCAAACCCCTGTGTCTCAGCTGAGCAAGATATCTCTCCATATAGAATGGTTCCACTAAGTCAGTTTGTATATTAGAGTTAGATCTTAGACACACTGCCAGTGGCCTCAAATATTGTCCCAGCCACACCATTGTCACCTATTTTAAGGAAGTCTAGTTCAGTCTTATGCAGGTTCCCCATTTGTCAGACCTGAGTCAGTGATCTCTCACCATCTCGGGTCAGCTGATTCTGTGGGTTGGTCTTGACTCCTGTGTTCATATTATCGCTCCTCCCTCACTTCCATTGTACTCCAGGAGCTTGGCCTAATGGTTAGTAGTGGATTTCTGCATCTGCTTCCATCTGTTTCTGGAAGAGGGTTCTAGCTTCTTTGGGGTTATGGATTGTAGGCTGGGTATCTTTTGGTTTATGTCTGGTATCCACTTATGGATGAGTACATATTATATTTGGGTTACTTCACTCAGGATTTTTTTTTTCTTTTCTAGTTCTGTCTATTTGCCTGCAAATTTTAGGATGTCATCATTTCTTACCACCGAGTAGTACTTCATTGTGTAAATGTACCACATTTTCTTTGTCCATTCTTCAGTCGAGGGAGGTTGTTTCCAAGATCTGGCTATTATGAATAATGTTGCTATGAGCATAGTTGAGCAAATGTCCTTGTGGTGTGAGTGCTTAGAGATTTAGGCACTGGTAAGAAGGCTCAGTGGGTAAAGGTGTTTATTTGCCAAGAATGACAATCCAAGTTCGATCGCCAGAACCCACAGTGGAAGGGAGAACCAACTACTGAAAGTTGTCCTCTGACTCACACACACACACACACACACATACACACACACACACACACACACACACACACACACACACACACCCCAAATAAACATAGAGTAGGATTCCCCTGTACCCAATGCCCCTGTCCACAGCTACAACTTCCCTCACAGCAGCCAACATCTGTGGCCACAGCACAGTCACTTCTTGTCTCATTGCCAACTTGACACAATAGAGCCACCTGGGAAAATGGAACATTTCTTGAAGAATTGCCTTCATCAGATTGCCTGTGGCCATGCATGCTTGTTTTGATTGATGATTGAGGTGAGAGGGTTCAGTGCACTGTAGGCAGTGTCATCCCTGGGCAGGGGCCTCCGCAGTATAAGAGCACAGGCTGAATAAGCCAGAGAATAAACGAGTATGTGGCAATTGTTTCCTACCTGAACCCCTGCCCTGACAGACTGAAGCCTGTACGCTTAAATAAACCCTCTCCTCCCCAGATTGCTCAAGTTTGGAGTGTTGATCATGGCAACAAAAAGCAAGCTAGGATACACCTTCACTAGTGTAGCCCAGGGTGGTCTCAAACCACCTCAGTCTGAGATGATAGGCATATATGGCTTCCAACACTGTTTTTGTTGTTATTTGAGACTTTGCATGCTGATTCTGAAATTTATACAGAAATGCACTGAGCCAAGAATAGCCAAGATATTTCTGAAGAAAAAAAAAATGACATAAGAAACCACTCTTTTAGCTGGGCCATGGTGGTGCATTGCCTTTAATCCAGCACTCGGGAGGCAGAAGCAGGCAGATCTCTATGAGTTCGAGACCAGGCTGGTCTAGAAGAGCTAGTTCCAGGACAGGCTCAAAAGCTATACAGAAAACCCTGTCTCAGAAAAAATAAAGCACTCTTTTGCATATCAGGAAGACTCAGAAAGTTCTGGCATTGGGCCAGTGTGGTATTGATGCAGAGGTGAGCAAACCACCTAGCAGCCATGAGAAATCAGGATAATGGAAGGACACACATGTGGACAGAGATGACACCATAGACCTGTGTGTGGGGTGATCAGATCTCTACCTCAAACAACACAGAAAGCAGTAATCACAGAAGGGTAAAAATATGTTCAATTTAAAGTGAAGCATAGTTTAATAAACCATAGTTTATTAAAATGCTCTATAAACCAGCAAGAAAAAGACAAGCAACATAGAAGCCATCAAGACAGGCAGGTAGGGGGGGTGGGTGAAGTGCTTGCTGTGTAAGCCCGAGGACCAGAGTTCAAATTCCAGCACCAGATGAATGCTGAGAGACCATGACAGTGCTCTGCAATCCCAGCACAGGACCCTGCTTGATCTGTAAGCTCTGGGATCAAGCTGCTCCAATACAAACAGTATATAGAGAACCAGGAAGATATTCAACATTGATCTCAGGCCTCTACATACTTGTGCATAGTCATGTATGCACACCCCCACACATGTTCACCCATACAAACATGCACATACACACATACATACATATCCTTGTGTCACACAAATACACTGGCAAACAAAGAAAAAGATGCAGGAGAAGGAGAAGGAGGAGGAGAAGAAGACAACTAAACAACTTGAAGGTGTCTATCACAGAGGAGCACAGGCTTTTGCTGCAAAGATGCTGATATTGTAGGCAATGACATGAATTCAACACGATGATTCATTCTTGTCTGAACAACGGCATCTTGAAAATACTAAGGTTGACAAGTCTGTGAGTGGGAAATTTGACACTATCATATTGGAAAACCATGTGATCTCCCATCAATAAAGTTCAAGAGAGCCATGGGCTCCAACCCAGTGATATTACCCTAGGCCTGGAAAGCTACCCGAGGAACTTTAATCACAGGTGGTTAGCAGGGGGAAAAGAATAATCCACCAGCTACAAACCCTGTGATCTATTGCAGTGGCCTCCTTGCAAGACATATTGGTGCAATAAAGGCACAAATGTATTGGGAGTAACCAATCCCTTTTTGCTTGGTTTTAAGACCCATTCTACAAGATGGAACCCATAGCTAACATTGCTATTGAGACCAAGAACCCGAGATTAGATAGGACATGAACCCTAGGGAAAAATCTACTGCTATTATTCTGCTAAGTGAACAAAACAATACAAAGACACCCCCCCCCCCAGGGACATCTTGTTATACCCATGGATAAGTGTCTTGTTCAGTCCTTATCAGAGAAGCCTTTTACGGCAAGTAGATGGGAACTAATACAGAGACCAACAAATAGACAATGTGCAGAGAGTGAGAGACTTTGGAGCATTCAGCCCTGAATGAGACTCATACTCCCCTCAAGACTGGAGGATCTACGTGGAAGAAGAGTTGAAAGATTGTTAAGAGCCAGAGGAAACAGTGTCTTCCAGACCAGCAGGGCTAGGTACACATGTGAACTCACAGAGACTGTGGCTGCATCCACAAGACCTGTACAGGCTCAAACCAGACAAACGCCAGCACAAAGACACCCCTAACCAAGGAGCTATTCCCTATTATAGCTGCCGAGAGTGGGAAATCAGTTTTCTCTAGAGGAGTGACACTGGGTGTGTCAACTACACTCTAGGGCAGGTTAGACTTTACTTCCTTCCCGAGTCAGTCCTGTAAATTGAAAGGCAGGATTAATTCCATACCACCAGGGGCTTTCCTTTTTATAGCCTTTGATGACAGACTTCTCCAAGACACCTCAAATTCCCTGTGTCTACACACCCAAGGGCAGTGTAGCCATCATCTCTAACCTTCTTTGCAATCTTCCTTTCTTAGTCCATCTTCTGCTGCTATAACAGCTTGTGGAACATAAAAGTGGCAGAAGAGCATTTGCTCACAGTTCTGGATTCAGAAGCATGGAGTCAACACCAAACAATGGCTTGTGTAGCATAATTTAGCAGAGGTAGACAGAGAGACAAACTCACTTTACTGGGAACTTTCTAAAGAAGTCTGTGTTAACTCACTGTTATGGTAACTAGCCCAATCCAGTGACCATTAGTCCACTCTCACAATGCAACCCACCCTCAAGACAGCTATCTTATTCCTGCAGTAGCTAACCCATTCCTTCTCATAAAAAGTAAGCCATTCCTGCAATAGCAATAACAGCACCACTCCAACTCTTAAGGGTTCCAGCCCTTCATACAGCTTTAGCAGTGTGAGTGACTTTCTCACATGCATCCTGGAGAGCACTCAAAGGCACACACCTCTCTTGAGCACTCCACCCCTCATCTCTCCCCTCCCTCCCTCCCTTCCCATCCTTCTGTTTATTCAGGTGTTTGTCAAGGCTGGGTTTCTCTGTGTAGCCCTGGCTGTCCTGGAACTCAAGTCTGTAGACCAGGCTGGCCTCAAACTCATGTAGATCCACCTGCCTCTGCCTCCGGAGTGCTGGGACTAAAGGTGTGCACCACCACCACTGTCTGGCTTCCTGAGCACTCTTTAGAGGGAGTGTGAACCTGGCTAACACCTAGAGATGAGTTTCTTCCCAATTCTGCCACTGGGGCAAGTCTCTCCTCCCAGGCTTTCTTCCTTTCTTGTCATATGGATAGGGATGGCACATGTGTCATTGGGAGGCAGCAGTGATCAGACTTCTCAGATGGTCCCATCCCAGGGATGGGAGGTGTTCAGGACATACTCTTCACTGACCCACCTGGGTCTCCATTGCTCCATGGTCCTCAAGCAGGCTGTTCATCTCTCAGCCATCACTACAGAAGCTCCTCCCTATCTGCCACCTGCAGAGGTCCCTGTTTTTCACAGGTTCACCAACCACCAGCACTTCCATAAACATTCCCTGAGGGCTATCACATGCTATTGTGTGTGTTGTGTGTGTGTGAAGAAAGTCAACAGGTTCAGGCCCTGGTGGGGAGATGACTGGAGCAGCTGCATGAGAAGAGAAAGGTAAGACGATCATGGTGACCAGCACATCCCAGAAAGCAGCATGCTGCCTGGCACACAGTAGGCCCTCAATACACATTGCTTGGCCACTGGACTGAACAACTGAGGTGCAAACAGCTTGCACACACTCTACCAGCCAGCTGATGCGCCCATGTTTCTGTCATTCTGTTGCAACTGAGGCACACCCACATGCACCACATACAGCCCCACGTGTGGACCCACTCCAGCCAGCACCTTCCCACCCAGGTACACCGCCCCCCACACAAGGCTCATTCATTTTGATTTATGGATGTTACAAAGAGAAACCTGTCTTCTGGAGGGTTCTGCCACCCTGACTCTGGTCTCCCTGATGCTGCTTCCTTTTCCCAGGTACCTAAAATTAGCAGAGTAATTCGGAATCTGTGTCTTTATTTAAAAGAAAAAACTGTAGGTGCAGAATTATAAAAATTTAATATGCTCCCAGGAAAATGAAAAATGAGAGGCTGTGATCTCGTCTAACACTTTCAAATGTGTTTATTAATTCATGTTTTAAATCATAAGTTTCATTCGGTGAGAGCCATGCACAGCAATAAGCCTGTTTTAAAATATTAATGAATAAACAATATTTCTCTATTGAAATATAACATGCTTCTTTGAACAATGGACCGCCAGTAATAAATCAAAACCAGGAGAAAATTGCATTTCATATTTAATACAAGTTGAACTCTGCCTTTTTATAAATGATATCTTTTTTGTTTAATTGGCGTCAGTTCAGATCTAGCAGATTGCTAATAAAATTCTGGATTTCCATATTTAATGATGCGTATACTTTCTGTTGAAATTTAACCAGGAAAAAAAGAACCAGGCTTTTATTATTTCCTGAGATGGCTAAGAGGTGAGGCCTTTGCTAAGGTCTAACCTGGACGCATGGAGACAGCCGGCCTGAGCTATTGAGTTAAAAGGACAATCCACTCACAGAGCATCACTTGGCAACTGACTCTTCCAGATAAGACTGCTGCATGGTGGGAGGACTCAGGCCTGTCCTCCTCATCCCATCCATGAGTAACTGTAAGAGGAGAGCCGCCTCATCCTCAACATCACATATGTTCATTCCCTCTTCACTTACCTCTGAGGTGGCCAGGAACAGGGTTACCACTTGACTAGGAAGCCAAAGTTTCAGAGAAGATGTCATTGCCCAAGGTCACACACAGAACTCAGCCAGGCTCAGGTGTCCTACCACTGTGTACTGCAGAGCAATGTTTCGAAGCAAGGTCTTAAAAACAGTGTGGGATCAACATGAGGAGGATTTGAGGACATACCTGTCTCAGGGTTTCGTTTGCTGTGAAGACACACCATGACTAAGGCAACTCTTACAAAGGAAAACATTTAATTGGGGCTGGTTTACATTTTGAGAGATTTAGTCCATTGTTTTCATGGCAAGAAGCATGGCAATGTGCAGGCAGACATGGTGCTGGAGAAAGCTGATCTATCTATCTAGTTTTAAAAATTTATTATTATTATTTTTAATTTTATGAGCATCAACTGGTATTTTACCCGCATGTATGTCTGTGGTGAGAGTGTCAGATCCCCTGGAACTGGAGCTACAGACAGTTGTGAACTGCCATGTGAATGCTTGGAATTGAACCCCTGTTCTCTGGAAGAACAGCCAATGCTCTTAACCCCTGATCCATCTCTCCAACACCAAGTTCTACATCTTGATATGCAGACAGCAGAAGGAGACTACATTCTACACTGGGCATAGCTTGAGAATATATGAGACCTCAAAGCCTGCCCCCACAGTGACACACTTCCTACAAGTCCACATCTACTCCAACAAAGTCACACCTCCTAATAGTGCTACTCCCTGTGGGCCAAGCATGTGAATACATGAGTCTATGGGGCCTATTCAAACTACCACAACAGCCCTTACCCTGAGGCAATTCACAGACTAATACTTAGCAGAATAGACTCCAGACTCATCAGGATTATCTATAGGGTACAGTACCAATGTGTCTGACCATGTCGTGCTAGGAGGCAGGCACATACGCTGATGCACAGGGAAGATATGTGACTTGCCCAAGGACATACACAGCTGGTATGTAACAGTCAGGACCAGATCCACTAGAGAGTGTCCCTTGGGAGCCAGATTCCTGGATTCTGGGTCTTGGGGCCCTCTTAACCATGCAGCTATGTAGATCTGACTGACAGTGCCCATCTGTTTGAGGGGACAGGCTCCTGGCTCTGCACTTGGGCCTGGATGGAAGCAAGTTTCCTGCATATCAGCCAAGTCACCAGGCAGGGAGCAGGTCACTGGGACCCAGACTAACTGAGATCAAACTGCAATCCTGGAATCCATCCCCAGCTCTATTTGATCAACACCTTGGGCTTAGCAGTGGTTAGCAGACCCAGAAATCTCACAGGCCCAATGTGATAGAAAAGAGACACGGACTGGACAGGTGGTTTAAGATGTAGGTTGGAGAGTGAGTTGAGTGCTCAGTGGATAAACAGCTCACTGTGTAAGAATAAGGACTAGAGTTCATAGTCCCAGATCTTACATAGAAGCCAGGCAGGCATGACAGACATGATCCTACATAGAGCTTCAAGGAGACACCTGCCTCAATAAATAAGGTGGAGAGCAATCAAGGAAGACACTTGATGTCAACTTCAGACCTCCACACACATACACATGCATACACACCACACACACATACAAAAGATAAAAAATTTAGGTTGGGTTAAGAGACACCCAGACTTAAAATTTGTTTGCATATTTGGTCAAGCGGTTTTCAGTCTTCACAGCTTGACCGTGGTGGGGTGGCATCTCTTCTTCGAGCCTTAGAATCCCCTTAAAAAAATGGACAGAAACTCTAGTGTTGCACATCATGGATATGTGTGGTGTTGCCTGTGTTAAAGCTCATAAGACAAGAGCCTGGTGGGCTATACAGCAGAATCATCAAGGATGCAGGGGCCAGAGATGGGCAGAGCCTAGGATTTGGAGAGACACCATGGGTACATAGAATCCAGACACAGGACCCTACAGCAATAAAGTTCCCCTAGGGGTCATGCCCTAACCTTATGCTGAGTCTATTACTAGTCATGGTGCCTAGAGCACTGGTTCTTTCTATCATTCATCCCTTAATTTGGTGATCCAGACATGTGGTACCACCCAATGTGTCATCATCACATACACCTCAGTACACTCAGGCATGGGTGAAGAATCACATAAGGTTTAGGAGAACAGAGGTAGATACTCCTGGCCACACACCAGAAAGGACCTCACACTGGAGGCATGATGGCCATCATCATTCACTGGAGACTCTTGTTCCTGCTACTGGTGGTAGCTGGAAGGTCAGCAATGCTGGCCTAGGTATGAGAGATGATCAATAAACAGAGATCATGTATGCAGGATGGTTTCTTCCCAAGGTATGGCACACATTTACCCCTCCCCAAATCTAGAAATCTAAGCCTGACATCACTTTCCACATTGAAGGGCTTCTCTAGTACACAGCTCCTCCTACTCTGACAAAAGGGACAGGCAACATATGGTATAACTGAACAGCTATTGGAGTGCTGGGGCCCCTGACAATGTGAAAATACATTCTTGCACAAGCACCCATGGTCTCATCCATCCACCATTGTGCAGGGCCCCCCACCTGAGTGTGGCTGGTTTGAGTGGTTCCCTGCTGTTATTACCTTTGGTTCCATGCATAGGTCTTATCTGTCTTCCCAACACCCCATGAAACATTGGCTCCCAGAACCAGTAAAGCTGAATTCAGCATCTCTGGGCCTGGTCCTAACCCGCTGTTTGATCCAAGAAAGCTACTTAGCTGAAAGCTACCAAACAAACAAACAAAAACCAGACAAACAAAAAAACCCCAAACCCAAACAAACAAAAAAACCCACCACTACACAAGACCCTTGGGGCCAATGCCCACATGTTCTTCAAGCCTATAAACTATACTTATCCCAGCGGGCCCCAGAGTCTGGCAGGAAGGCCAGTGTGTTCTTCAAATATCCCTTCCAGAGAAGGTGAAAAGCAAGGAGGAAAACTGAATAAGCATCTTCTAAGCCAGTGGATGGCTGTTTCTCCATCAGTGTCCCCAGAATATAGCCACAGACTCTTGCCATGTCCCTGCCAAGTGCTAGGAAATCCCCAGTAAGTTCTAGTGAGTCTTTCTTTCGACAGGCTGACCCAGGACAAAAGCCAAGGTGGTCATTGGGTGTCTGGGAATGCTAATGAAGGTGTGTGTGTGTGTGTGTGTATTTCCATGGGACCTAGTTTGCAAAACCTCACAACTCAGGGATTATTTTATGGACAGAGATAAGAAAGGCTAACCTATAAACTAATTGAATCATGCAAATAATTGTTTAGCCATGGGAGAGATTCCTATGGGCATGCTGAGCACCCACATGAGGGAGGACAGCTGTGGAGGGCAATCTATTTTATAAAGTTTATCTGCACAGAATAACTGCTGCAAGATTAATGGGGGCGGTGGCCCCAGCCCTTGTTCTGCCTGCTTCTTCCAGCTGAAATAGGAAAACAGATATATTTATCATAGACATTTGCTGCAACTGATTAACATTAATCTGATTTCCTGTGAGTCAATTTCCTTGAGATATAGTAAACAGGCCAATTATATGCAATGGGCCTCTTTTATTATAAAGATTTGGACATTAGTGACAAGCATGTATGCAAATATATGGACTTTATTATAATCCGAGTAACACAAAAATAACGTCCAATCTGTTACAAATGTCTAGCTGGTTGTACATACTGCAAACTTACAATCTTAAGACGGGGAGAAGGGGAGAGTTGCCTTTTGATTGGCATGTGAGGCCCACTCTTTCCAAACCTTTGCTTATCTCCAACTAGTTTAAAGAAGTGAACAGACAAGGCTCTTGCAAGTCAAAAGACCATCTAGCAAGTTCCTGAGATGCCATTGGATCAGAAGAATGTAAGTGCCTAGGGCAGCAGGTTTGGGGTCAAGGTGGGCCCTGGGGTGTCCTGGTCTGTGCTTCATTTTCTCAGCCCATAAATACAGGAAGTGAAAGGATATGAGATGGCTAGTGGATGCTCTGAGGCCTCACCAGGGACAGCAGCCAACAGCTTAGCTTCACTGTCACCCTACTTCCATAGACCACGTATCTGCTGTCCCAGTCCCCAGCAAGCACATGTGTCCCCAATCCCCATCCCATGCCTGTGCTGGCTTAAGGAGCAGAGACATACATCGCATCCAGGTTTAACCAGGAAAGCAAAGTTTATTCATGTTTGAAACTACATATAACTACCACAAGGAAGACTTCTCAATCCAGGGTGTGAGCCAGTAGAAAGGAACACGGAACGCTTTTAATACATCAGAATCACCGCCACAAATTATTGTCACGACTCAGTCAGTTTCAGAATCGCATACAATACAAAAGGAGGAGAGGGCCCGCCACACAGAGTGAAATGTACAGTGCTGAATACTGAATCTGAACGCATCACAAGAACCCGCCTTTTTTTCTCCCCCCCCCCTTTTTTTTTTTTTTTTTCTTCTTTTTCCCTGTATGGATTAGTAACAAGATGAAGGACATTCAAAACACTTCTCAGTATTTACAACAGCTTGGCTGATCCTGTGTTAAGAGTCAGACCCAATGTTGCCGATTTCGGCTTTTTAAGGGTTGCAAATACAACCCTGAGTTTTCTTTTAAAAGATTACAATGTACATTACATTTTGTGAAGGGAAACAAAGAGTTAATTACAAGATGCAAAAAGATAAGAAAGAGACAAACTACAGCGTGAGTATTGTTCAGAGGTAGTAAGTGAGCGCTCTAAGCTACAGAACATGTTGGGATTCTATTGGTTTGTATGAGTTCGCATGAGGTAATAAAGCTGTGTTTTGATTGGTGGGATGTATAAATACTCTTTTGCTACACTATATACAGCACTTCCAAGAGCAGGGCCTTTCCAATGCCCAGAGGACGAGCACACCTTGACAAGTCTGTGCAGCACCCGGTGCACAGAGTCAAACCCAGACAGGTTTTGTTAGCAGTGAGATCTTCATCCCAGGGCAGTCTGAATCAGTGCAGACTCCAGGCTCTGGTGCTCCAGAGGGAGAAAGGAGACCGCCAGTCTTTGACCTAATTACAACCTAAGAGATGGCAACACAAACATGACGAGGGAAGTTCTGAAACACACCTTCCTTAGGAGAGACAGGCAGACAGTGCCTCCCCTCCAAGCCCACAAGGATGACAATGAGAGTCTGCATGGAAATCTGCAAGGGTTCAGCTCAGGCAAGGCAAACCTTGCACACTTTATAGCTGGGGTCTAGCATAGATGGTACTTCTTACCCTTAAGGCCAAGAAACTGGCAACTGTGGAACCATTAATGTAAAAGATCAATAATAAATTATGATGAAACAGTCACAGAACTGTCAACAATGTTACATCTTGGCCTAATTGGATAAAGTGCTTTCTTTTAAATGTGTGTCTTAAGTTTAAATACAAATGATAATGATTCTTTAAAAAACAGGTTTCCCGAGTTCTCTAAGAAGACAGGGTTTACAGTAAAGCTGTAGATGGTGGGTTACAAAATGCTTTCCTTCTCCTCCTATTGCTCTGAATGCACTTATCAAGGCATGTCAGCTGGGAAAGCCTCGGGGATTAGTTAGAGGTATCCGAGTGCACGCTGCCTGGGCCTTCCGTAGGAGAAGTCACAGAAGATGGAGTTGTTGCATCCTGCCAGCCTCCATTAGCCTGAAAGGAGAGGCACAGTTCAGTGGGTGCACGTCTACATATTAATTCCACTCCCCAATTTACAACACCCAGCCGACAACACAAGAGCAAAGATGCATTAGCAAAATGTATTTTCTGAGCCCACTTTGGCAGGAGTTGGAAGCATGTGTTAAAATGGGATTAAATGCATGTAAAACAAATCCATCCCATCAAATAAAGACCCGGTAATAAATCAGCTCAGTGAAGATGACTTCAGCTAGTCCTAAGCTGGCATGGAGTTTGGCCTCTGATCTGCTGGTAAAATCAACACTCAAAAGCAACCTTTCAGAAGGTGTAGTGGAGAGACCCTCAACATGGCACCTTGACGCAACTTTGAGCTCCAGGAAGCAGACACTCCGGCCAGCTTCATCACTGTTCCCATGGAGAAACCACCCACGCTTCTCCCATACATGCCTGACAGCCAGCTAATGCAACCCTTGGAAAATGAAGGCCAGAATTTCCCTCCAAATAAGATCTTTCAGAATGAAAATGTATGAGCTGTGGAGGGGCATATGCTATTCAAATAGGGATTCCAATTATCTGCAAGTGGGGCCCTTAGTTGGGATTGGGCTGTTGGCCTGCACATGCTGCTGGCCCTTCCTGCGTCCAACCTGCACCAGCACTAACAGTACTCAGAAACAAATTTGCCTCATGTCTCACCCTATAGAGGTAATTGCTGAAATCAATGTCTGATCAGATTTCTGCTGTGGCAGACAGCTTGTCGCTACGTATTTTTATGTCAGTCAAGAAGAGGGAGGTGCTGAGCTTGTGAGTTGGGGGACACTGAGTAGAACTGACGGGGCAGGTCTTTCTGGAGGGAATGCAAGGTTGAGCTGCCTAAGGCTCCAGTCAGCCTAGCCCCATAACCTATAGGGCCCCTTGGTTCTCTGCCTCCCTCCTGTCCATCTGTAATTTCTCCAGAGTCCATCTGAAGGTCTTTTGGGCATGACAACTGTTCCTTCCATAACAATAGTTGTGTGTGATTGCTGTTGCTTCCTGGAACTGATCTAGAGCCCACTAGGTAAGCTCTCTGTCACGGAGCCACAGTGTTGTCCTTAAAGAGCTCCTTATCTTCTGGTTCACTGCATAGTTCTGCATGTAAAGCCCCTTCCATCTTTCTAGGACAGTGGTTCTTAACCTTCCTAACACTGCAGCCCTTTTAACATAGTTCCTCATGTTGGGCTGACCCCCAATCATAAAATTATTTTCATTGCTACTTCATAAATGTAATTTTGGTACTATTATGAATCATAATATAAATACCTGATATATGACTCCTGTGAAAGTGTTGTTTGACACCCCAAAGGGTTGTGACCCAGAGGTTGAGAACCACTGCTCTAGGACCAAGAGTATAGAGGGTAGAGAGGGTGGGTAGGAAACCTACATCACTGGTAGCCTAAATGAAAAATATAATTTGCAGCCTGAGACATCAAATTCAGGGTAGAAAAGGAAAATAAGATGAAGTAAGCCTGGCACTGTTTTTGAAAGCTTCAGTCATGCCAGGTTGGGTGGTAACAAGTTCACGTGTGTCCCCTCTCTAAAAGGTAAGCTGTTTTCCTCAGGTATGAGAATCTCCTTAGGAAAAGATCCAAGCCTAAAGAGATCCCATCTGAAGTAAGCATCAATCCTCTTTTATCCAAATTTATAAACAACAAATGTACAATATTTCCCCCCTGCATGGCAGCTGCAGGAGAGGTTGTCAAAGAGCATTCTTCTTCTTTTTTTTTTTTTCCCCAAAATAAATTAATCCTTACTCTGGTGGTTTGAGATTATGCACTGTATTATACAACAGCGTCTTATCAAGCCTCATCAGTGAAGATGGAATTCATGTCTGTAAAATGCTGCAGGCAATCACGGCTTCATATTTTATCATGTTGATAAGGATATCGCACATTCTCTGAAGCATTTCAAAACACTTAAATGAAAAAGGAGAAATGCAACTAAAAGGCTTTTTATCCAGCTTGTTGTGGGTTATTATGAGTTATTTATAAACCCAAAAAGAAAGATTTGACATTTCAAATGTGAGAGATTTGAGTATTTAATGGTGCTTTTTTCCTTTACAATTGAACATCCTCAATCACCTTTTAAGTTATTAATATTTACTCTTAGAGCAAAAGAAGTCCCTAAAAGGGAGACCATTCCCTTCCTTTCTGCTAGCATGAGTCCTGGGACAGCGTGCTTCTGACACCTCCTTCCAAGACTGAGTTTGCCATTTCCCATCCATGTCAGAGTAGAAAGCAAGGGAAATTTGTGAATCAGTAGAAAGATTACTCTATCGTTAAAGCAGAGAGGCCATTAAAACTCACAGGTCACATTTTGCACCCCAGGCCCACAGCCCAGCCAGCTGCCCAAAGAATGGGGTTCTTGTTTAGCATGGTTACCAATATGCTGGGCCTCCAAGGTTGTATCACTTTCACTTGCTCTGTGCTAGGGAATTTTCCTGCTGCTTGGTTCTAAAATAAATGGCCGGTTTTCCACCATCCCCCAAACGCAGTAGAATGGCTGCCAGAAAATGTCGTCTTAATGGGCTGGTACTTAAGTCCCCACTGATGATAGGACACCAGCCCCTCTTGGGCAACTATGAGAGCTTCAAAGGAGAGCAACATAACACCAAGCACTGAAACTGCCGCCCTCAACTGCCAACAAGATGTGGAGCCAAGTCCAGTGACTATGTACTTGTTCATCCCCACAGCTGACTCCCCAGGGTACTCACGTTTAAGTTATGTGGACTGTACAGTGAGTTTGCTCCAAGGCCATCACTGTAGCCTCCCGTCTGATTGATAACATGACGGAGGGTATCCACCTAGAAGTGAGACGGAACAGAATTCATCACCTCAATCTATTAAAACACCATCACTTACAAAAGGGAACAATTTGAATTATGTGTGCACAAGGGTGGAGCATCTTCAATGAAAGACAAATTCATCAATCAAATGTGACTGGAGGGATTTCAAAAATTCCTTGCATATTTAAACACAAACACCTTAGTTTTTCACACCAGCCAAACAATAGCATCTTCATAGTAATACAGAATTTCCATCTACAGCAAGCAAATGTGTGTGGCTGTGGGTGAAAATCCACTCACAGATAATGAATACTGAGTCATTCTCCCTACCCCGACACACACCTGTCCTGACCATCAGTGCATAAGAGCGCTTGTTCTCAGTTAAGAGGACAAGAAAGGGGCTGAACCTGGATCTGCTTTAAGAATTCAGGTTTCAGTTTCCCGTCTTGCAAAAATGCAGGAATAAAAGAGCAGTGTGTTCTCTTGTTTATTCTTTCTCTCTCTCCCTCTTTCCACCCCCTCCCTCTCTCAGGCACACATAATCTTCTGCTCTGTCATAACAAAGCCCCACCCCCATCTCCATGAGCTCAAGCCAGAGCCGAATGCATTCACAAAGTTCATCAGCTTTGAATTGTCAAAGGCGTTGTCCACTTGATTTCTTATTGAATTAAGAGGTGGGCAAATGAGTCCCGTTTAGATGCACCCAGCACAGGGTCTGCATGGATGTGCAGACCACTTCCACAGGTCAGAGTGGGGAGTTTTGAGCCCAAACCCTACCCTGCCAGAAAGGCCCCAGCTGGGGCATTTCTCCTACCTGTGATTGCACATTGGCTCCGACTTGGGACCCTTGGTAAGAATCCCCATTCAGACTCTGCATGTTCATGAACATGTCCCCAGAATTTGGGAGGTTAAAAGAACCAGAAGAACCTGGAAAGGAAAGAGTTAAGTAGCTGAATAACAGAGAGCTACACACACAATCCCTAAGATCTAGAGATAGAGAAAGGGAGAGACAAGGAAGAGGCATTTCCAGCTCTAGAAGGATAGAGGATTAACTCCAGCTCTAGAAGGTCCTGTTACTCATGCTACACACAGGAGAAACCTTATAGAGGGCAAACCCAAATGAAAAACCAGAAACAAAATCAAAACAGACAGAAAAGCACCCAAGAGCTGGTTCTAGCCTTCTCCTTGTTTCCATGACTCTCCATACTTAGTCATCAAATGAGCTCTTCAGTGTGGTTGCCATGATGGAGAATTACCTGGAGAAGACACATTTTTTTCTCATGCTCTTTCCTAGCTATAACCCTACCTTTGTGTGGCCCACCAGAAATGATGGGAGTGTGAGAAAACACACATCCTTCCTTCTGGACCTTTAAATATGTATTTTAAAATCTCTTTAGAAATTAGCCCATTCACTTGGGCTAGCTGTACCTTTCACTTGTTCCCTGTAATTTAAAGACATTTCTTTGGGGCTAGAGAAATGGCTCAGAGGTTAAGAGTACTAGCAGCTCTTGCAGAGGATCTGGGTTCATTCCCAGCACACACATAGCAGCTCACAATTGTCTATATATAATTGCACTTCTAAAGGATCTAACACCCTCACACAGAAATACATGCAGGCAAAACACTAATGCATATGAAATTAAAAATAAATAAATTAAAAAGTAAAGACATTTCATCTAACTCCATCATGAATGCCACATAAAATTTCAACAGAATGTTCTGTCTAAAGTAGTGCATTTATAGCCAGCTGTGGTGGGATGCACATGTAATCCCAGCTATTCAGTTGAGGCAGAGGAATCACAAGTTTGAGGCCAGATGGAGTTCAAGGCCATTCTGGACAATTTAGTAAGACTATCTCAAAATAAAATAAAATAAAATAGAGGGCTAGTTATATAGATGAGTGGCAAAGGCCTGAGCTTTGAATATGCAAAGCCTTGGGTTCAACCCCCACTATCACACACACACAGCAATGCATTCATTATCTTTAAATGCAAGTCCAGCAAGCTACATGGCACACACAAAGGCTGCACCTAGATAGAGCCTGCAGTTAAATGCTCGACATCCAGCAGTCAGCACACATTCTCACTTGCTGATTGACTCTGACAGACCACCAACGATCCCAATGTGATACACAAAGCAGTGTGTGATAGAGCTTTGCCTATCTGCTGAATTAAAGGCCATGATTAAGTATAATCACTGTGAACAGTAGGTACCAACATGGAGCATCTCCACAAGAAGCCTTCAAGCGAACACAAATTTGCCCTTAAGCTCCATTGTGCCCTCAGTGAGGCTGCAGCTTCACAGTCTGTGGGACAGGGTCTGTGGTCGAAGTCTGTCTGGCTGAGTGAGAATGCCATACGTACCAGAGTTCGGTGTGGTGGGTGAGTTGGTCTGATTGTTCTGCACAGCTGCGGCAACCGCATGCGCAGCTGTCACGGCTGTTTTTGCAGCATAGAGATTGGCCTCCTCTTGAAATTTGCCGATGTTTTTCTTGTACCTGATTCGTTTGTTGCCAAACCAGTTGGACACCTACCACGTACAGGAACATGGAATGGAAAGGGTAGAGAAGTCACAAAGAAAAAGTCAAGCTTCCTGTCCTCACTATGTAATTATAAGGGAAGCCCCTGGGTGACCCAGTGCCCTGCCTGCCACTTCACACCATATGGGCAGTACATAACAGTTTTAGGGGTTCACTTTCCATTTTGGCATAATCTTTTGTTCTCTATGGGAAAAACAATGCTTCCTGGAACTGGCCATGGGAAGACTAAAATGGCTGGGACCACTGCTCATAAAAATACCCAATATGTCATCAAACATAGCAATGAGGCTACTGAAAGAAGCTGAAAAGCTACTGCAAGCATTTGTTAAACTAGGTATCATGAAGCACACTTGAAGAACGACTTATTGTTCTTTTGTGGGCCTGGAACAATCTTGGCAATTATATAGTAGAATCATGTTTGGTCTGCTGAAGAGGGACATCAATTAATAATGGATGAAAAATCCCTTTGTCTCCTGCCTTGGAAGACACTACATGTCTGCCAAGATGGCTGCTCAGGCTCTGCCAGTGACTGTGTGGGAAACCTCAACTTGAAAACTCAAGTATTTTCAATAAGGTCAAATGCAAATGCAGAGGAATGGCTGATTACATAAAGTAGGATACACATTTTTCTTTTCCTTTTGTTCTTTCAAACCACTTATAGTGTCAGTCAGTACAATTTCAAAAGAGGATGTTGGCAGAAGTCTGACTTCATCAGAGCTCATAGACAGCAAAACTGTAGCCCAACACTCAGTGCTTAGAGTCACACCATGTGCCCAGGTACCTATAGTCAAGCTATGTAAAAACTCTAAAAGTCACACAGCAATACATAAGGAGAAATGCCTAATGCTGTATCATAGGCGTTTGCCTCTCTTTTGTTAAAGTGACAGTTTAAAAATATTCTTCCCAGAACTGCCTACTAATCTAGCAGAGGAATTGCTGGTGTGGTATCAGGACCATTGTTCTACCCTAGGTATTATCCATAAGAGCTCCTCAGAGGCTGTGAGCAGAAACAAGGAATGGGAAGCAGTTCAGAGCCCTCCAACCCAATTTTCTGCAATGGGCAGCCCTACTGGCCACCTCTGCCAAGTCTTTAATTGCTTTGGAAATGGTGCTCTCATTCTTCAACTGATGGCACTCGCCCTTCTGGAGAAGGCCAGAAAGCCCTGGCAGGGGATTCCCGAGAGGGAAACAGCACCGGCCTCACTGCTGCCCATATGCTGCCCTAGAGCATCAAGTACACATAGGCACACACATGCACACACATGCACACTTTCGAGGAACCATGCTACAGCACAGACTCCCCAGACAGAAATAAGGAAAACCCCACCCAAAATCAAGACTCTAGAGATCTATACCAAGTCCCATAGCTGTTTCTGTCAAGTCTTGAGAACAAGGTGGTTGCCCAGGCCACTCAGCCCAGTATTCAGACTCAGCAATGTCTGCCAGAGCTCATTTTTTCCATGGTTCCTCCTTATTTTGTTCCTTTCTCTTCTAACACCTTCTTCTTCTCCTTCTTCCTCCTACCCCCCTCTGTTTCTGTCTCTCTCCCTCTCTGTGTCCTCTAAGGATCATCTCTGGGCCTCTTTTCTTTGTCTTTACCTATTTTTGAAACCTTCAGTGACCTTCTCTATGTGGATGACTCTGAGGTTTTGCTTTCTATTCCTAAGTCCTATGAAGAAGAATTTTAGATCTTTGTGTACATTCCCATAAAACCTGCCATAGCCTCTAGTACACCTGGTTTAAGAGGAAGGGCAGGTGCTTCTCCTCTTTCCTCTCCATGCACCTACAATACCCACCCCCAGACATGATGCCCACAGCAGAGTCCTTGGCTCTGAGTGGACATATACTTTACTCTGGACTAAACAACATCAACATCTGGCTCTCCCTCTCACACACTCACTGGTCTTAATTCTCCAACTAGAAATTCACAAAATGATGTCTCTATGCTCAGCCCATAGGACCTAACCCCTCTTGCCACTGACCTTCCTGTTCTCCCTAAACTTCCTACAGTGCAGGCCTGCAGCAGGTGTGCACAGGGATGGCCTGACTGGCAGATACTTTAGAAAAAGGAACAGGCACAAAATCTGGCCAGATAAGCTGGCCAGGAAAGGGAGAAATGACATAACTCTGCTGTGGGGTTCAGGCCTGAAGCAGGAGACAGGGGTTTAAGAGGGATTGCTATGCAGGAAGAACCAGCATCTGTGAGCTTTTTGATCCCTTCCCATGTCAGAACTGTTTATTCTAAAGATTAATTTATTTTATGTGTATGTATGTATACCTGTATGGTTTATGTGCACCACATGTGTGCAAGAGCTTGAGAAGGCTGGTATCAGATTCCCTGGAACAGAAGTTAGAGGTTCTAGGATCTGAACCACCTGATGTAGGCACTAGGAATTGAACCTGGGTTCTTTACAAGAGCAACAAGAGTTGCTCCAGCCCCAAATTATGTCATTCTAAAAACAGAAAAATGGGTCTGGGGTGTAGGTTTGGTAGTGGTCTTGCCTGGCATACACAGAGCCCCGGGTTTCATCCACAGCACCACATAAACCAGACATGGTGGTGCATACCCATAATCCCTGCATTCTGGAGGTAGAGTCAAGAAGTTCAAAGTTATCCTTAGCTACATATCAAGTTTTCAATGCATGAGACCCTGTCAGAAAGAAAGGAAAGGAAGGAGGGAAAGAGGGAGGGAAGGAGGAAGAAAGGCTGCTGGCCACAAATCCAAAAGCCAGTTAACCAACCAAGCACAGGCTCCAAAGAATAAAGATAGAAACAGTACCCAAAGGTTCAATACTACTTGTTCGGATACCACTTGTTATATCAAATCCTCCAGAACCCACTTCACCTTCCACAGTTCTTAGCCTCAGCTCAGGAGGTACATCTCCAGCTGGCATGCACATGCAGAACAGCCCCTCTG